>NC_068292.1:626666-940000 GCF_025860055.1 Xyrauchen texanus | reverse complement strand
AAATTGTAAATTATAATTTTGTATGGACTCTTTTTTTTCTGGCCTTGTGCTTCGGCGGGATCTTTCTCTACACAAGTACAACTACACAGGTGCGGCGGTGCTGGAAGTCTTTAAATGGAGATGTGTTTGGGTGTGGTTTATGCAAGTTACTAACTTTGGGGATGTGCTCCTTCATTTAGAATAGTCTGGATTCATTAAAATTTGAACAAGAATAAGAACAAATTCATGTGCTTACAAACCTGTTGTAAAAAAGGCTATAGTTACTAACCTCTCTCTAAAATCTCCCCCTCTGTATTTTGAGGCACATGCACACACACAGCACCTTGCCTGAGCCAATCAGCGTCCAGAAACCTTGTGCAGGTGAGCTCCCCCGCCCTCACAGAGACAGTATTAACAGTGCAGCGGGACACGGAGACTGACGCTGAAGCTAAAGCAGTATAAACTGTTTATATAGCACATTTCGGACGAAGTGTTGTGCGTGAATGCCAAAGTAAGTTTGTAATTCTTAATTATACAGTCTACGAGGACTGTAGTCGCTCTGAGAAACAAGTTATTATGATGTAACGATATTCCATAGAGATGTGTGTGTATTCGCAGTAGTTTATTCATGCCTGTAACACTCTAGCTCGTATGTCTGTATACATAACTTTATTATTGTCAGCACTAGAGTTACACTTGCTTTATTATTACATGTTATGTTATAGTTTGAAGTGAAGTTTGCTGTATTTTTTTTCTATATTTAATGGGAGAATTGTTGTGAACAATTTATTACGCGCATGCGCTCTCATAACCCCGACAGAGCGGCGCCATACAAGCTTCGCAGCCTTACAAGGTGTCAGATTACAGCTGTGCGTGGCATATAACGTAAAGGTTACAGCCTACCTTACATTTGCTTTCAGTTTATTCTAATAATGTGCCTGTTTAATTACTAATGTTATTTTATCGTGCTACATTATTGCTCATATGTTTAATTGTTGTAATTATTATTATGTATATTCATGTTTATGTTACTGTTTATTTTATAGAAAACCACAACCATACAAGCCAGTCTGTTGAGTGGTGACAATAAATGGGTTATTCCCAGAAAGTTATTGCATCTTCGTTTTCGTCTCTAATCGGACAGTCTTTGGTGGGTCAGCACCCTGAGCTGGCAACTTGTGTCTTATAAGTGCTACCAATCAAAAGCATTTTTTCACCTGTTGTGAATCAGGCAGAACGTTTTGTGAAAACTTTCCTGTGTGTGTAAAAATGCAAAATCTATGCAATTATTACTGAATGATGCCCAATGTCCTTGTTATAGTTTTTTTTATTTGTCCTGTTCTGCTAGCAATATCACTAGAATATTACAGAGTGTAAAACTGTTCACAATAGACATGAACTAGAGAAAGATGCCACCCTGTATCCTATTGATACCTATGATCTCTCTCTCTCTTTCTGAGTGGATGCTGAGAGTGGGTGGAGTGTGGTGAGTGGTGAGTGGTAGCTGTTTGTGGCTGGTAAGAGTGCTCTAATTTCTCAAACTTTTTTTCTACTTTTTTGTGTTTGTTATGTTGCTTGTCTCTGCATATGTGTTTTCTTGCATTTATTGTTGGAATTATTTAGTTACTATGTTTTTGCTGTTGTGGAGAATGTCTGCTGCCAGCATTATGCTGGGAAGCATGACGAGTCCAAACACAATGTTATTTGAAATCTTAACGCGCCATGATGGAGTGAAAATATATCATAATGTCAGTGTAGAGGATGTGTGTTTGTCTGTAGGTGATGTTGTGAGTCATGATAACAATGTGTCCATCTTGAATGAACAATGCAATTAGTGCATTTTTTTTAGCACTGCCGTGAAGGTGAATGAAGTTGTGCAAACAGGTGTTGTATTAAACGGTTCACTCACACCGGCGTTTCCTTTGAGCACTCCCTCCAAGAACAGTGTAGTTTCCAATGTTCCTCCATTTGTAAAAGATGAAATTCTTTTTCAGGAATTGTCGCACTATAAAAAGTTAGTTTCCCCCATTAAAAATATCAGCTTGGATGTAAAATTGCCATTGATGAAACATCTTGTGTCTTTTAGGAGACAGGATCATATGATTTTTTATTTAAGATAGATGGCTTTGACTATGTTATCTTTGCAACATCTGATATAATGATGAAGTGTTTTGGCTGTGGATAAACTGGTCATCTTATAAGTGTCTACCCAGACAAAGTGAATAAGACTACAGAGCAGACTGACACGACCGAGCCAGGGTCCGCTGCGGCCAAAGCCCGTACTGCTATGGGTGCATCGATAGATGAGCCTGTTGCTGGTGTGTAACGATGAGGTGCTGGTATCTGCCATTTCTCCTACAGATAAGAGTGTTGCGGAGGAGAATGTTGAAACTGAGTCCAAAGACACAGCATCTCCTGTTTCTACAGATCAGGTTAGAGAACTTGTAAATGAGGATTTGAAATTGACAGATGATTGTGATTTTGACATGGAAATAGAACCGACTTTCAAAATTCCAATTGAAAGGAAAAAAACAAAAAACAGAGGTGCTAAACCAAGTAAACAAGTCAAAAAAGGTGATCGTGAGGTAGAGATCACAACTTTGGATAGTGATGATTCTTCCCATTCTAGCTTATCTGTGGTTTCAAATGTTTAACATGTTCGCAAAATCAAAATGTACCGAATAAAGCTGACGAGATTAGCACTATTCTTCAAGAAACAAAGGGGTTAAAAGGATTCCAGGTTGAAGATTACTTCCCTGACCGTGTACAGTTTCTGAAGGACACCAGATATTTAATGAAAGAAGAGGCTTTCTCTGAACTTGAGGTTTACCATTTATGGAAGATTGTAAATAAGCTCAAAAAGCAAATCCATATAGATGAGACGGATGCTACGTTTTAAATCTTTAACTTTAGTTGAGCTGGCTATGTGTGTCATTTTTCTTTTTTCTCTCTCTGTTTCTTTTGAATTTACAATTTAACATGAATCAATTTACATTTGGATTCTTAATTTTAAATGGAGCTAGAGATGTTCTGAAAAGGATGATGTTGTATGAGTTCATGAGTCAAACATCTATTGACGCACAGTGACAATAGAAATGAAGTGGATTGGAAGAGAGAGTGGAACGGTCATATCATATTAAGTCAGATATAAATGGAGGCTTTGCTATTTTATTTTCTTAGAATGTTATTCCAATATCATATGAGTTTGATTAAATTGTTAAAGAATGTTTTATAAAAGTTAAGGCTACATTTGAAAAAAACTGTCATATAAATATTTATGCTCCTAATGGTCAGAAATCAGAAAGAGTTTTGTTTTTAAATTCGATTATTAATGACATTTTGGAAGGTCTAAACACAGACGAGTTTTTATTCCAAGCTGGAGATTTTAATTGTACTGAGAATGATAATTTAGATAAAAAAAATTTAGAGCCACATGCTGCTTCTCAGATGACTATTGGACAAGAGCAAGAGAAGGGATAACCTACTGTAACGTGATCAATGGAAAGGAGGAGGCGAGAACCGGCTTTTCAATATAAATAATAGTTTAATGATAAACGTAAAAGAAGACATAAACGAACGCCTGCAGTCAGCCTTTAACCCTCATGGAGGCATAATTAGCCTAATACGGGACCGGGTGTGTAGGACCACGACCCGGCCCCGCCCTCCGCCCTGCCACACCTACCTTGGAGTTTTTTTAGGCATTGGGTCTTTTTTCAGAAGAATTGGGAAGGAATGGCAGACAAAGTAATATGATGTTTGAAAACATGGACATGTTTGCTTCCTCAAATGTCTTTTAGAGGATGCACACTTATAATTCCTCACTGTGACACAGACGTGCTTGTATTGACACTCCTGTTGTATTTTTTATTTTATTTTTAATTCAGCAAGAAATGGTGGACTTCTTTTGGAAAATTTTGAACTGGATTCCTCAAAGTGTTTTATATCTGCCTAAAGAAGAAGGAGGTCAAGGTTTAGTTTATCTGGCAAGTAGAGGTGCTGCTTATCGCCTTCAGTTTTTACAGAAATGCCTGCTGGGATCTGAAAAACTGGTGTGGAAATCATTAGTTCAATGCATTCTGCAGAGAGTGAGTAGATTGGGCCTGGACACAGCTTTGTTTTTAATGGATTCTAACAAACTGGATTTTAGAGAAGTACCTTCTTTTTACCAATGTCTTTTTAAAGTATGGAGCCTGTTTAAACATCAATGGATGGAGCCAGCTATGTCTCTTCATTGGCTGCTTGAGGAGCCCATTGTGTGTGGTGCATGTCTTGATGCATGTCTTGATGTGTCTGGTGAAGACACTCCAGGTCTCATGGACTTACTCTACAGAAGCAGATATTTGCGATTAAAATTATTTGCAAACTGTAAACAAAGCGGATCCTGATTTTAGAGATGCAGAGGCTGTTTCAACTATTCTTGTAGTGAGATCTATACGATTCACTAAATGTTTCTTGGATATGCTGCATGGGGGTTTGCAAGTAGAAGAAAGAGCTAGTATTATGCCTGCTTATATTTTTCTAACTACACCAGTCCTCATTGGAGTTTAGTGATGCCAAAAAAAATGTTTTTAAAGAACAGAACAGATACAGTATGGAAGGACACGTTGGGGATTCTTGAAACAAGAAAACCAGTGTGGAGGATATTGTATAAACCTCCATTAACAAAGAGAGCTGGCGATCTCCAATGGAGAATACTGCATGGGGCTGTAGCCGTAAATTGTTTTGTGTCTAGGTTGAACCCTAATGTAACTGACAAATGCCCATTCTGTGATGAAAGAGAAACAGTGTTCCATTGTTTCATGCATTGTAGTAGACTCTCTCCTCTGTTTGAATTTGTATTTGATTCTTTTGGAGTTTCTTTTAGAATACATGATTTTATCCTTGTTATACTTGTAGCTGGAAAATAGTTGGAAAAGAAAGTTTAAATGTCAGTTAATACATTTCATTGTGGTAATGCAAAATTAGCACAATTAAATGTATTGGTAATGCAAAATGTTTGCAATACAAAGGTTTATTAAAATTCAAAAAGAAAATGATCTCTGTTCACTCTCTCTCTGATCTCTCTCTCTCTCTCTCTCTCTCTCTCTCTCTCTCTCTCTCCCTCTCAATAATAACATATCCATCAGAGCTGACTGGATCAATAATTGTGTTATGGCCTCAGTCCCCTTAGAGATGGCATGTCATCAGTGACAGACAAATATCATAATAGGCCAGCTGTACTAACAGCCACATTTCTATTGATCCTCTCTGAGTTAAGGCTACATGAGAGTTAAGAGCCTTGAGGTAAGAGACCTCTTTTGTTTCTTATTTTTAAATATATTGGAAAAAGGAGAAATGCCCCATTACCAAGTTTTCACGGTAGACGACATGATCATTTTTTTGGTATATGGAAAACATGGCATGTCATAACACATTTATCTACCACAGACCAGTTCAACTTCTGTTTTAGCTGTTAGTAGACCATAAAAAAGGATAATGTGAGGAGACGTTCTGTTTTTCTGCTTATAAGACCTCCATCTTTTATGGCACAATGAAATCACAAATGTTCTGTGTTATGATATTTTAAACACTGACATTACACAGATTGATTGTGGATTTATACAAGTTCACTGGGGCTATTTGATTAACAGATAATTGCCTTTTAGATTTAAATGATACTGCCAATATGTTTAGTGTAAGTAGGAATTATGGAGCTAGCTGAAATCATTATCCCCAGGTGTGTTATTAGTGGAAGGTTAATGTCTTGTGCTCCATGTGCAGAACAATTTGTAACCATTTTAGACTACACATGCTGCACTCAGCCAGTTTGTAATGTGTGTATTACCCCGTGAAGATGTGTGCTGATGATCGCTTTAATCTGTATTGGTTTTACATACATTTAAAAAAAAAAAAAGCCTCAAGGCTGTTATGAGCCATCTTTTATTTCACAGACTTATACACGGTCCGAACTGGATCGACCATCCAACAAAAGTAAAACAGTATTGGTGGGTTCTGTGGTGGATGATAAAGAACAGGCCTTTGGGTTGCATAAGAGGATTGTTCACAAGCAATCCAGTGGCATTCTCCAAACAAGCCTGCCAGCTGGGCACCAGTCTGCACCTCTCATCTGTGCTACTGGCAGCAGTCTGGCTCTGAATAGGCGGCACGGCTCGCAGGCCTGCTTTCATTGGTAGCCAATGTCACATTACTGCAGTGTCCAAGCACACTTGTCAAGATGCTTGCATTACCAGAATCCCCACACAGGCATATATGTGGTGTTTGTTCTACTGTAACCACAATTTAAATTGTAAAATTAAAAGATTTCCTTGTAACTATTTAAGTACAAACTACAAAATGAAATCTAAAGTTAACTAATGTAGTGATTCTTGTGGACTGGAAAATACAGGCTACAAAAATAGGAATTATTTTGGATTTATCTTTTCACCATTTGTTTGGGTACATTCTCCCGCTTCTTCCATTTTCTCATAAATATGTGTTTTCCCTTATAATGTATAACGTAAGGTCAGAACAATCAGAAACAAAAAAGAAAAGAAATGTTCAAATATTAATTATAAAAACTGGCAAATACTGCATTAATTTAAATGAATGAATGGGTCTGGGTTGATCAGCAAGTAAAGACGCTGACTACCACACCTGGAGTCACAAGTTAGAATCCAGGGCATGCTGAGTGACTCCAGCCAGGCTTCCTAAGCAACCAATTTGCCCAGTTGCTAGAGTGGGTAGAGTCACGTTGGGTTAACCTCCTCATGTTCGCTATAATGTGGTTCTCACTCTCGGTGGGGCACGTGGTGAGTTGTGCGTGGAGAATAGAGTGAAATCTCCACATGTGCTAGGTCGCCACAGTAACGCACTCAACAAGCCACGTGATAAAATGCGCGGATTGACGGTTTCAGCCGTGGAGGCAACTGAGATTTGTCCTCCGTCGCCCGGATTGAGACGAGTCACTACCCTACCATGAGGACTTAGGGTGCATTCGGAATTGGGCATGCCAAATTGGGGAGTATAAATTAAATTATGGTAATTTACATTACCAACATTCAAGTGATTACTTTTGATTAATTTAAAAGTGGAAATTATACTAATTTCAAAACTAATGGCAAGTAAGTGGGACTTCTTTTGTCCCATGTCTTAAGAATCAGTGGTACAGCAAAGGACATCTAAGTGAAATTAAATATGTGTGATATCTCAGAGAGACACGGAGGGAATGTGTCTTAATGTTCTGGCAGGATGGTTTTTATCATCACTTGGTCATCTCATCCATCTGAGAGGTTAAAATGTGCTTCCATGGCAACATACAGGGTCAGCTGATAAAAAGATCAGCCACTCCTGATCCTCATTTTCTTCCCATATGAGCTCAGTCTCGACTTATCTGGACCACTCCATCAAGGTCCACTCAGATAACACACCTTAAATCTCAATCCACCTAAGGCAATGGAGGCTGCTGCCGCCGGCGCTTGCAACAGACTTACAGCTGAAGAAAAAAGCACATGTACACAAACAGATGTCTTTATTTTTCATGCTTTTTGTCTTTCTCTCAAACCCAAATCTTTAAAATAAATCACCCATAGGGAAAACCAGGGCTGGTTGTCATATGTTTTACTCCAGTGAATATTTATATGGATAGGTTTATTTCTGAAAGTCAGTCTCTGTATAGTGGCATCGGACATTTTCAAAAAAATTCACTTTATTGTCCCCAAAGGGAAATTTGTCTTGGTCTTGGTTTTGGACTCATAGTGCATACACGTTCACGAAGACTTGTTATTCCCCTTTGAATGTAAATAATACAATAATTTAACAATTATACATACTACCTAAACCATATCGCATTAAAAAGCATAAAAACATAGCAAAATAAAAAGTGTGTATATACATCAATAAACACATATTATTGGCTTTTCAGGAAAATGCAGAAAAGCAGTTCTGAAACAGAGAACAATTAATGCAACAGCAGAACTGTTCACATTATCTTGAAGATCTTGATGGCGCCGCAGATGGCTGCCTCGTTGTGGAGCTCTCCAATTCGTTTGTTATTTTTGTTAGTATGTCCTGTGTTTAGCAATCTTTTACCAGTCAGTTTTACCATGGACGAACTGCTGAACATTCGGCAGCACATACCAGATACTCTTTTCCCGGTTTTTGAATATTCGGACGTTTTGCTGGACGAGACGCAGGCGAGGGAGACGAGCTGGCGCGCTGGTTAAACTCTGTCAGTGCGGCGTTCAAACAGCACTGCTAAGCATTCATCTCGCGAATCTCCGCTCTCTTCCCAACAACTGGTGACGAACTACATCTCCTCACACATAATAATAAGGACTTTTCAAACTCTGCTGCACTGTGCTTCACTGCAACCTGGCTGAGTGAAGCCATTCCGGACAGCGCATTACATCTGCCGGGCTTCCAGCTGTTCAGAGAGGATCGCATCGCGGAGTTAATGGGGAAAACGAGAGGCGGCGGAACATGCTTTTACATCAACGAAAGTTGGTGTACAGATGTAACAACATTAAAGAGGATGTGCTGCCCTAATCTGGAAGCGCTCTTTATTAACTGTAAGCCATTCTACTCGCCGTGGGAGTTTTCTTCGTTTATTTTGGTGAGTGTTTACATTCCTCCAAACGCGTCTGGGAACTTAGCACTGCAACACCTGGCTGATCAAAACACAGACACAGAACAACAATAACCGGACTCAGTTATTATTATTCTTGGGGACTTTAACAAAACAAATCTCACATGCGAACTACCCAAATATAGACAGCACATTACATGCCCCACCAGAGACAGGAATATATTGGATCACTGCTATACAACATTAAAGGATGCATATCGCTCTGTCCCACGTGCAGCTTTGGGAATCTCTGATCACTGTCTGGTTCATCTTCTCCCGTCCTACAGGCAGAAATTAAAATCAACAAAGCCAGTTGTAAGGACTGTAAGGAGACGGACTATTGAAGCAGAGCTGGAACTACAAGCCTGCTTTGACTGCACTGATTGGAGTGTTTTTGAAGCTGCAGCTACAGACCTGGACGAGCTCACAGATACTGTTACATCATACATCAGTTTCTGTAAGGACATGTGCATCCCTACTAGGACATTTTTATCATTCAACAATGATATACCATGGTTCACAGGAAAACTCAGAGAGCTTCGTCATGCCAAAGAGGAGGCTTACAGGGGTGGGGATAGAGTCTTGTATAATCAGGCCAGGAACACACTGACTAGGGAAATCAGAGTGGCTAAAAGAAGCTACTCTGAGAAGCTGAAAAACAAGTTTTCAGCTAACGACCCTGCATCAGTGTGGAGTGGCCTGAAACAACTTACTAATTACAGGACTCCTACCCCCAACCCTGTGGCGGACCAACGACTGGCTGACGACCTGAATGTGTTTTATTGCAGATTTGAAAGGCCCAATTTCACACCCCACACGCACTCAGACCTTAATTTCACACAACCATTAACACCTCCTGCAACCCCCCTCCTACCCCCTCCTGCTACACTGCCTGCACTCAAGATCTGTGAGGACGATGTGTGCCATGTCTTTCGGAAGCAAAGGTCAAGGAAGGCTCCAGGTCCAGATGGCATCTCACCAGCGTGCCTTCATTCCTGTGCTAACCAACTGGCCCCCATCTTCACTCAGATCTTCAATAGATCACTGGAGCAGTGTGAAGTCCCATGCTTCTTCAAACGCTCCGTTATTATCCCCGTCCCTAAGAAACCTAAAATCACAGGACTTAATGACTGTCGCCCTGACATCTGTGGTCATGAAGTCATTTGAGAGACTGGTGTTGGCCCACCTGAAGGACATCACTGGACTCTTTCTGGACCCCCTTCAATTTGCTTATCGAGCAAACAGGTCTGTGGATGATGCAGTCAACATGGGTTTGCATCACGTCCTGCAACATCTGGACAGACCGGGGACATACGTAATGATCCTTTTTGTGGACTTCAGCTCGGCTTTCAACACAATCATACCAGATATACTCCGGACTAAGTTAAACCAACTCCCTGTTCCCACTTCTACCTGTCAGTGGATTACCAGCTTTCTGACGGACAGGCAGCAGCTTGTGAGGCAGGGAAAATTTACTTCCACCACCTGTACCATCAGCACTGGTGCCCCCCAGGGATGTGTGCTCTCCCCACTACTCTTCTCCCTGTACACCAATGACTGCACCACTAAGGACCCCTCTGTCAGGCTCCTGAAGTTTGCAGACGACACCACTGTCATCGGCCTCATCTGAGATGATGATGAGTCTGCATATAGAAAGGAGGTTGAACGGCTGGCTTTCTGGTGCAGTCAAAATAACCTGGAGCTGAACAGGCTCAAAAGGGTGGAGATGATTGTGGACTTTAGGAGGAACACCCCATCATTGTCCCCCCTCACCATTCTAAACAGCACTGTGGCAGCAGTGGAGTCATTCAGGTTCCTGGGCACTACCATCTCACAGGACCTGAAGTGGGAGATACACATCGACTCCATTGTGAAAAAGGCCCAGCAGAGGTTGTACTTCCTTCGCCAGCTGAGGAAGTTCAACCTGCCACCAGTGCTGCTGAAACAGTTCTACTCAGCAGTCATTGAGTCTGTCCTCTGCACTTCAATAACTGTCTGGTTTGGTTCAGCTACGAAATCAGACATCAGAAGACTACAAAGGACAGTTCAGACTGCTGAGAGGATTATTGGTTGCCCCCTGCCCCCCCTTAAAGAACTATACACTTCAAGTGTGAGGTAAAATGCTGGAAAAATCACTCTGGACCCCACTCACCCTGCCCACTACCTTTCTGAACTGTTGTCTTCTGGGCGGCGCTTCAGAGCTCTGAACACCAGAACCGTCAGACACAGGAACAGTTTTTTCCCCTCAGGCCATCCATCTAATGAACAATTAAATGTGATAATTATGTGCAATACACAGTTTAATTTTAATTTATATTATCCAACATATCCACTTCTGCCTTACATTACTTACATTGCTCTGTACATAATATACATGTTTTTTGTTCTTTATATACAGATTGTATTAGATTTGCACTACGTGTGTGTATGTGGGTATGTATGAAGGTGAGTGTATGTACGTATATGTATAATTATTTATATTGTGTTCTTTTTTGTTTTTAATTACCTATGTCTTGCTGCTGTTTTTGGTATTGTTTGTATTGTTGTTGACTGGAAGCTCCTGTCACCAAGACAAATTCCTTATATGTGTAAGCATACTTGGCAATAAAGCTGATTCTGATTCTGATTCTGATTAGCATACAAAAATATAAAACCATTCTTTGGTCAAAAAAATACAAAAAACTAAGTACCTAATGAATTTTCAAAAATTGCATAACATGCATATAAAACATGTGACAATTTGCCATTAATAAAAATGCAGCAACTTGCCTGAAAGCACAGTTAAGGTTCAATATACTGTTGACACTTGCACTCTTGAATGTATGTTAATGTGGTTTTATTATGTTTACTTGTTTACCCAAATCTATATCCAAAATATGATTAAATTAAAATATAAGTTTGTTCCTCAAATTTCACTAACCAATTGTCTTAATTCATCACAGTTTTTAACTGTAATACAAAACTACTGCTTGAGAAAACAAGCATTTTGGTCTTTGGAATTTTGACTCAAATCCTTATAGTTACTGAGATATGGCTCTTGTGACAATCTGTCATCATTTTATTTGCATTACCAATTTTCACAGTATATCAAGAATCAAGAAAACTATGGCAACACCATGTTCAGAAAGACCATTTAAAATCACCAGGCCTTGCTTGTGTAACTTGTTGATACTTTTTAGAAGACCAAATCCTTCATGTATTGCACAAGTTTGCTTATAGTGTCTGGCCATTTTCAAAACTGGGGTCTCTCCCTCATGGATGCTGTGTCTTAAAATGTGTTGTTCACTTTACATCTGCAGCCCGTGTAAGAGAGGGTGACATTTGCCATCGTCAGTACCCATGGACAGTAGCCAAAAGCCCAATCACCAGCTTTCACCTCAACTCCCAATAATGACCCTTCCATATAAAACCGCTGACCATTCAATTATTTAATGCCTTGTTATGAATAAATAAACTGACTGCTCCTCACACAACAAATCTGGGAAGTATTTGCTCAATTTATCATTGAATTCAAACAGAAGCTGCAACACATTCCAAAAGCAAAACCTTCCCATTGGACCGTTCATTCTTGACCACCGGCCAATATGATGACAGAGCTTCTTCCCAGACCCTTTTATCTGATTTTCTCAAGCTTGTGTTGAGTGCTTGGTGTGATTAAACCTTCATTTCTCCCCTGATAATTTGATGGAATTAATTGTATGCAGCACACATGCACATCCATTTTTAATTAGCTGAAACCTCTAGTCCCATGCTAGTTCATTTTCAACTGGCTAGTCGATGTCTCTGCATGTTGATTTGCCAATGTATAGCTTGTCTTGATGCTCTTCTAAACATAATTTATCATTCTTCTTATGCAGACTCTGGATGTGCAAATGGCTCCTCTACAAACTCTGATCACGGATCAATAAATGTTCACTCTTCAGATTTAATGTTGCATAGCAAAAGTACTAAGAGACTTGCAGGACACAAAACAAACTGCTTAAAATGGAACAGTCTGAGCAGCGTAACATTTTGAGCAATGAGCAAATTGAAGTGGATGAAGTGTTGCTCAGATTAAAGAGACAGCAGTATAAAACATTTGCAGTACTTCCTACAAGCACTGAATGTGATTTTCCCTCCACAAGCAAATTTGGAAAACATATCATAGAGGTACACAGTAAATTCATGGATCTAACTAAATGTTTTAAGTGCAGAGATCAGGGTATGAAATTAGCATCCACAGTGGTGGATAGTTTTATGGGCGACCTGTAAGACTTCTCGGAGTGCCATCACTGTAAAAAAAAAAAGACTAAAACAATGCTACAGTAAAAAAAAAAAAACATTAATTGGTTAACGGGTAGTTACCTTAAAATATATGGTAATTTTTTATTTTATATATATTTAAAAAGACAATACATGTAGTTTTATGGTAAGAATTTGTACATATATATATATATATATAAATGTATGATTTTCTGTATAATTAACAGTAAACATTTTAATTATGGTTAACAAGAGAGTACATGTACTTTTTACAGTAAATTATGGTTATAATTACGGTAAAATACAATAATCAGGCGTTCCCAGAATTCCCTGCGTGACCCAGTTAATTGCATTATATTTTATGGGAATTGTTTTGTTTATCACTTATGTACATTGGGGTGTAAAATATACCGGCATCAATATTATGTCCCGTAAAGCCTGAAACGCAGTTACGGTTACCATATTTTTTAGGACCAGTGGTAGCTCAGCGGTTAAGGCTCTGGGTTACTGACCGAAAGGGCGGGGGTCCTTGAGCAAGGCCCTTGACCCTATCTGCTCCAGGGGTGCTGTTTCATGGCTGACCATGTGCTCTGACCCCAGCTTAGTTGGGATACGTGAAAACAACTGCATTTCATTGGCTCTGTACCTGTACTCTGCACAATGACATTAAAGTTGAATCTTAATCTTAATATTTTTTACAGTGAGTTTCGGGCAACCACAGATGCCAGTTTTTAACTGTAAATTTAACAGGATTTTTTTTTTTACAGTATAGACATGAAGATTGAAGAAACACACCTGTTTATATTCTGAAGAACATATGAAAGAAAAGTTGTGGATGTGCTGCCTTTTCAGAGGTTCAGTGGCACTACACTACTCATGCATCTCACGGAACACACGGCTTGTTATGTGTTCACTCTTTCTGTGTCAGTCATCTGAAAACAGTTGCAAGTATAGCGTTGTATATATTTACAGTGATAGTGAATTTAGACCATCTCAGGAAATGATTTGAGTTTCGTTTGATTTATTTCCACAGAGCAATTTGCATTTGACATGTATTGCAATACAGTACATTACTTAACAAGTCAACAAGAATGGCATTGACAATTTAATTTACTGATTTAATAAAACTTTCCTTGCTCTAGCTTCCATAATCCTCTACTCGGGAAACTTGGCACTGCAATACTTCAGATTTTGACTAGAACATTTTGATCCATTTAATCCATTGTACTTATAATTTTGTGTTTGTGCGGGTAGGGTTGATGAAACATTTCATGTTACAAACAAACGTGAAAATTGGCTGGTCTTTTTACACTGTCACCCAAAACTCTTGTTCCATTTTAAATGGGGTAAAGTTGCATATGCATTCTAGGGTTAAATGAATTTATAAAAATGAGTTTAGCACACGCCTAACCATTACGTATTTCAGTACTATTATTGGAGCATAGTACAGCCAGCTCTGGACACCTCCTTGGAGAGACATTGTGATTCCTGCCAAATTTTGTTCAAGTGCTGGAACAATTTCCAGAGCCTTCTCAATTAGATGAGCACTGAAGCTGTTTGTAGCATTAAAAAGTTGGATCAACAACTGACGTCTTACAGTTGAATCTGACACTGGTCTGCCTTCGAGCTGGCCTCAAGGGGAAGTGATTTCAAACTCTTGGGAAAAAAATAAACACATCTGTATGTCTCTCATCAACTTGCTCTGCCTTTTTACTTGTAGATGTTGCTGATGTTCTGGTGTGATCCTGACAGTTTGCTCTTTTCAGGATGTTTCTCACCTTTTCTGAAAAAAGAAAACAATTCCTCCATTTACATTTGATTTGCAATACAACTTTATGTGATCTACCTGCTAAATTAGAGGCACTTTCATAGGATGTTGAGGAAGAATAAGGTGTTCTCTTCTAGATGAGATTATGATATTTAATTTAATTTTGATAAGCTTTGTGAAACCCAAGGCTTTGATTGATCACTCCCCGGTCCTCCCTTCCTCCAGCTCTGCATCGTTTTGAACAGCTCCGTGTTTACATGGCATTCTCCACTTCAAAGTTTTTCCAACATGACGTAACGTGTGCCAAAGCTTTTCTCTCTCTGTTGTGGCATTTTGTATGGTGTTTGTCTGCCACCCTAACATTTAATCGTGATAGGATTTATTTCAAGTCATCAAAACACTCCAACTCTCTGCCTGACCTTTTGAACCTGCCGCTTCGAACGCTCCATTCCAAAGCCACATTAAATGTCACCTTACTTGTGCTCAAACATTGTTTATTTGCAGGCCCAGACATGCAACCCGATAACACCACAAAAGAGTTGGTGCAAGACCTGCAACGATTGTTATATGTCAGTATTCTCATACCTTTTCAGTCGTTCCAAACTGTACAAAAGCGTCCTCGTTCAAAAACCGAGGCAAGGTCAATGTGGATTAGCCACAAGTAACCCTATCAGGCCCTGCACAATGCTTACAAAGACCACTGACACTAGCTGTCAACAGACTTTTTCCAGGGAACTCTATCTGTTCGGCTCTTGGTTATTGGACTACCTGGGGGAGGTTTGGGTAGCCATTTCAAATTGCATCTCTTTGTGCCTCCTTTTATTTCGCTTTGATTTAAGGTGATTTATTCGGCTCACCAATAAAACCGGAGGGTTCTATCGGGTTGTTGCTGGAAACTTGTCCATTGCATAATTCCTGTAATTTGTGGCTATTCTCTTCTCACATACCTCTCATTGTGCTTGAACTTCCGAGAGGTAGATGAATGGACAGAGGCTTAATTCTACATGACATGGATTAGATGTGTTCCCATTGGATCAGGCACTAGAATAAACAGAGGGAATAAAAGCTAGATTCAGTCTCATTTCCACTTGCTCCTGAGAATATGTGCTAGGAGTGTTTTGCTTTTGTTTAAAGAAGTGTTGTTCTTTGGGCTTGGCTTCAAATGAGTGTGTAAGTGAATCTGTCAGTGTTTGTATGTTCTGTGTGTGCTAATACTTATGAAGACCTGATCATCAAAGCAATGTTGATGATGAATTTGAGGTTGCCTTTAAAGACCTTAAATGAATCTGCAGTGCTAAGAGCGAGATATATAATATATATTATTTATATATATATAAATAATTTGTAATGGATTATTTGGATGGAAGAGAAGGAAAAACTGCCAACAACAAGCGTAATATTAAAAAATTTAAATAATATATATATATATATATATATATATATATATATATATATATATATATATTAGGGCTTTCGATTTAACAAGTTAATTCAGTGCGATTAATTTTATAAAAAATAACGTGTTAAAAAAATTAACGCAATTAATCGCCCTGGACCGTAATAAGGAAGATTCCTGAGAAATGCAAGCTTGTAGTACCATCTGTTTACTCCAGAGGGCAGTAAGTGAAACTTCAGCTGTGTGAGCAACACACAGTTTATACAGTGAAGAAATCAACCCATCAGCAGACAGAACAACACAAACATATGCAACATTCTTGCGTTCAAAACACTTGATGGAGCGCAAATCCGAACTAAGGGATCTCAAGATGTGTTTGTAAAGGGATCAATGGAAAGGAGGAGGGGAGAACCGGCTTGTCAATATAAATAATAGTTTAATATAAAACTTAAAACAAGGACACAAACACACATGACAGACATGTCCGTAAACTATCTCTCTCTCCCGCACGATCCTCTGCAGTCGACCTTTATACCTCAGAGGCTTGATTAGCCTAATACGGGACCGGGTGTGTAGGATCACGACCCGGCCCTGCCCTCCACCCTGCCACATTCCTCCCTCATTCTCTAAGCCCCTGGCCTGACGTACACCCCTCCCCCCTTTCCCTGGGAGAGGGCGTGCTTTAAGTCTAGTCTGCCGGCAGGTCATACCCATCTACCTGGATGAGGGAGGGGACAAGGGGAGGGAAACTGAAATTATTAAAATGGGGGGGTACTTCCTGTAACAGTGTAGTACCCCCCAAAAAAACACAGAGAGGGAAAGGGCCAATGCAGAGTGGCAGTGAGAGAGAGAGAGGAGAGAGAGATGAAAAAAAAAAACTACTTTAAAACTATACACCGTCGCATGGTCCCCGAGCACTCCTCCACCCTCTCAGGTGGACGACAGCCACTTCTCCCCGGGCGGACCGGAGTCAGACTCACGACCCCCGGCAGTCAGAACGCCCCTCCGCGTTCTCGGCGACTCGTGGGGACACTCCTCCGCCCCTGGCAGCAACACTACCGCTCCAGGCGTTCAGGGAACACTTCCCTCCTCCCCTCACGGCGGTCTTGCTCTGAGCCCTCCGCATTTCTGGGGGATGGCAGGACTCTCCTCCGCCCCTGGCAGTGGCTCCATTGCTCCAGGCGGTCGGGGAGTCCAGTCCCAACTCGCCTTGCGGACGGCAGCCATTCACCGCGTCCGGGCGGTCGGTCTACTCCCTCCCCCGGTGGATGGCAGCGGCGCTACCCTGGGTGGACGGCAGTGTGGAAGACTCTGCAACGGGCATCCCTCCTCCTTCCCAGGCTTCGGCACCAGTGTAAAGGGATCAATGGAAAGGAGGAGGCGAGAACCGGCATGTTGATATAAATAATATTTTAATGAGAAACTTAAAACAAGGACACAAACACACATGACGGACATGTCTGTAAACGATCTCTCTCTCCTGCACGATCCTCTGCAGTCGACCTTTATCCCTCACGGAGGCTTAATTAGCCTAATACGGGACCGGGTGTGTAGGATCACGACCCAGCCCCGCCCTCCGCCCTGCCACAGTGTTCTAAGTATTAAACTATATTTAACTTTACACAGTGACCTAAACATTTTATGTTTATGATGCAACGCACACGAGACGCTACACAAGCATGTCTGACGCAGGTGAAGATTGACGGGTCCTTAAACAAGCCCTCATAATAAATCTCCAACTGATTGATAATTTACTTGTGTAATGGATTGCTGTGAACTGTGTGTCAATGTTTGACTTATGATCAATAATATGGTAGTAAACAATACATTGTAATCTAAAGATGCTTTTTGTATTGTCTTATTAATGATGAACACTTCTGCTACAAGAACGTAATGCATTTTAATTATCTGAATATTTTTTTATTTTATTTTATATATATATATATATATATATATATATATATATATATATATATATATATATATATATTTATAGATAACTATGTTTAATTATTTCATCATTATATATTGAATAATTTTTATATGAGGGGCTTTCTCAGCAAATATTTGTAAATGCGATTACCGTAATTTCCGGACTATTGAGCGCACCTGAATATAAGCCGCACCCACTGATTTTTAAATAAAATATTATTTTGAACATAATTAAGCCGCACCTGTCTATAAGCCGCAGGTGCCTACCGGTACATTGAAACAAATGAACTTTACTCAGGCTTTAACGAAACACGGCTTGTAACAAAAATAAATAGGCTTTAACGAAACACGGTGTGGCAGTGGGGGCGTGGTCAAGCGCCCGTCCGGGAGAGAAAAGCGGTAAGGGCGCTTACACCTGAGCTAAATTGTGTCTAATTTCAGTAAGCATGGGGAGAGCGGCATAAAAAGGCAGCAGCCACAGAGCTGAGAGAGTGATACACGTCAGTCTAGTGTTGGCGCATAGAAGAATTGAGAAACTTTATAAAATTGATTGTAAACATTGCTGTGGCCATTAAAAGCCTTACCTGGAACGTCAAGTGGCCTGCTGAAAACTGTCACACTGGTGCCCGTGTGACAGTTTTCCCAAGAAGGACACGTGAAGCAGGGCACTTGAAATTAGACACCGGTGTTAGACATAATTTAGCGCAGGTGTAAGCGCCCTTACAGCTTTTCTCTCCCGGACGGGCGCTTGACCATGCCCCCGCTGCCACACACGGCTTGTAATAAAACATTTGCAGTAAACAGTAGCCTACCAAGAAAGTCAATGGTCACTATCTTCCTCGTCCTGTGCACTGAAACCACTGAAGTCATCTCCTTCGGTGTCGGAGTTGAATAGCCTCAGATTTAGTTGTCTTTTTGCACTGAGTCAATTCCCCACCCTGCTGTTTCCAACGTCTTATCATCGACTCATTAAGACCAAGCTCCCGTGCAGCAGCTCTATTTCCTTTTCCAACAGCCAGATCAATCGCCTTCAACTTGAAAGCAGCATCATATGCGTTTCTCCATGTCTTTGCCATGGTGAGGGTGACACAATTACTATCGTAATCAGAATGATGGGAAGTTTGCGCGCGCTCGATTTAATCTAAACAGTAAACAAAAAAAGTTGTTTTGACCTTAACCCGTTCGGCAATTTCATTGGTCTAATGAAAGCTTCACGCCAAAAAACTGAGCACGCCACAGAATGTGTTTTTTTTTTTTTTTTTATATATAAAATTTGAAAGCGGGAAAAATCCATATATTAGCCGCGTCATTGTATAAGCCGCGAGGTTCAAAGCGTGGGAAAAAAGTTGCGGCTTATAGTCCGAATTTACGGTAATCACGATGAATTAATCGGGACACCATGTAATTAATTTGATTAAAACTTTTAATCGACTGACAGCCCTATATATATATATATATATATATATATATATATATATATATATATATATATATCACCGATCAGCCACAACATTAAAACCACCTGCTATATATTGTGTAGATCCCCAAAATGCTGCCTGTAAACTGTACTGTTATCTGAGTTACTGTAAACTGTACTGTTATCTGAGTTACTGTAAACTGTACTGTTATCTGAGTTACTGTAAACTGTACTGTTATCTGAGTTGCTGTAGACTTTGTCAGTTCAAACCAGTCTGGCCATTCTCTGTTGACCTCTCTCATCAACAAGGCATTTCAGTCCATAGAACTGCCACAAAATGTATGCTTTTTGTTTTTAGCACCATTCTGAATAAATTCTAGAGCCTGTTTGCTATGAAAATCCCAGAAGATCAGCAGATACAGAAATACTCAAACCAGCCCATCTGGCACCAACAGTCATGCCATGGTCTAAATCACTGAGATAAAAAAATGTCCCCATTCTGATGGTTGACGTGAACATTAACTGAAGCTCCTGACACGTATACGCATGATTGCACTGCTGCCACACAATTAACTGATTAGATAATCATATGGATGATTGTTGGTGCCAGACGGGCTGGTTTGAGTATTTCTGTAACTGCTGATCTTCTGGGATTTTCACACACAAAGGTCTCTAGAATTTACTCAGAATGGTGCCAGAAACAAAAAGCATCCAGTGAGGGGCATCGGTTTGGGAGGGGGGTTGTAATGTTTCATTACAACACAATACACAATGCATAATAACAAATAAATAAATAAATAAATAAATAAATAAAAATATTCATTGTAGGTATGCTGCAGTGTGAGATTTGACGGTTAGATTACCGTCTGAGAAAAAAACTGCAGTTAACCGGTTTTACAATTATATGCACATTTTCTCATCATGCAACAGCACTGATGCCAAAAATGCATATCAAATAATAATTGTCTAGATATCTAAGTGGATGTATTTCTGGGGAATAAGTGGACGCTAAGGGAAGCCCTATAATAAGAAAACTGATAAATACACACACACGCACACAAAGGAGTTAATAAGAGACTCTCCAATCTAGGGCACAACACAGCTTATGCGCATACCGAGTTCAATGATGTGCTTAAGTGTAAACAGAGTGCTCCAAATGTTTGTAAATATAAGATTATTGTGTATGCGCAACATGTAGTTCATGGCATTCAACAGTTTTTTCCTTCTGCATCAGTTTATTAAAGCAATCTGTTGTCTGTCAGACACACCAACCAAGAATCAGCAACAGACTCTAAATACTGTCCATAACACCTTATAAATAAAACTTTGAACGGGAACATTGCTTTAAATAATGAGGACGATTTAAGACGCAACTTTGTAAAGTTTACTTGCTGAAAGCACGCAATGCCCGCACGCTGTCAGCACGCTTAAACATTAGAAAAGAGGCATCTTTAATTCATCACTTTAAAATCAACACAGTTACAAATATTAAACTTTCTATGTTGTTTTTGAATGATTAGTGGAGCATCCTCTCCCAAGGATGTGTTTTGAGTAGACTTCTGTCTACTTGTTTACATCCGTCGTCTTCAGTCAGTCATTTAAATGCTGCCAGTGTTCGAGGACCATGCGACGGTACATCAGAGAACTGGTGAGTGAGTTTATTCTCTCTCTCCTCTCTCTCTCTCGAACCGTCGTCACCGGCTGCCTTTATCCCTCGCGTGCCCCATCAGGCCGATTGTGGACTGGCCGTGCGACATTCTAGCCCGCCAAGCTTCCCTCCTCTCCACATCAAGATTTCAAATATTTAGAGTATTTTTTGTCATTTTTGGTAATGTGCTTTCAGGATGGATTTGTATCTCATGAAGTCCACAGATTCACCTCTTGACAAGTTGTCATTCTAATTGATTAAACCTAGCTAATACAATTGAAAGAGGGTGATTTAAATCATTAAATTGCAGTAAATCAACACCCCAGCAAGTGTGCTCTCTCTGGCCCTTTAAATATTTGCAAATGATAATTCTTAGTCTTCGCTCTATTTTAAATCCCTGATCAGACAGTGTGGATAAGCAATCAATCATGAGTTTAAAGTCACTTAAAGGTAAACTTTAGGAGGTCATGATGAATTCTAACAGACATAAGCAGTATAGGTTACCCAAAACACACAGCATTTTCCACATAATCTTAAGAATATCCACACATTTTGCAACATGGGACGGGATATGGAAGCGCAGCGTAGTTCTAGCGGAAAGACTAGCAGCTGCACATTATCACATCATTAGCTGAGTAACTCCTAGCCAATCACATGTAAGCCGTTGCTTTATAAGTCTGCTCACAATCTATCACATTGCTGCTTCAGTGTGCTAACACGGCAACCTCCACCACCCCACCACCACCAGTTGAGCCCCGTCCCGCACAGGGGTAGGCTCCTCGCCCCTGCCTCCTATCTTCGGCAGGATATGATGGTTCCGAGTACAACTACCTCGGACTGCCGGACGGGGCCTACGCCAAAGAGAGAAATTACTTTACTGTTTTACATTCATCAAATAAATGGCATCTTAAACCTCACTCAAGCCTGCGTGTCTTCCCGATAGAAGTATTTTTCCTATGCTTTGGCAGAGTAAAAACCAGGGGGAAAAACAGTCTAAAAACTGTAATATGCAATCATTTTCCATAGTGGACTCACTACAATGTTTACCTCTCACGCCATTGCCAACTGACGTACTGTATCTGTTACATACATTGAAGCACTTCAGTGAAAAAAGAAACCGTTACTGTGCCAACCGTTTGGCCCGATGGTGGAAAAGTGGCTACAGTCTCATGAAAACTCGTAATGATTTGTACTATATGGTGAAATCGTAAAATATTGCATAATGGTTCATACACAAAGGTGTGACTTTTATTCCGAGAGAGACCACCCTATCAACAAATTGAATTTCAAAATGATAACAAACAGGCATCAAATTTTAGCTAGCCTCCAATGCAACACTTCATTTAAAGACAACAAACATCAGAAATCACATTTGGTAACTTATTCATAACTTATTCATGCAATACTAATGACTGATGTATGTCAATAACCTGTAATATGCTTCCCATCCATTTTTATCGAGGCCTTCACACAATTTCCCGGCTACGCCCTTGTTTTACACAAAAGTTATTTTCCTATTAAAATCATGGTTAGGTTTAGGTTTGGGTAGACGGTTACCCTTTCAGAAAAAACCAAACATTATAACCTTGTTTGTTGGTTCTTTTTCTTTTCTATGGGAGTAAAAGGCGTACGTTTTTGAACAAGCCAACGAACACACATTTAATGTGCAGCCTACTGTTTGCAGCCAAAGAGGCATGGAACCAGTTGAGGTTTCAGTCTTAGTTGTTTGATAGGCTATAACTTCCATAACTTGTTCCTCCGGTATTACCAGAAAAGTGAAGAAAAGAGAAAGACAGAGAAAGAGTGAAACTACAATTGTCACTTGCTCGGTTGGGCTTTTTGTGCTCAAAAACTGTTGCCGAAACATCCATAGCTTTCTGCTGCATGTTAAACAAATTGAGACTGTGTGTGCCGCTTCACAAATCCATTCAGCTCCAGGACGCAGAGTGGTCGAGGAAACGAGTATCTGTGTTCCTCCCCAGACTTCATCACAGGCACAAACCCTGCTCGCCCAGAGGAACATGCTTACAAAGTGATGGGGCTCAGGGTTTTTCACTCGGGGCTAGGTACTGATTCTAAACCCTTTCTGCTGCCAAGCACATGGATAGCTACTGATTAGAGGTCTGGCGAGCTTGCCGATGCCAGTTGGGCAAAATGATGGCAGTCGCCACCTTACCTCACCCCGTAGGGCCCACTGGAGAAAACCAAAGACATTTTCCCCTGACAGAAAAGGAACTCGCCCCAAACCACAAGGGTCAGACACTGAGAACGCACTATCTCCAAACAGCACTTCCACCTTGAAATTTATGTGAATTATCACAGAGACAAATTGCTTTTTTGTTGTTATGTTTATCTGTAGCCTTGTTTGCTCTAGCTCAGCTAAAATGAGCTGTTTTGGTGACTTTTTTGAGATCTCATTCGCTTACAGATCTGCTGTAGGAACATGATGAAATAACAGCAAATCTAACTTTCTCTAAAGTGCCTACGGACACGCAAACACACACAAGCTCTCACAAACCTATTCTCTCTGGTCTTCTTCTGACATTTTGGGATTTGCAGGCATTCAAAGAAAAGTTCAAATGCCAGTTTTTGCCATGTTCAAAGTAATAGTAAGTTAAGTAAGTTTCCTTATATTATCTTTCCATGGAGCACAACATACATGGTTTCTGATATCAAGAAACAGAATACAGATTCGCCATTGAATGATATGTCATGAAAAATACGTAAAGGTTCCTTTTACTAGTTCGCTCTGTCTATGGCTGCAAATACCTCACTCAAACTCTGAGCAGCAATATGAGCATCAAAGGAACATGGGTTATCCTGTATTCAACTCAGTGTTTTGTTTCAAAGTTGAGATTGATGTGAGCACAAGGGTGGAATGTTAACTGGGCAGACAGGTGTATCAAGATATTTTTTCTTTCAGAAATGGGCTCAGGACCTATCCAGGACAGTGGAAGAGCTACAATAAACAATGTCTCTTTGTCCTTCATATACAGGCTCTACACTATCTAGTCCCATGACCTACTGTTTACTGTTGCAACAATTTCTATTGTGTACTTCTACCTGCTCTGCTGTACCAATAGAAACATGCGCATACAGGGAAATAAACACACGCTATCTAAGATTTATGCACACACAAATACACGCATACAAAGTAGGCCAAAAAGAATTGTAATTCACAGAAACAGCACTTCAAACCCTGTCAGCCGTCTAGGTTTCACATTTCAGAGTTAAGAATATAAAATCAATAATCATTTAGTCATAAGGGCAAATGAAGTAACATAAGATCAAAGTATACCCCTTTGGCCATTGAAGTTGCACTGAGTAATTTATCTCATCAAAAGGCAGTGGTCCTAATCCCTTTGCTACTCACTGGAGCTGCCATAGCCAAGCTGTATTATCCTTGAGTAAACAAGTTTGATAAAAAAAAAAATGTAAAATCAATAGCTGTTTCCTTCTATCCAAATCGATGGCATGCATCATAAATCTGACTCTGTAAGGAGCCTGAATGTATTTGTGTGCGTGTGTGGTTTTTCTCATATAGCATAAGGTCCTGTATAATTACAGATTGTGCTGTTAAAACTTGATCAATGGTATCAAAGGCAAGCTGATTATATTTGCTGTTCATGACCGCAAAGCTTACTCGCTGCATACTGTGCAATGTTGTGTTTGTGCATTTCTGCTTTTATATATGTTAGGAATAATAATAATAATAATAATATGCTTATAGAAATGTTTGTTTTAAATTGAAATAAATGACCTTACATAATTTAATTTAACATAATTATGTTTGATAAATAATATAATTTAATGCATTTCATTATCAAGTTCTCATGTGCAGTATAAGCATCCAAGTGCATGCATTAAAGATATGGTAAACTAACTATTCCACAATTCTCATAAAAGTTCTGTGTCATAATTATGGCACAAAAGCTGTATTTTAATTAGTTCAAGAAACAAAAACAACAACAACAAAATCTTTGTTTGTTTGTTTTCTTCACACGACAAATACTGCTATACCTGTCCAAGCCAATCTATAATGTAAAGAACGTTTTTATTGATTTTTACGCTTTTAGACAACGAGTCAATAATACCATGCAAGCCTATTGTTGGTTAATTCCATAATTTCGTGTTTAAAGGCTTCTGCCGGCTTGAATCGCTGTGAATTGGATAATGGCATTTCACTGATACTTAGCTGCAGTCTTGAATCTCCTATAATTCCATCATGTTTGCAGGGACTAAAATATCACGAGGGTTTCTAAGCATGAAAGGTAACCTAGTTAACCTACTGCCCCCTGCTGTGCGGCGCGCGCCTGGCAGCATCACCTGCGCAGCTCGCGCTCTCTCCCATGCCGCGTGCTTCATTTCCTCAGTGAGCCATCACCGCCAAATTAATCTGTTTCCAGTCTTTACAAATTACTTTATGATAGAAATAAGACAGAAGGGGGTAGAAACAGGACTTAAAATGGGGAAGAAATAAGACCGACTATGTATCTATATATCATCTATATATATATATGAGTAACCCTGATGCATGAGAGCTGAATAAAACAGTGTAAATAAGAAATTAATTGGATAAAATAAAGAATATTTGTGTTCTTTTTTTTTTTTTTTTACAATTTTTTTTTTTGTCTCAACACTACCACAATTGTTAATCATTTGAATTTTGCTTTTGTGTGCTTTTGTTTGCAATTGAATTCGTATATGCATTAATGTTCAATCTTTGAATAAATATAAATATATAATTATTGCTGATGCTCACTGCGAAATATTTTTGGATACCGTCTTGTCAAAGGGCTGCTTATATGAATTATATTTGCATATGCCACTTTAATTTAACGCAGTGGCATAAGTGGTAGCCTATAGGTTACATTTCTACTGAAGACAAAAATGCACATTGATTATTGTTGTCTTGTCAGTTAACTGTTGAGAATATAAAAAAGGCAATAAAAAAAAAGGAAAGTTTCCGAGCAGTGTTTGGTATTGTCTTGGGGGGAATATATGAAAATAGTAACACTAATAAAGGTCAAAGTCGAATTAACATGCGTAGCACCCATTCGATGCATATACTGTACACATCACTTTTCCTCTTTTACAAATTATAGATTATTTTAGATTTTTTCCCTCAAAGTTTACTTGTTTACTGCCATGATCAGGTGTGATTTAAACATAATAATAATAATTAATAATAACAATAATAATAATAATAATAATAATAATAATATATAGTTACTTTATTCCATATTTAATCCATCAGAGTAATTACAAAATAAATGATACACGTATGAAGAAGCAAACCCCGACTGTAAGGACGGAAGTCCTCTTGCGATTAGAGAAATATTAGGAACTGTGTGGAAGATAACACCTCCCATCGGCCTGTTCGTGCACTGCTCCTCTCACTTACTGTACAACAACGCAGTTAACAATTAAATCAAGAACTAGACAAAATACAATAAAAATACCTTAAGTAATAGCACGCCACATTGAGCAGGCCTATATCATGCAACTGATTGCAATTCGAAAAGTGTAACACTAAAGCGTCCTTACACACAGGCCATTCCAAATGATTGCGTCATTACCCGTTGCTCCACAAAAATAATAATGACAAAGTACATATCACATATAGTATTTATAAAGTACATATCATTTATTAGTAGGCTACTTAGTGCTTGAATAAAAACGCAATGACATAGGCAATGTAATGTCTATGAGTAACGCCTTAATAGAAACAGTGAGATTCTTTTTTTCTTTTTTTCTTTTTTTTGTATGACAAATGGTGAAGTTGCATCATGCCATCCATCAACGATATCACGAGCGTTCTATGAAATATATAAAAAGAGAAAGAAAACTTGCCATCGATAAACGGTGGGAACGCGACGACTAGTACGCACAGACTGCTCTCCGCGCAGGTTTTGTTCCGGAATTGCATTTCACTGCGCGAAAGAGGGGCGGAGATGGAATATTCAGATGAGCTGTGATTGACAGCTCCGGTTTCTCCAACGCTCTCAGAAACTCGCCTGCTCCTTCCAGCAACTCTTCACTCCACACTCCCGAGCACTAAAAACAAACGGACGCTAAGGGGATCTTCATGACGGCACTTCGCTGATCTCTTCCCTTTTGCGCATTTATTTATTTTCTTTTATTAGTTGATCCCTCGACTCGATTGTTCGATGCGCTGATTCTATTGAGCAACTCGTTTTCCGCCCTCCTGACTTCCTCTGCTGGAGAGAGAACAGTCGAGTCTTTATATAATAATGTCCTATCCTCAGGGTTACCTCTACCAGCCCACGGGCTCTCTGGCGCTCTACTCGTGTCCGCTGGCCGCCCCGCGGAGTGAGGAGCTGGCCCGGTCCTCCTCCGGTTCAGCGTTCAGCCCGTACCCCGGATCAGCTGCATTCACAGCCTCCGCCAATGGATTCTCCAGCCCTCTAAACTATTCAACAGATCCGGCCACGGGATTCCCGTCCTACATGGTAAATAGCACTGTTGTGGATTTAGAGCCATCGCAATTCACAAAGTCATTGTTGTTGATAGGATGCGTTTGCAGAAGGGTTAACTTATAGTTGTGGGTTTGGGGTCTTGATGTGTGTTTCAAAGGGAAAGCTAATGCGGGTCATGAATACAAATGCTGTGCATGCACTTGGGGTTGGCGTTGCTCTAGATGCCAACAACAATTCAATGGTTACAATCTCGTCATTCTTAATACAATAATAATAAACGTATTTATTTAAAACAATCGAGTAGGCGAATTTTTGTTAGAATATTTACAACCGCAAATGTGCATTAATCTATTAAAAACAATAAGAACATGCGTGTGAATATTTCTTAGAATGCATTCAGGCCCAATTTCACGTTAACTTTTGCCATTTAAATCTGCACTGAATTATTCTGAGATAATAGGGGATATATATATATATATATATATATATATATATATATATATATATATATATATATATATTATCAGTGATAAATTGTTAATAAGAATGTGCGTGGTTGTGCGCACCTACAATCCTGGGGTTGCAGCCTAACTATATATTTTTGAGTTGTCATTTGCTTCAATTTTGGAAATGGTCTGTAGTTCAATAGACGCTATTCAATCGTGAATAGATGAATTGCAATGCTAATGACATGGCACATGAAAGCGGTTAAAAAAGTGTCCATATCCAGTGATTTTTCTAATAGGATTTGTAATGCTGCGGTTCACTGATATGCTTCTGACAAAACACACTTGCACTGGGGAAGTCAGGCTGATGATTATGCAAAATGGCTGCAATTACCCATTATCTGTTATCCACCCCAGTCACATGTAATTGTGCATTCTGATAATTGTATGAAGGATTAATCATTGTTTATTGGCTTAATTATTATTAGTATTATATTTTTGGTTACACTTTATAATGACCTTTTATAGCATTAAATATATATATATATATATTATCAGAATGAACATGGACCGATTTAGTGTAAAGCTATACTAGCCTACAATGTTTGATATATATATATATATATATATATATATATATATATATATATATATATATATATATATATATATATATGTATGTATTTTTTCGAAGGGATCTCCGTATGACGCGCACACTACGGGGATGGCAGGAGCGATAAGTTATCACCCGTACGGGAGTCCCGGTTACCCGTACCAGCTCAATGATCCCGCTTACCGAAAAAACGCTACGCGTGATGCGACAGCAACGTTAAAAGCATGGCTTCAGGAGCACAGGAAAAACCCTTATCCCACAAAAGGAGAAAAGATCATGCTGGCCATTATTACCAAAATGACCCTCACACAAGTGTCAACCTGGTTCGCTAATGCCAGACGGAGACTCAAGAAAGAGAACAAAATGACATGGGCACCTCGGAATAAAAGTGAAGATGAGGATGAGGATGACGGGGAGGGAGAGAGAAAAGATGAACGCACGGATAAAAACATGGACAACGGCGAGGCGTCTGCTGATGACGAAGGTACTTTATTATAATGCATTTTAATATTTACAATCAAATATTCGTGCGTTTTGTCTTTGCCGCACGGGTTTATGAAAATTGCATAACAAATGGGGGACGTGTTTTAGTTGAATGTTCTGTTATATTTTAATAAAAGCATAATGGGTGCGTTGTTATGCTAAATTTGATTCCAAACATTTAGTTTAGGCATACTATGTTATAACATAGAATCAAAGACGTGACTGCGTGAATTAAAACTTTCGCGTGTTGTATATTGTCCACATAGGAATCAGTTTGCACGTCGATGCCCTGACAGATCACTCCTGCTCAGTGGAATCGGACGGGGAGAAGGCCACGTGTAGGACCGTTTGCGATTCTGGACTTGATACCAAGAACAAATGCGAAGGGAGTGATATTGACACGGGCCACGAGGAGAGGCAAAGGGTCCCGTCACCCAAGCCGCTGACGTCCTCTCCTCTGACTGGGGTGGAGGCCCCTCTCTTGACCTACCATCACCGAGAGGACACCCGAAACAACGCTAACAAAACATGTCTGGACAGTCAAAACCATACCGTCAAACCTAAACTCTGGTCATTGGCCGAGATCGCCACTTCGGACCCAAAGCAACAACAGCAGCACTTGGGGCAGAACTGTCCCCCGGGCGTTGGCCATTTGACCTCCACAGCGCCCAGCGCGTCCCCGGCGGGCGCAGTGTACCCCGCCACCTCAATATTAGGAAGGCCTCTTTATTACACCTCTCCGTTTTATAGTAATTACACAAACTATGGCAACTTTAGCCCACTGCAGGGCCAAGGGATTCTGCGCTATAATCCAGCTGCTGAGGGACTTCTGCACAAACAGACCGGCGACCCCCTAATAAAGACTAATCCAAACCAGACTGAACAACATTTCATGGCCTCAAACGCAGAATCCAAAAAAGGTGCGTAAAGGTCCTAATGCTGTTGATCTTGACCAACGAAAACGCCCATTTGGTGATAATTTCACTGATTTCACGTAGGCATATTTAATATAGTATTTTTTGCAACTATATTGCATAAAAAACTGATTAATTAATTTGAAGACTTATAGTTTAGTTCATATTAATTCATGGCAGAGTATGCTATATGATTCATCTACTTCAGCCTTCAAATGTGTGTTATACAAAGTTCAAGGTTTGGATTTTATTATTAGAAAGTGACTTTTATTAGAAATTACAAAGACACATTTTTTTCATAATCAAAAAGTAGAGGTATGACTGTGTATACTACATATTTGAGCTGTCGATCGATGTAGTATATTCCGTTTCCCCACAGACCCCTCCGAGGTGTTCACAGTAAGACCCCAGTCTTATCTCTCGAGTTAAAGACAAGGAGGCAGATCCTTCAAGTAAGTCGCTAATTTTAGCATTTGAAGTGTAGGTTAAGAGTCATTTTGATCATGACAATTGAGTGTCTCCATGGGCCACTTGCTTATATTTGATCGGTCGTGTTGTTCCCACTGTTTGATAACTAGGCCTTCCCATTTGCTTCTACTGCATATAGAAGATTGTCTCTGGTGGTTTAGAGAGATATATATATATGTATATATATACATTTAATGCAATGATTTTTTTTTAATTATTTTACTGATGCAGGTTTTGTATCCTTGGTTCACAGGTAGGTGTCACAGTTGCTTCGAGCAAAGCGAACAAGCCATCATCTCTCTCTCCCCAAGCTGTTTTAAACTAACATTTGCTCTTAACGCGGAACCTTTTGTGTGCCACTGTACACCCACGGACTACAGAGCACCTGCCTATAGACATTACAACCCTAAAAGTTAAGATTATAGAAAAGAAAATGACAAGAAGGACCGAAAATATTAAGGCAAATTAGCCAATTTGGTCTGGGTGGACTGTTCATTTATTGATGAAGTACATTATCCCATCATATGTGACTTTTCAATGAGGAACATTATTTCTCAGGATCCTTAGAGTATAGCTTCCTTGCCACCGGTTGTACGTGCGTGGGACATGATATGCCTCTTAAGACTTTATCTGCTAGAAGTGTAAACGACAACTCGGGACTGGTATAAACTTGACTAAGAGTGGAATACATTTGATATTTATTTTTGTAATGACGGCGACAGCCTATAATTTATGCAAGTTGTATTGCAATGGGAACTGAACATTGTTTTGTAAATAAATCATGATTGGTTTTTATTTCAAAGCTGAGGTTACACAATGTTGTTAACAAGGAGACCTTTACTAATTTATATCTCTGATTGTAAATAAATTTCGCTAGTCTGCACTGGCACAATTTGTGTGGAATATTTATACAAAAAGAAGAAGAAAAAAAGTATTTTATATATATTGTTCGTTTATATAATATACTCTCAAATAAACTATAACATCAACTGATAATATATATATATATATATATATATATATATATATATATATATATATATATATATATATATATAGGCCTATATATATATATATATATATATATATATATATATATATATATATATATATATATAATTTATATAAAATAATCGTGATAGACATGTTTATTCCTGCCATACATACATTTTGATTGGTCCTAAATAACGTTCAATATGTAGACCTGCTCTAGCCTTAATACCACAATTTAATTCCACCATTTTGATACATAATATACAATATAATGTTGAATGTGGTCTTAGCAGTGAATAATAGAGGCTGCTGATAATCCAGGCCTTCATCTATTTTTCAGGATGATGAATACCGGGCTGGAAAGGAAGCGTTATGAGCTCCCGGCGGGCTTTTAAGATGACCAGTCGGGCTTCATTATAGACCGATATTGAACGATCCATAAAATCGTGTCTAAACATCTGCCAGTTCCGATGGGGCCCGAGTGTGTGTGTGTGACGGGAATGACGTCTCTCTTACGGGCCACTCCGTTCAAATTTAAAGGCGTTCGTTAAACAGACTATTATCGCTCACGGTGTTAGCTTAAACAACTTTACAATAAAGCAAAAAAGGCTAAAATAATAATAATAATAAATATTTTTTATTAAATGTTTTTATTTATTTATTATTTAAATTTTATTTATTTATTAATTAAATAATAATAGTATTAATAATAATAATAATTATTATTATAAGCTATTAATAATGCTTTATAATAATAATACAAATAATAATAATAGGCCTACTAATACCTGTGTTGTATTTTGATTTGATTTTATATTGTATTAATAATAACACTAATGATAATAATAATAATAATTATTATTATTATTATTATGCCTTTTATTATTATTTGTCATTGATATTAAGTCTAAACATGGCATCGGTGGGCTGATCGTAACGCAAATATACACTGTATGTGCTCCGAACTGTTATTAAGGTAACAGAAAGTAGTATACCGATAGCCTAATATTTCCTAATAATTAAATAAGCATTACAAATAACAACATTAGACACATTTCACGCTCGGTTAATGTCATGACTGATAGCATTAGTCAACTCAGTTGGATTTTACTCATTGAATTCAGGTCAGTACTGAGATGAATTAGGTCGTTTTCTCGATTATATAACTGTTGAATTTGTCCCGTGAAGTGTGTTGCGGGTGTGCATATAGGCCTGAACGAAAGGCTTCATTATTAGAGGTGAATTATTGAAATGCAGGCTTTAATCTCAGGTTGGATCCCGTGGGGAGATCGACCACTGCTGTCAAAATGGCACCACAGGCGGTTTCCATTCATACTCCCTTCAAATGTCAACATTTGTTCTCAATAAAAAGAGTTATTGTTTCTGTAAAACAGCCTTTGAAAACATCAAAAAAAGTTCACCCACCTCTGTTTGATTGGGATCAGGAAAAGTTGAAGGAAAAGATGTTATTAGACAGATAACATTGATTTAGGCTCCTAATTTGACGCACTATTAAGGGCATGTATTTATTCACTAAGTAAAGGGGTTTGGGACAGTATTTTTAGTCAACCCATTAAACTGTAAAATTATAAATGCGATATTTGAGGACTCAAATGTATTTTTTTTTTTAACATTTCTTTAATTATTGTTTTTACTTTTCAGTTATTTCACTGAATGCGACAAATGTCCTACATTTTAACTAGGCGTTAAAACGGGTTCAAATAAATCAATAAATAAATATTGAATCGATTATTGACGTTTAATGTGTTAATGAAAACATCGAAACTAAAAAGATCTAATGCTGTTTCCTATTTAAGAGGTGCTTTATTGAATAGTTTGAACGCCCCTCTCTCTCTCTCTCTCTCTCTCTCTCTCTCTCTCTCTCTCTCTCTCTCTCTCTCTCTCTCTCTCTCTGTGCGCTATGCTAATCCCTCAAAGTTTAGTAAATCCAACTGGAGAGGGCAAGCACATTAAAACGCTTCGAGAAAGCAACCTCTAATAGCCTCCCTCTATTCTGCACCGTTTATCTGAACAGCTTTAATAAACCATTAGACTCGTAAATAATATTACTGTTCAAGAAAGGAGAGAAAAAGTATTAACAAACAGAATACATGTGGGTTCAATAAGATACTTCAAAGTCTCAGAGGCTCTAAAAGTGAGTCCCGGGTCAGTTCTTCCATAAAGGTGTCAAAAAAGATGTCCTCTCATTAGACTGATCAAGGCAAGGGAGAGAGTTTGTCCACACCAGACTCCAAATAAGATCATTAGACCCCTCAGCTAAGCATTACACCTTTAACTGACAATTAAAGTTCATGCCAAGAGAAGCCAAGTCATGTAGATCTTATGTCCAATTTATTTCTCAAGATCATTGCTTTAGTAGCTGGAGTTTTCCTTGAGCGCTAATGTGTGTCACTTTTTTACTTAGTTGTTAACTGCAGTCTTATCTCCAATAATTTGTGATTTTGTGTATGACAGTTATGGAAGGTCACATCAATCAAGCTCCCCTAAAACAAGTAAATGTAGGACTACTTGAAAGTATTTACCCTAATGCAGTATTTAATGTATGTACTTTTTAGAAAAATAATTTTCATGAATAATCAAGGAGGATTGACTTAAAGAGTGGCAAAATGACAAGAAAAGCAGAGAGAAAAGAAAGATAAATATTAGTGGAGTTTAATTAAGGGTGTGGAGGGCTCAGTAATGCAGGAGATGAGGCCAGACGAGGGGAAAGCTATTTTTTAATGTCACTGTTTGCTTTAATAAGAGCAGTAACTGAATATGTTTACATATTTTTAAATATTCTCTCTGTCTTTTAATTAAAAAAAGCACTACAGTACAAAGGTTTACATCAAAATATGATTGCAAGCTCTAAAGTACAGCATCAGTCTATAAATTAAAGCAAAGCAAAGACATAATCATGACAGACTAACAAAATATTATATATGGACAGCAAACAAATACAGTATATACTGTATACATATATATATATATATATATATATATATATATATATATATATATATATATATATATATATATATATATATATATATATATATATATATATATATATATATATATATATATATATATTAGTATATAGCATATATAGTATAGTATGTATTCAAATCAAATATATATATATATTTTTTTCAGAATCATATAATACATGAATAATTAAGACATTGTTTTTAGCTATTATTTTTTTTTTTACACAGCTTTAGCACATGTTATGCTCAAAAGAAATCCCTAATATTGAGGCATTAAAGAATGGGATGTAATAGTAGGGTAGTATTATCATCTATAAGGCTACTTCCTGTAGAGTTTGTATATATTAACTTGAACTATGAGCATTTCACCACTCTAACACAATATTGGTTCTTCCACGCCGTCTGACTTTGTACCCTGATAGAGTGAATCCAATTCCAGGGTCTGATGTGAACTCACATCCTGGATCCCATCTGATCTCTCACATCACATGTTTCCTTCTGTTAACACTGGGATATAATTCTAGTAAGATGCCTGTGTTAATGAGTATGCTCTCAAGGACTAATGCAAACATTTAGTCCCCATTAGTGCCACATGGACTGGGGCGAAAGTTTAAAATTAGCCATCGTACACACTTCCCCTCCCTGCCCTCCGCTTTTCTTTTTTCCATCCATCCCTGTCTTCCCATTGCACATTACATTTCTGTCGTGCTTTGCAGACAAACACAATATCCCCCGAAGAGCCGCGTGTGAGTGAGCCATTAGCCAAGCGAGGGCACTAAATGAAGCCCCTCCGATATCATTGCTAATTAAAATTCTGTTTAGCGGGCCCTGGCTGGAATGCTAATGGGCTAGCTGGCTTTAACTCCCAGTTTGTCGGCTAAAGTCTGAGCCAGGGGCAGCCAGAGCGGTTTTGCGTTATAGAGGGCTGTGTTCAGTTGATAGCATCTGCTCGAGCCGGGCTCAGGGTCAGGCCAGAGCTCTCTGCTAAGTCATTAGCTCAAATTACTCTGCTGGTTTCTCTCAAGTTGTGCAGGGCTAAGGAGCTAGATCTCCCCCGGCTGCTGCCTAGCTGCTTGTGGCTCTCCTGGAAGCCAATACTCTCCTAGGGGGATCAGGCCGGCATTAACCCTCTATCTCCTCCCTCGAAGAGTTCACCTGTGCCTGCGCTTCCCCCAGACAAATATAGCGGCCCTGAATGCGACTGGAAGATTAGGATCTATCGGGTACAATCTCGCAAGCCAAATCCCCACAGGATTGTTGACCCTTTGAAGTCCTCGGCGAGTTTGCTTACACAGAAGTTTACATGGTTAAGTCGGGTTTTGACAAGGCTCAGGGAGGCAGACTTTCACAGTCTCCCATTCTTTGAACGTGGAAACTGCATGACCCAGAATCCCCCTCTCATTGGTAGGATTCACACGGGAGAGATGGTTTCACCTGGCATCTTTAAATCTGACAGTTACACACATTCTTTGAATAAAAATAAAAGGTCTTGATTTCACCACACTGGCTCTCTTTTTCATTATTTCATTATTCAGCCCCTCCCCTTTTTAAGTAATTTTACTGAGGTTTTTTGCATTCGGTTGCTAACTAATTAGGGGAATATTCTGGATAATATACAAGTTATGGTCAATAGACATGGGATAATGCTGATAACTACAAAAACATTTTTTGACTCATCCCTCCTTTTCATAAAATAAACAAAAAGATTACAGAGTGGCACTTACGATGGAAGTGAATGGAACCGATATTAGAGGGTTTAAAGGCAGAAATGTGAAGCTTTTAATTTACAGTATATTAATTATTCTGTTAAAACTCATGTATTATTTGAGCTGCAAAATTGTTTAAGACAGTCATTGTTTTCTGGTCATTTTGGAGCAAGTGTATGTGTGTGTGTGTGTGTGTGTGTGTGTGCAAAACACCAGCCCACCTCATCACTCTACAATGATAAATGGCAGCTATTGTTTACATGTCAGGGGCTCTATCTTCTAAACTAAAGATGGTGTGTAATGATTTTCCATAACACTTTAATGTAAATGTGCATTCTTAATATTTTTATTATGTAATGTTAAATATTTACTTAATATTTAATTATTTATAATTTAACCATTTTATGAAAACAACAAGGCACACAAGGTCCTGCAATATTGTGGAAATGGCTAAAGGCCCATTCACACTGCCAGAGATGTGATTGCTTGGGGTCTCTAGTCGCTGTACTATTGGTCGCTATTGAGTGTTATTGGTGGACTGCACAACTGGTCTTATAAATGATATTGCATTTGAAAATAAAAATGAGCGTTCTGAAGAGAAAGCAGTTTTATATAAACTGCAGCAGTGCTTAATGCATCATATCATTAACAAGATTAATGATCTATCAATGTATGAATTGTATCAATATGATCTATAAATGTATGTCATGGTTTTTGATGCATCATTTTATTATTATTACTTCCATGTAGGGTTAGTAACCCTAACCCTAACCCTAAAACTAACTAACTAACTTCTCCTTCTTGCCAGCACTTGACTCCAGTCTCACAGGAGACGAATGACTTGAGCTCCTGATGTAAACATATTTGTGTTGCTGGACATGCCCATATCCTGTCACCTGTGGTCGCTGCCATTTTCGTTGCTGAAAATTGCCAGCTCTCATTGAAACTAATCTCCAGTCTAGCAGAGTAAACAGGGCTTAAAGGAGTTGAACTCGTGCCTATATTCACAATCCAGCTTTGCTTCTTAAACTTTTATACACTCATTCACTCATTGCCCTTAAACACTATATATCTTATTATTTAAAGAGTTCAAGCTAAAAATGGCAGCCAAAATTTTCACATTCTGTTTTAACATCTATTTAGCAATGATGAGGTTACTGATGATGATTGATCTTTCTCTTTTCAAAACAGATCCACAAAGGAGTCAAATGACCTGACTTTAGTATACTAGAGAGTGAGTTCTGCTTTGTTGTGTCTCAGACAGTTGTTCTGAGGCACCAGCTGCGGTGTCTGGTCTTGAGACAGAGAAAAAGAGAGAGATCAGCAGGTGAATGAGCAGAAATGAAAAGATAGGCTTTCTCTTTAAATTGTGCTGTGCGGTATTTAAAATGAGCATGACAGAGCTTCATACCCTTTCCTCCAGCGTCCTCCCAAAAGTTGCGTCTGCCAGAGTTACAAGTGAAATACTATCTGTCAGGTTTATCAGCTAATTAGCAGCTGCTGCCTTTAAAGATGTTTCTGTCTTTCCATTATATGGAGTTTTTTAGGGTGTAAAATTGTCTAGGGAATGTCCAGACACAGATGAAATTCTCAGAGCTCTTTAATGTGACAACATATCCACATCACTGTTGTGAGGCTTGGCTAGAACATTATCATAAGACACCTTGGAGAGCCGACCATAATTTAATTAATGTTGGTCAATCTTCAGTTCTGCTGCTTGGTCTGTGCTAGCCAGAATTCAAACCACTGCCCCCAATGGCTAATGCTGGAAGTGTTTTAGAGCAAATGGTCTTGTGTGAGCTCCAGTGTCCAGGTGAAATGTCCACAGAGTGGCGCCAAAAAATGAGTAGATTTTTTATTTATTTTTTGTAAAATATATAATCCAGTCAAAAGGAATGCGTATTATACTAACCTTACTCTGTACCCCAAATACTAGCCCTAAACCTTACCGTCAGTGAAATACTTTATATTAAGTGTATTTGAAAAGTGAAAATGCAACCTCCAAATAATGCTCACCATTTTTAATGTGAACAATATTGCTTCCTTGCTTCAACTCGGGAACTTTGTACGTTCTATAAGTATCATCTATTTTAAGGACCGTAAATCCTTCCAGTAAAGCTAAGGATTTCTGTATATCTTCTGTACATGTGTAGTCTCACAACTGGCAAATAGGTGGCACTATTTCCTGTTAAAATGCTACTATGTAAGACTATGTTCAATGTGAAAACACGTAGTCTAGACTTTGCCAGTTTTCATGTTCATAATTCATAGATTAGTGTCCTGTATATCTACTGAAAATCTATTGAACTCTATTCGGGTCATTTTTGACCCAAACATCACAGGTGTCATTATTTGTAAACATAACAGAAATGTTAAAAACATAAAACAACATAAAAAAGAAAAAATATTTAATTGTCATATTGTGAAGACAGGGTGTTAGAATGTGTCCTCCCCCAGTTTTCAGATCGTTCCTATGTTGAGTTGATTTCAGGGTACATGAACTTTCGGAAGCAGCATGTCGATTTTCTGTTGTAATTTCCATGCTACAAGCGTCACAAACCGAATCGCAAAAATAATGACTACTTTCAAACAGGTTCCCTCCAACACTCCCCCCGTCCGCCATTGGTCAGAACATCTATTTATATTGTCGTTACGGTCAATTTGAAGACAAATGGTATGTGGTGAGCTGTCATAAAGATTGAGAAGTGGAGTGCCAACAACTGCGGCCTGTCGAGCCTCTGCTTGTGTGAAAATATGTGTAACTGGTAAGTTTGAAATAGTATACGTCCAAAATGCTTCCTCAACATGGTCTGAGACTATATATTTTCTCTTGTCATATTTTAGCAGTGGAAATGTCAGGAGTTCAGTCTCAGCTCTTTTCCTCAGAAACCCTCTAAAGCTGATATAATTCAAAGCTGAGAAGCTTAAACAGCAGAAAAGTATGAAAAGTAATGTTGACTTTGGTCTATTGCAGTTGGCTGTGCAGCCGTGCTTAAATCAGCGCTCTTCTATTGTCTGAGAATCCTCGCAACTATTATTCTCAATTACTTTGGACATGTCGGTAAAAAAGTATCAAGAGACAGCATTTATGTATGTTTTTAAGTTATCCAAGATGAAATGTGATTAGAGTGCAACCAAAGTGCAAGATATAAAGAGGCAAATTATTCTCTAGATAGGATTATAAAATGATGAACCACTTCACAAGGTTAATCTGCATATCTCATTACACCAGTTTTAAGTCCACTAATAACAATAATGGAATTCCCAGTGAAGCACTCCACTTTTATACTGAAAACACTTTTGTCTTAAGTGTATTTAAAGGCATTGTTCATTGTTAATTACCACACATGCAAGAATAAAGCAGCTGCTGTGTTGATTTAGCAATGCATTATAAAGCAGCATCAAGCTTTGCTTGTGATAGCTTTGATCTCTGCTAGTCATGTATGTTATAACAGATGAATAACAGTCATTCATCAGTCGTTAACTATGTGAAAAGGAACGTAAACATAAATTACTAGGGGTCTGGGACACATTCACATCAACATGTCCACACACCCACACACACATTCACACAAACATACATGCATTTCAGTCTACACTGAAGCCCAGAGCATTAAACCTTTGGCAGTAAACAGTAAAACAATGGCATTATTGATGTTTAGAACAACATACTGACATACAACGTACCAATTTTACTATTTCTATCTTATACAGTATGTAATTTACAGCATCTCTGGCTCTACAGTGTGCATGCACGATCTCCGAGACATGTTTTCTGGTCCAGTAGACACCAGGAAGTAAATGCGTTCATTTAAGCAATGATGAGTGTGATTCAGGGGTTGCAATTTTTGCTTTAATAAATACTTACATTTAATTAATTTAATACTTTCTGTGTGTGTGTGTGTGTGTGTGTGTGTGTACATGTTTATGCTACATTGTGGGGACCAAATGTCCCACAAGGATAGTAAATCTGAGATCACCTACATTGTGGGGACCAGCCAGCGGTACCCACGAGGGAAATGTTTTTTTTTTATATTTTGGTGCAGCTATCCTTATGAGGACTCTCCATAGACAAAATGATTTTTATACTGTATGAACTATAGATTCTGTCACCTAACCCTACCCCTAAACCTAACCCTCACGAAAAACATTCTGCATTTTTACATAAAAAATATAATTTAGTATGTTTTTTAAGTGATTTAAATTATGGGGACACTAGAAATGTCCTCATAAACCAAATTTAAAGCATAATACCCTTGTTATTACCAGTTTGTAACCTGAAAATTTTTTCCTCGTAAACCACCCAAAACACACACACACACACACACACACACACACACACACACACACACACACAACACACACAGGCACACACACACACACATTTGCTGTCTCAAAAGAACTGCCTTTTAACTGTTGCTTGTATATCTACACTATATCTCTATACGTGTTTAAATTCCCCATCATATTCTTTATTTAATTTATTATTATTATTATTATTATTCTGTTGATGAATTTTAATCAAAACAACCTTTAGTTATTTTTACTTTATTATTTATTTATAATAATAAAAGAAAATAATGAATAAAAAAAGCTAATTTCCCTTAGGGGGGGGGGGTTCCTTTAGCCCCATTGTACCCTTTGCCCCATTTAAAAATAGAATAGAAATAGTAGGCAGTACAATGCATACTGTGCAGTATTCAGTAAGCAGTACACTAATCTGTTGTTTGATATGTAATGTGAGAACTTCACTATAATACACCATAAGATTCAACAGTGGAATTCCTTTTTGAGGTTAACACAACGTGTTTGTCTATCTCCCCCACCCGTCCAGACCATGCTCAGCCCCAAAAATTAAAGGCAACCCTCTCATGTTCAAATTCCCTCTCACCCTCCTCTTCTATAAAAAGGCTATTCCCCATTTACAGCACAAGAGTGTGACACAGAGGGAGCGGCCTCCAATCACAAAGTGCGTATCTCTGCATCTCTCTTAGTGGAGGACGCCTTTTAAGACGATCACCACTCAGCCAAGTCACCCAGGAATATTAGTCTTATTTCATCTAATCAGTGTATCCTTATGCCCACGATTTCAATTCATTAGAAGCACTCAGTGATTCAGGCCAGCTGTTTCCTGCCGCTTGGCTGAGAACGAGGTGGAGAAAGACAGGCAACCCAATCCACGGCAACACTAGGCTGCTCAGCGCAACACTACTGTTATTATACAGACCGGCAAGCAGCTTAAAGGAAAAGTTCACCCAATAATAGGTGTCATTATTAATGTCCTAGGTGCTGTTTTCTATACAATGAAAGTGAATGGTGACCACAGCCAGCGGCAAGTTTGTCCCTCACACAAAGGTATCATATGGATTCACAGGACTTAACATATAGTGCACAAATTAATGTGGAATTAAAGTTATTAGCTCTCAAATCTCATGTGAGACCATGTAGAGTTCAGTAGATATACAACACAACTCCCATTTGATTATATATATGAACATTTATATAGGCTCCAAACTTTTTAAAATAGCATTTCATGTGGAAAGAGTACCACCTATAGATCAATGGTGTTACTGTTATTTACAGTATATACTGTATACAGTGAACCATTTATTTTGAATGAAAAAAATGTATAAAACATAGTCACAAAATATGTTTTCTATCTGTTTGGAACAAATACAGAATAATTTGACTGGCACAAAGAAATTAAGCATACAATCCCATAGACTTCCATTGAAAAGGTCCCGGACATATCTAGGGATCAGGATATCATAGATACTTGTTGATGGTCTCTTTTGATTTGGCTAGAAATATGTAGTTTTTTTAATGCTCTAACACCCACCTAGCAACACCCTAGAAATCACAAAAAAACACTTAAAAGATTAAGATTAGTTTTCCACTGTTTTTAACTTTAAAATGGGTTTACCAGACATTACAGTAGGGTAACACTTCTGGTTGTGGTTGGTCACAATGGCATGGGGCGTTATTACTGTCAAATCAAGCACAACCTGTCCAAAGGTGTCATTTTTTTATTGTACACATACATGAATGATCATACAGTATGATCATAACACATGTCATACTCTCTTATGTATTTATGGTGATTCTTTTATCCTTTTGGAGTTTTAAAGAACCTTTAAAGAATCCTTATTGACTTTCATTGTATGGAAGAGAGCAGCTCGGACATTTTGCTTAACATCTCCATTGGTGTTCCACAGAAGAAAGAAAGTCATATGGGTTCAGAATGAATAGAGAGTAAGTAAATAATTACAGACTTTTCTTTTTGGGTGAACTTTCCCTTTAAAGCGTTTTATTAGTGCTATAATGTTGGGGCTGCTGTGTACACTAATTCAATCAAGTCAATACAGACCCACGCGTCTGCGGGCCTCACACTATTCACTTTCAGTCTGACACGGACAGGGGAGAAGAAAGGAAGGATGAGTCTGCTTTTTCTTTTCAAAATGATAAGCTGCATCGGCTGTCTGCATGAGGAATGCACAGACACATTAAGCTGGATATCAGAGCAGGGAGATTATGAGATGTATTGTGTCTGATTTGGACATAAGTGTTCCACTCTGAAAGGGAGGAGGGGGAGTACTTTAAGGGGATAGAGAGGCAACAATATATCTGCATGTGCTTGCTGAACGTGGCTGATAAAATATTGACTCTCTGGTTTTGCAGGAATAATCTGGTGAGGTCCAAAATAAAGCTCAAGGCTTTTGAGTCCCGCTGCTTGACTTGCTGATGGTGCTCCCATGTCAGAGTACCTGACAGCAAACTCTTCATAAAAAAAGACATGGCACATTAGAAATTCTCGCATTCCCTCTCTTGTGCGCATGGACCTTCCTGTTGAAAGAACAGGAAAGCTTTTCCCCTTAAAATCCACATCTCCATCGGCACTCAACTATTTCCGTACTCTGATGGCTCCCGACCCAGGCATCATTGTGCATTCAGAGTAAAAAATACAGGAAAGAAGGTTCCTAATAGTGGAAGTGACTTTTAAACACGTCAAGGCTCAACGTATAAAAATGATCCCTATGTTTCCCACAGAAAATGAAAGCTGATTTTCTAATGTGTGCACACACTGTCAGATGCTCTGGCTGAACATATATAACATAACTGAAAAGTCATTGGCACTGTAAGAGAGTAAAACGTTTTTGTTGTATGGGAACTTGCAGTCTCACTATTAAAGAACTGGGGTGGAGGGTGATCACCAACTACCCCTCACTTCTACAATATTTTGACCCCCAACGTTTTTGTGCAGGGGGTGAACTTTCCAGACGGTCTCTTGCACAACAGTCACATTTCCAACAGGAACATTTCAAAAGAAGCATATCAAATGCACATAAAAAAAAATAAAAAATAAAAAAAAGGTACATAATAGGCTGTACAGTACAGGGCAAGTTGATCAAATCACAAAATAAGATACGTCCCTGTGCCTAATATAGTCTACATTCAATTAAACATACAGTTTATTCTTTTCTTTTTCTTCTTTTTTGTGCTAAAAAAGTTGAATTTGTGCTCTTCATCAATCTGTTGCAAAGTTTACAACTTACAGTAGCTAAACTAAATATCTTAATGTGTTCTGGGTTCAATAGAAGTTCAGAAGTGCACCTGGTGCAACACGGGCACAAGTGCCATTTTTAAATGAACACAAGCGTGAATAGTGACCCCAATTGTGGTCTGTTCCTCAAGCAAACCTGTCGTATTGATTTCATAACACTTGGACTATATCCGTAGACATACAGATTACTTTTATGGTACTTTCAAGGTTCTTGATTGTCCTTTTTGGATCTTGGAGGTATCCATCCAATTTCCTCGAATCTAAAGCATAAACGTGGACATTCTGCATTAGATCTCATTTTGTGTTTAATGGACAATAGAAATAGGTAATACAAGGACAGAATAACATGAGTGTGAGTAGGCCTAAATAATAACAAAATGAAATTTAGGTTAGATTTTGTTTCTTCAACTGAGAAGTACAAGGCTTTAAACTCTTCCTCGCATACATTTTTCTTTAACCCTGGCTTGAGACAAATCGTCCATTGTAACACCAATGTACCACCATATCCTTCTCCACATCTAAGCTTTATCTACTACTGCCCCCTCTGTGCTATCATGTGAAAGAGCATATCACTCCTTCTGAAAACAAAGTATGAATGAACTGCACAGCTGAAATGACAACACTGAGCTTTGGTTGGTGTGTAGACTCTCACTACTGTTCTATGTCTAAACAGTAAACACTTGAGTATGAAACGTTACATTTTTGTATTTTCCATATTTGAAACATACAACTATAGAACCATGGCTGTAATGAAGTAAACAAGCTGAAGTTTTAAATTAAAACACTTTCACACACTGTCCTTTATTGTGCTTATTATTAATATATTATATTATTTTATTATATTATTTATTTTTTATTCTGTTGGACTTGGTGCCCTTGGCCTTGATACACCACACCTGTTTTTGTAATAAAGCCCCCTCCCACACACACACACACACACACACACACACACACACACACCACACAACACCAGTGCCAGATCCATGCTGCCACGGGCTCAGGGGTAACCGCACGCATGGGCTGTGTGTTTCTCTGCCTTTAGTAGCAGATGTGTTTCATTATTGCAATAAACACCACTTCATGCTTGCCCATTCTGCCTCACAGCACACTAAAGAAACTAAACAGATTGTATAACAGAGTGTCCTATTGCTGTCTGCAAGGGATTTGGAAAATAAAACACTTCCTTTTTGACTTTGAATCGCTTGGCAAGGGCCACACAGAGTGAGGAATGGACTCCCTGGGCACAGGAGGGGAGGGGATTGTGGGAAAACTTTAATTAAATGCTTGTCAGTGCATTCACCTGGGTGAAATAAGCCCTCCTGACTCCAGGCTCTGCTGGTGCTCTGTCGGCTGCAGGACAGTTTGGGAATGCAATGGAATCTGGTGAAAGCTTTTTCTTAGAGCGAGCTATATGCAGTAGGCTGGACTTTACTATGTCTGTGCTGTGTCATAGCTAATAGATATACAGTTGATATGGCAGTATACTGTATGCAGCGACTCTAATGGTTAAAAGTGGTGAGCAATTTCTGTACAATCTGTTTGCTAGCGCAGCCAGATTCAATGAATTTGCAAGAGTTTTGGGCGGGACTAGCTTCTGTTCAAACAATAGAAGACGGGGGAGTGTTTAAAACCAACACAATCACACAGGGAGTCGACATGATGCTACCGAATGTTCCGGTACCCTGAAATCATTTCTATTCTGCAGAACAGTTCAAATGTGTGTACCATTTCCTGCAGTGCGTTGTGTCAGCAGTCTCAGAGACATGGTTTCTGGTCCCATGGAAACCAGGCAGTAAGCACATTCACATAATTAATCATAAGCACAGTTGCATTTTCATTCTAAAATTACATTTTACATCACTTATGGATAGGTTTAGGATTAGGGGGTAGAGTTTATTAAATATGCATTCCTGTTGACTTGCTTGGGGGGCCTTGGACACCTGGAGTCGCAAGTTCGAATCCAAGGCATGCTGAGAGACTCCAGTTAGGCTTCCTAACCAACCAATTAGTCTGGTTTCTAGGGTGGGTAGAGTCACGTTGGGTTAACCTCCTTGTGGTTACTATAACGTGGTTCTCTCTCTCGGTGGGCGCGTGGTGAGTTGTGGGTGTGGAGAATAGCGTGAGCCTCCACACGCACTAGGTCTCCGCGGTAACACGCTCAACAAGCCACGTGATAAGATGAGTGGATTGACCTCTCAGACGCTTAGGCAATTGACATTCATCATCCGCCACCTGGATTGAGGCGAGTCACTACCCTACCATGAGGACCTAGAGCGCATTGGGAATTTACACTTATGTATACCTATGTAAATTGCTTTGGAAATAAAAGCATGTGCCAATAAATTTAAAGAAACATAACTTTTAATATTATTAATGTCAAATTTAGTTGATGATCTGAACTGTTATGTTGTTGGTCTAATTGAAGTATATAGGCAGTACCACCCCTCCCTTTATGCATACTTCTCACTGTGCACCCCAAATTAGAAGTGTCTCTGTCACCGTGGACAGGAATAAAGCATGTACTGCCATATTTAGCACCATAGCATACCATAGCATTTAGCTGCACTAAGAGCATCTTAAGATAGCTTGTTTCAGACACAGACGTGTTTCCTAAAACAATTAAAGCCTGTCACGAACAGGTTAAATTAAAAGTAACTTGGGCATACACAATTGTCATTTGTAAACTTGTCTATGCTTTCCTAACAACGTTATATTCGCAATAAAGCACAACCTTAATCAAAATATTTGATCAATAATATACAGTCTACCATACTGCTGCAATGCGGCATATAGGCTACGAAGTAAAGTCTCTCAATTGTACGCACATCCGTTTTAATCAAATGCATGATGTGCATAATGGCAGATGTAACCCTTTCATATGTCAGTGAAACTGGTGGGGCCCAAAGGGGTAAGCTGGGAAGTTCCTAACGTTTATGAGATGTGAGAGTGCCTCTCTCAGGAATTAGCCTCTTGCCTTCTCTGTCATACGACCTTAGCTATTGGTGGATGCATCTGGGCATGTCTTACTGGATCTGATTAGGTGCAAATGAAATCTTCATCCATTGTCAGAGCGTATTAAAGAAACGAGTGGAAGGGTGCCTTTGTTCCAGACTAGAGTACAATTTTACTCTAATACACGCAAGTTATGTCTGATCTAGAAGCTATAAGTAACAAAAGACTATGAATAAGAATGATATCATTTTTAAGATATACATCAGTTTTGTTTCAACATACTTAAAAAAAAAAAAAAAAAAAAAAAAAGGAAATTTGCATTACATTATTAAAAACCGAAACAATGTGAAAGTTAAACCACAATTACTACAGGATAATTCTTTAACTTCATGGTGCCTGAATGTTTTCCATGACAGTCATCCTGTTTATAATGGAGGTAATAACCTTGGGCCCCAACATGGGTGAGAGTCCCGTTACAATTATATGAATGGAACAATGAACCAATAAATTAAATACCTTAAACTATACACATGAACGTTAACCCTTAAACAGTTGCCACAAGAAATATTAAAGGGAAAATGATTCTTCTCGCTCCCACTTTATATTAAGTGCCTTTAACTATAATGCACCAATATTAAAATACATACAGTACAATGCAATGTATCAATAGTGTAACTGCATGTTGTATTGCAAAAATCAATTCACATTTGTGCTACCTAGGTTGAGGTACTGTATGTGTAGGTTTATGAGTAGGGGCTGGTTAAATAAACAAAGCCATCAGCTTAAGACTTCGTCTAACAATTAGTCTGACTATCTAAAGACGCCATAGAAAGCATGTTGCATAAAACAAGCTCACAGTTGTCTTATTTGCATTGCATTGTGGGAAAAATAATATGAATGTGCAATAATATGAAATAAAAAATATGTGCCTGTTAGAAGAAATGCTTCAAAATCAATTGTAATGAAGAAATGTAGTGATTTTAACCCAAATAATAATAATAATAATATTATATATATACACACTACCGGTCAAAAGTTTTGAAACACTTGACACTGAAATGTTTCTCATGATCTTAAAGATATTTTTATCTGAAGGTGTATGCTTAATGTTTGAAATTAGTTTTGTAGACAAAAATATAATTGTGCCAACATATTAATTTATTTCATTATAAAACTAAAATGTAATAATACATATATATATATTTTTTTAAATTGATGACTTGGCCCAAATAATAAAGAAAAGCATTCAATAAGTGCCCAACATAGATGGGAACTCCTTCAATACTGTTTAAATGCATCTCAGGGTGAAACATCAAGAAGTTGGTTGAGCAAATGTCAAGAGTTCATGTCTGCAAATTCTAGACAAAGGGGGACTACTCTGAAGATGCTAAAATAACAGTTTTGATTTATTTTGGATTTTGTTCAGTCACAACATAATTCCCATAGTTTTATTTATGTTATTCCACAATTTTGATGACTGTTATTCTAAAACAAATATAAAATATAGAATGAGTAAGTGTTTCATAACATTTGACTGGTAGTGTACATATATATATATATAAACTTAAGGAATTGTGTTACCATCGTAGAAGTCAAAGTCTTCTATAAAGTCTCAACTGAAGCCCCCACTGGCCAGAGAATATTTGTCAGAGACGAGCCACTTCTTTAAATGAATGGGAGAAATTGGAATGCCCAGTCAAGGAGCTCTAAGTGTTCAAAGGTCAAGGGATGTAGAAAGGAAGTCCTGCCTTAAAAGTAAAAGAGACAATCAGCTTTTAGATACACGCATTGCCTGCCAAACAATTAGAGAAAGCATATGCTCATTAGCTATTCAAGCTGGGAAATGTTTTTTTTTTTTTTTTTTTTACGTAAATCTATTTGAGGTAAAGAAGCACAGTGATTTGATTAGAAATTTGTTCTTTTAAGTTTTTATACCACTGACTGAAAAATGTAAAGACCAAAATTCTAGACAACTAACTTGTAAGAGTAGTCTAAAATAGATATATACAACCAGCCCTAGGGGTAGGTGATAGGGTTAGAGTAAGGGTTGGGGTAGGATTGGGTTTAGAGGTAGGGTTAAGGTTAACAGTGTAACTACAGATGCAATTTAATGCAGGTACTTGATATGCATGTACAATGCAACAACATGCATGTACATAATAAGTACTTTGTAGTTAAAGACACCTAATTTGATGTGGGTCCATATTACTACACTTTTATTTTTAAATGACAACATTTATTGAAAAGTTAATTAACATTAATGACCTCAATCAATCAGCTGATGCCAATGTAAAATGGCAATGTTTCCTGCTTCCTGCTGAATGACCCTGGAAGGGTGGGGATTTGATTATCCAAGGTCTGCATCTAACTTTCATTGTTTTTACACTTGAATCTGCTCCAAACTGTGGTCTATCAAATGAGAAAACTCTTCAAGTTATACACAATAATAATTGATACATAAAGCACTGGATAATCATCACATTACAAACTATTTAGAGTGACAACAAACAACAACAGAAGTGGTATAAGTAAAAGCAGCAAACAATAAAAACATATAGTCATCCACATAATTTGCTTATAGCTGTGTCCCAAAAGACACATTATGCACTATGCACTTACAATACACACTATGTACTAGTAGTGTATGGATTTTCAAAGTGTAGTATCATTCCAAATGGAAAACAACATTGTTTTACTACACGGAAGCATTCGCTGTTTAACAGCTGATGAAAGTGACGTTTCAAACAGCTTTCAGTTCACTTCAACATATTCAACAATATCTAAAACAACATAAATATTCACACAGTATGGGGTGATGTGTAAAGCACATTTGCTTATATGTGCTGTCTTCATTCAAGTTACCGATGTTAATACATTCTTATTATTTACAACTGTTTTGTCAGGCCAGGACCGCAGCCAGGTACCTGCAACCCTTCAGCTACATATTTCAAACCATGAGCACTGAATGTATAAGGTGTCCAACATTCCAAACCCCGTTTGAGGTTGAAGAAGTGCATAATCCGGTTACATATGCAAATTATTTTATTTTATTTGCATTTTCAGCGATAATATACTTCTCAAACTATTTACATTACAAAATGCTATAGAAGAGTGCAGAAGTGTGCAGTTTGGGACGCACCTAATGCCATGGTGCCAGCTCGGAACACAAAGAGGCCTATAGCACTAGTTACAAATTACAGCGTTGAGCTCATTACACTTAATCCAACCACTTAGAATGAAATTGTGAATAAACTAATGAAATATATCAAACTTAAATTCTAAAAACGTATTAAATCCATTATAATTGTCAGAAATTAGTGTGGATAGTCAAATGGGTGGAAACCTGTTGTTATAACATAATTATGAAAGCCTTTATGTCAGTAAAGTAATAAGAAATAATTTCAGTCTGTTTTTGGTCACTTGTGTGATCCTTAAATCCACTTTAAGAATCACAGTCATGCACTTGATTTCAGATTTTGAGGCAGCCAGTGAAAGATGGCACAAATACAACACAAAAACAAACAGACATGGTTGTGCCAGCCCATTCCGTGTTCCCCACTGTCAATTACTCTAGCACATGTGTGTTTTGCAATGCAGATCCAGGCCTTTGACTGGCAGCAGTAAATCCATTTCCTGAACTCCTAGGGTCTCTCTGCCCAGGCTGGGAATTAGTGTTTGGGGAGGGGGATCTACCGGCTTTTACTGATAACGTGCTGGCTGAACTAGCCAAAGACTGTCTGCAGGCATGCATTAAGCATCTCGATGGCACTTACCAAGCCCTTATTCTGCCTCAACCGTCTCTTCTCAGAAAGCATGGGCAAGCCTTTGATATGCAACTACAGAAAGCAGCTTTTGACTGATTGAGTGTTTTGAGGAGATACTGAACAGTGTGTGTGTGTGTGTGTGTGTGTGTGTGTGTTTGTGTGTGTGTCTGTGTGTGCATTTGTCTTTTTGTGCATGCATGCTTGTGAACATTCAACATGGAATTTGTGTGCTTTTATTTTTGTGAAAAATTTACTAAAACTGAAATAGTTTTGTTGGTTTTATTAAATATATTTGCATTGAAATTACAAGAAGGTTGGGGTAGGATTGGGTTTAGAGGTAGGGGTAAGGTTAACAGTGTAACTGCAGATGCAATTCAATGCAGGTACTTGAAATGTAGATACAATACAACAACATGTATGTACATAATAAGTACAATGCATCAAATGGTTAAGTACATTGTAGTTAAAGACACCTAATATAAAGTAGGTCCTTATTACTAGTTTATTGCTACACAAAACAACAACAACAAACAAACAAACAAACAAACAAACAAAAAAATGGCATGTTAAACTCAACCTTGTTGTTTTGTTGTTGTTGTTTTGGAGTCTCATTAAAGTTGATTAGGGCTTTCAATACAACTATGTTTAGAAAAATGCAAATATTCGATAAAATCAAAAAACATTTTGGTTCCACAACATCCATGTACAAGTCTCAACCTATCGTACACCAAACCAATGGCTATGTGATATAAAAGAGGTACAGCGGTTAAAGCCAGACGGTCAATGTCTGACTGATTACATCATTTCACCAATTTGAGAGCTCAGCCAATCATCATAAAGAAAAGCTAGGACACAAATACATTGATTGGAAGCTCAATGTCAAATAGGCAGTCTGATGCAGATCCAATGCAAATGGCACTCATGAACATCCCATAGGCTGTGTTCAGAATGGCACACTAGCCATTATACTTGTGCTACTTCTGCTATATTTGATTATGGCAGAAGTAGTAAAAGTAACGTGGTAGTACATGTCATTCCAAACTTGGAGAATGACTCTCAGAAAAGCTCAATGTTGAGGCGTGACCCAAAATGATGTGTTTACAGCACCTTGATCAATCTTTTTTGGCATTGATTTGAATGGTACTGGTATCTCATCTAGACTCCGATTACAGCATTACTTCAGCAGTGCTCTGTGGGCATTCATATGGGAAAACCCAACTGCGTTACTTGAACAAACAGCACAATAGTGATTTATGAAATTTGAAAAAAGTTATTTGCTAAAATATTGGAATGCAGAAAGAGTAATATTGCAATTTATTTCATATGTTATAGTCATTGATTGCCACATTTATTATAATATTCTAGGTGGAAGCTGTGGTTCCCGTGTAGTGTTAAATCAATCACCACTGAACTAAACCATAGTGCATTGACAGCCATTCAACCCACATGTTGTGACGGAATAAAATGCTTTTGCAAAATATTTATTATATTTTAGTGGCTTTATTTATTTGTGTACTCGTTTATTTATTTGAGTGTAGAAGGAAATAGAGAATTGATCTATTTTATGTAGTGTACATTTTATGTTGTACTGAAGTGTCGAACAGAAAGAAGAGAATGTAAGAAAAGAATGTGACTAATCAAACTGCTGAACCCTCAGGGTCTCTCAGAGCATTTATTCCACAGGCTGTAAGTGTCAACATAACCAGATCAGAATACTTAATTAGATCATTGACAAACAGTCAATGGGTAGAGATTAATATAGCAATACATTTTATGGTTTTAACCGGTTATGACAAGTTTGCATTTTTTTATTTAATTGGGACCACCTGCCCTGTGAAATTTAATTACGCCATTTTTACAAACATACAACTGTCAAATAAATTTACTTGCAATGAAACACTTCATTGTAAACTATAAGGGCACCTTGGCCCATGAACAACAGTCACTTGCAACATCAAGTTTAACAACTCGTTTTTCTGGTTTATATGAAGAAATCTCTTCAACGTGCATTTTGATTTACATACAGCTTGATTTACAACATAGAAGTCAATGCAAGCAATTACTGCAAAAGGAAAAATGGCCTTTGGCGTAGCGCTTGGCTCGAAACTATCAAATGACAGAGAAGTTGCCACACAATGCCTCAATCAATACAGATTCTTTCCATCAAAAATGACCCGTGGTTAAACACAATCCACATAACTCCCCCGAAGGCCACTTCACACAAAGCTTTCATGACTTGTGGAGTAACTGCGCCTTCAAAAGAAATCTTTAATCACCTAAGGCTTCTCATTTGGCAATGTCAAAACAGAACTATACTCTCAGCAATATGAGTAAGCAGCACACAAGTGAAAACATCCAAGTTGGCTGGTGGGATCGAAGCAATGACAGATAGGTTAATACCAACTGGAGTGTGAGAATTTGACAAATTAGAGCAGCACCTTGGCTGTGATTTATCAGGCTTCTGTGATGTGCCTTGCGATGAATTCTCAACAGCAAAGGAGTTGTTTTGAAGAGAGAGAGAGATGGGCTTTTACAGAGGAAAGCTTTTTTTGTGGAAAAATATTAATAGCATTCTTGACCACAATTCATTTTGACAAATCGGTTCTCAGGGTATTAGGATAGTTTGACTGTGTCTAACATTGCTTCATACTCCTGGTTTGATAACCCCCCACCTGCAAGCCCCTGTAGGATATTTGATGAAGAGATAGCACAGATGGCATTGCAAGGCAGTTTCAAAAATACATTCTAAATGCAATAACCGAAACATTAAAAGGATGTGAGAAAGATGCTCTTCCCACAAATGTCTCGTCAGACTCTCAGTCATAGGAAGACATGTGAGTTGAACTGTTGGGAAGAAGAAACATGCAATTAGTCAGCTGTCAGACGGGCTTTTCTTTACAGCTTAAACACACATCAATCATGAGTGTCTGTAGATAATTGTAAATATCTCTGTCAAAGCACATAACATTCCAATAATGATAGTTAAAGGTGAAGTCTGCGCCACAGGTGCCACCAAACAGAATTGCCAAAATGATGTTTTCAAACAGCTTTCTGAATACACCCCGTCTGAGGTTGATTAGAAAAACAAAACCATTATTATCATTATGTCATTACGGACGGGTCGATCAAAATAACACAGAACCATTTTTACAGTACCACAGAGACAAATTATTCACAGTTTTTGAGAAAACTAACCAACAAATGGCTTACTTACAGTTGGCTCTGCATATTAAGGTGGGATAAGAGGAGTTATTTTAACACAGAAAAGCTTCACACTTCAGCTTTATCCCTGGTCAAGCTAATGAAAATATTATGGTTTAAAGAGAGAAGATAAAAGCTATGCTGATGTTAAAATGTTTTGTTAAGGAAATATATTTAGAGATATTTAGTATTTTTTGTTTTAGTAAAAAAAATCCTGTTTGAATGGGCAAAAATAAGGGAATAATTGATGAAAAAATTATTTTAGCTGATGACTTGCATTAAGGCTAAGCAACATAATGTAGCTAAAAAGTCTTGATATTTATAAACTGTATTGGGTAATATAACTTTTAAATGTAACTCATAAGAATATTGTGTTACTCATTAAAAAAGTAACTTAATTAAAAAGTTATTTTATGGAAAGTAAAGCATTACTAACAATTTAATAAGTGTACATTACAAATAAGCCATGCATTGCATACAAGAGGCATAACAGGTCATGCTAGCTACTGTACAACACTCATGTCAAAGCAACATAGTAAACAAACACATATTTAGAAAGTAGGTCTTTCCTTCATATTTATAATAAAGAATCAATAACATGCATATGCATTATTTGTTTTTCCATTCACATGGTAGCAAATATGAATAATGAAGAATAACCACTGTCTTACCTAAAACCTGCATCATATCTGTCATCGTGCTATGCCCATCGACAATGCCAGAGTCAACTTAAGATGTTTTTCAGAAGTAATGATAACATTCAGTGGGGAATGCCAGTCTAACATGTTCAAGGAATAAGTCTGATTAATAAAATAATGTTTTTCACTTAAGTCATCTCAGTGCAGGCTTGTTTTGAGTTGATCCACGGAGCATTCAGATACCACAAGGTGCATACTGACAACTTGAATGGAATTGTTTTTAATGCTGCCAAAATGTCATAAAAACGGCTTGTTTCATGAATCAAACTACTTGTTTATTATAAAACAAAAATCAATGTAAAACACTGCTTGGAGTCACTGATCCAGAGTCAGCTTTTCTCATCCTGTTCTCCCAGTAACAGGGAGCTGCAACACGGAGCAGTTCCGTGCAAAAGTTGGAGAATTTAATGAGAATTTCAACCTGTGTATCATGTCGTGACCAGTGGAAGACTAGTCTTATAATTCCTCTGCCTAAACACGTTTACTGTTTACGTTTTTTAATGCAGTGTGTATTGACACATGAATCAATCTTGTTTCACGCAACTGAATGTTGACCTCATATTACTTTAAAACATGAAATGTGCATGAGCGTTAGCGAGTTGATTGACAGGTGATGTCTGTATCCTGTGATTGGCTCTTTTACCTGCAAGGTGGGGCTTCCTTTCTACGTCAATTGAATTGGGTGCTTGAGCTTCTTGGTTGGGTGTTCCAATTTCTCCCAGAAGTGACTCGTCTCTCTCTGCTAAGTAGTCTCTGGCCTCACGCTCTATAGAAATACAATGTCAATCGTGCGCTCCGTTTCTTCCCGGAAGTTTGCACAATTTTACTCCTGATTTCTCGCAACAGTGGGCAGGGACAATAGAGGTGTACAAAAGCAACACATTACTTTATTTAAAAAGTAACTCTGATATTATAGTCTAAAATAAAATATATTGCGTTACTTTACTCGTTACTCTGAAAAGTAATCTGATTACGTAACGTGCGTTACTTTTATCACTTTACCCCCAACACTGTTTATAGAAAATGACTTAAAATGATTATTTATTTAATTCATTCATGTTTTTAATCTCTCATTGAGAGGAATATCATATCAACCATCATTTAGTTTTATTTGTAGTTGCCAAGTGAAAACAAAGTGTGTGACGTGTAGCACACATTGACAAAACACTACAAATCTAATTAATAATAAACAGTTTATCACATGAGATGATCACTGAATGAACTCAAGGAAGAAGGGCATTTAATCATTTTCATGCACTGCATTTGCACTGATTAACATAACAATGCATACCAATAAACAACATATTCCAAAAAATATTAACAAACACGTGTTAATATACAATATATAAAAAATGTCACCTAGAGACTACCATGCACATTGTTGAGTGATTGCGCAAGTGAATCTTTGATTTAGTTCACTGAAACACGAGTATAAATTACCAACATTTACAACTGAAGATTAAATCAGAGATGCAATAAACATCTTAAGACTTCACACCCAAATTCTCTTAAATCACAAGACAATGAAGGATTGCAAAACAAATCTAATAACACAGTCTTTAATAAGCATGAAAGCCAGATAAAATGTTCATTAAATTCATGGTGATATTCACGATGTCTCTTCATTTATATCAGCAGTTACATCACTACAAATTAGGGATGGGCACGAGTACTTGAGTACTCGGAATTTACAGCAATGATCGACCATGAAAACTATGTGCCTTTTCAGTAAATTCAGGTGGATTTTTTGAGATGGATTATCAACAGAGATGTCTAGAACCAACCAATCTAATAAACGATGTTGCAGTGCTTGCATTTGTTCAACATATTTACGATAATTAAAGGAAAGAATCACTTTTGAACACCTGTCTCTGCAAATGTTTGCTAAATAAGTTTTACTATCATGTAATGTAGGAACTTTGACTCATTCATGTTTATCATTAACTCTGTAAACCTCGCTGACATGTTTGCGTGACATCACACACCTGCATCTCAGTGAAATTGAAGTTGAAGATTTGCGCACGAGTTACCAAGTTGGAAATCCTACATAAAATGGCATTCAATTGCAATTTTCCCAGAAGTACATTGGAAATTTCAACTCTCCGAGTTGAATGAAACGCAACACGACGTTAATTAAACATGACAGTGATAAGCTCCGACACAGCACATTGTGACTCTCTGTCTGGGGCAAAAACAGCACTCAACTCTGTGGAGAAGCGCACACACACCAGACGAGAATATCTAGACAGAGCGGAGCATTAGGTGAAAACTATTTTCACCTAATGCGGCATATTAAAAACATGATGGTTACGGTGTCTCTGGTCAAGCCAATGATGGTTTGCAAATACACAGTTCAGCCATCCACAACGAAACAGCGTTGCATGCTTATTAAGGTAATTACGGTAACCTGTAAGGTGACCAGTGAGTCTTCACATAATGAAAAATATAATGCATTACATTTTGATTATGCCATCTTTTGTACATTTTTTAAGAGACAACGTCATAACAGCCTGCTTTATAATAATGAATATGTGAGACATTGGAACAACAAGATGCAAAGCAGCAGCCAAAAACATGTGTCTGACATATGTACATAGTATGTGTTAGGAATTCCTTGTCTTGTTTCACTGTTGCCCTTTGTCTGCCATTTTTGTCACCTTTGCATTCCTTAGTTTTCACTTTTGTCCCTTGTGTAGCCCCTTAGTCTCTTTGTTAGCCTTCGTGTTCACTTGTCATTGTTAAAGAACTACACTTCCCAGAATCCACCTGCCATCATCACTGCCATTTTGTTCATTGTTTTCACCTGTGTCTTATTCAGTCATCACTCACTGTGTATTTAAGCCCTGCTTTTTGTTCACTCCTTGTCGTTCGTTGAATGTTGTTGTTAGCCTGGTGTGTGTTCCCTGCCTGTGTTTTCTAGTTTTATGTTTTATTTCCCCATTGAGGGTTTTTCCCGTGTTCCCGTGTTTTGTGTACCCGCCTTGTTTATTTTTCTAATGAAGTTTAAACTGCTTTTGGATCCGCATCTCCTCGTCTGCTTCGCTGCCTCCATTCATAACAGTATGAGCCCACCAGTTAAGTAGAGAAAATGACCACATTTCTGCAAGTATATCATAGATACAGTATACAATGCATCACCCAGCACACATTTGGATCTCAGATCTTATTTTTTTTTTTGTACAGGCTTAAATTGATGTCCTTTCCCAATCTGATGTGAGTCTTTAGGACATGTAGTTTCTGATCATGGTCCAGAGAGGACACACGGATATTTCTAGCTACTGCCATTGTGACTCACAGCACCGAGAATGGGACCAGAGGGGGTGTGAGGAAGAGAATTATTGATTGATGGGTGAAGGGGACCAATCTGCTCTATGACCCTTCAAATGGGTCATCACTCTAGGGCAACAGCGGATCAACCGTCTGGGCAGGTTAAAGAAACACAGTGCTGCTGCAATCTAGACCTTGAACCTTGAACGTTATATCAGATCGTCTGTCACCAAGGGGAACATGGAATAGTTGACAAGTCAATGCATGCAACATAAAATTCCTCCACTCAGTAATGACTGGAATTGAACAGTTTCTATTGAAGTACAATTTCATCTGAGCTTGATGATGGTCTAAATCTGTGGTTTTCAATTGCTGGAAAACAAGCCAAAAACAGGTTGCAGTTCTGTTCCTAATAAATACAAAAAATAAAGGTTCTCTCAGAAATGTTTTCCTTAGTAAAACATTATGGAGAGTATTTTTAAACATGACCACTCACAGAGTCTCTAGTCATATCAGTAACTTATAAAAGCTGTTTTATTCTACATGGTGAGGGTGCTCTCATGGGAGCTGCCATTTAGAATCACATGACAAGTTGGATGCTACTCGCTTAATCTCAGTAAACATCCTGTAATTGGACACTTTCACTCATTTATTAAATTAATCATGGCTGATTATGAATAGTGAATTTCTGAAATCAATAATTGAAAACTATTGCATTTGAATGGTGATCCATCCACTCCACTAGTTAGCAATGCAGAAACAAATTACTGAGTGCACCTTTAAAGATAAATCCAGATAAATCTACATTTCCTATATTGTTTTTTGTTGAAATCAAAGGCCATGTGCCCAATCAAATTACTGTAAACTGCTGCAAACTCATCCATCATTTGAAAAAAAAGCTAGACAAGTCATGCATATGCCAGCATGGACAAGTGGCCCATGACATCCTATTGAAATCCAAAAACACAATTTCACAGATTAAAAAAAAAAATACAAATGAGAATACAGTAAAGAAAAGTTCCTCTGTAAATCAAACCTTTGCTGATGTTTTTGAGCTTGACCTCTTTGTCAAAAACTGGCACTCTGTTATGTAAATAATTATGTTGGATTGATCAAGCCAACACACTGCTATGCTACAAACTATGTTTAGGGTTTCTTCAAAATACCTAAACCGTCCTCGTGGTGGCACGGTTACTCACCTCAATCCAGGTGGTGGAGGACGAACCTCAGTTGCCTCCACTTCTGAGACAGTCAATATGCACATCTTATCACGTGGCTTGTCCTGCATGACACCGCAGAGACTCACAGCATGTGGAGACTCATGCTACTCTCTGCGATCCACACACAAATTACCACACGGCCCACTGAAAGCAAGAACCATGAATCGCGACCACGAGGAGGTTACCCCATGTGACTGTACCCTCCCTAGCAACCGGTCCAATTTGGGTGCTTTCCTCCGTATACCAGTCCCTCTCACACACAGTCGAGTGCTCAGCATTTCAAGTATACTCTTTTGACCGCAAGCGTAAAAGGATACATTCAACGCATGCCCACTCCGACTGCTTTGTGATACTCTTTAGTACAGTCAATGGATTGGCACTGTGCATGTGCCGAAGATGCAGGCAGTCCTTGAGCTGGACAGGCCGCAAGGACTGTGCTGAAGATGACATTTGAGTTGTGCAAACTGTGTGCGAGCTGTACTTGAATGTCAAAACCGAAGTATACATTGGTCTAAAAGGAATAAATAAGTTAGTTCACCCAAAAATGAGAAAATTCTAATTTATTCTAAGAAGTTAGAAGAGATCAGTCTCCTGGTTGCCTTGATTAAGCGGCCCGCACCCCTGGATTCTGCCCTCTTCTGCAAACGACGGTACTTCTGGGTAACGTTTTGCAGGGCACCGGTCAGCGTGTCGTTGCTACGGTTAAGGTTACTGATTTCAAGCTTCAACTTTTCAATTAGATTTTTACAGCCAGGGTTGCTGCATTCTTCCTCCTCCTCCTCCTCTTCAAATGGGCAATCAGCTTCCTCCATGTCCGGACCCAAATCCAGGGTGCTAATCAGTGGCACCTCCGGGTTCGTGGCCCTAAGTGCTGCCAGCTGTCCGATCACCCTCTTCCTCTTGCAGGACAAGACTGCGCTCTCCTTTTCAGAACTGGACAGCTCCGTGTGCAATTTCAGGTGCCGGTCTATCCGGGTTGTTGCCTTCCCACAGCCAGCAACTGGGCAAAGGCAACTGTTGATATTTACCCTCCCGGACTGCAGTGACAGCAGAAGCTTTTCTGAATCTTGTGACATACTACCAAGTGCTGGCTCATCCGTGGAGTCATATGGATTACTTTTATGATGCCATTATGTGCTATTTGGAGAGTCAAAATTTTGGCACCCATTCATTTGCATTGTGCCAGAAATACTCTTCTAAATATCGTATTTTGTGCTCTGTAGAAGAAAGAAAGTCATGTGCATCTGGGACGGCATGAGGGTGAGTAAATGATGAGAGAATGTTTATTTTGGGGTGAACTATCCCTTTAACACTAATTTCTCCTTGATTTTAAGCTACATCCATTGAACAGACCTTCAGAATGTTCTGGAAAAGTGTGCTATGTATTTCTAAATCATTGTACTTAAAAATGACTAATAAAATCAGTGTTGTGAGATATCTAACTGATTTCTGTGACCGCTCTAGTCTCTGTAAACAACAAACAAAAATGTGTCCGTGAGTCGCGGTCACTGAAACGTTCTGCCTGTCTTTCTGCATGTCAATTAATTCGCGCTCTCTTATAGAATTATAGTTGCAGTGAATTATTGTGGCTTAATGCCATTTTTATGCCATGTTATTCATAATAGTTGTCAATTGATGGCGCTATTTTGCTGATGTTTTAACAACCGTCTCTGCTCTCAATAATGCTCATTTGGTCTCTTTGGAGTGTGGGGTTTTGGAAAGAGGGGGCGTGGCTAATTCAACAGCTCAGTCATGTGGAAGTAGAACTGCTGGTTTTTGCACAGCAGACAAATGTTCAAATGGGCCAACGGAACTCCAACTCTCAAATATTCTAATGTAAACAAACCCACAAAAAGGCCTTTGATCTGTTTTAAAGAAGCAGTACGCTATTTTGTTTTAGTTTTTTTGGGAGGGTGAAAAAGTTTACAGAAAATGTTCCTTTTCTCTGACAGATATCAAGTCTTTCTAGCGATTCAGTCCACTGTCGGCTATCTCTGAAATGCTCTCGGGAGGCTATTTCCAGTCATGCCAGTGAAGCTCCTATCTACTTGAACGAAGAAAGATCAAAATCTCAAAAACAGTTGTCAAGATTACAATAAAGAAGATATTTCAAATCAGCAATAAAATCTGGTATCATAAATAGTGATTCTTTACCTCATATTACGTTAAAAAACTAAAATATCCCGGCTTGTATAGCTTATGCGCATGTGCGTTCTAGAGTTGATTGACAGGTGATGTCTGTATCTAAAAGGTGATTAGCTATTTTAACTGTAAGGCGGGACTTCCTTTCTACATCCATTGACTGTTGGGTGCTCAGAGCTCCTTGGTTGAGCATTCCAATTTCTCCCATTAATTTTAAATGAAGTGGCCGGTCTCTGCTAAATTACGTGTCGCTGCAGATATCACTGAAATAAGTGTCATGAGATATCTCACTGGTCTCTTTGACAGCACTACACTGTAAAAACAGCAAACAAAAATGTGACCGATTCATAACAGTAGTCAGCTCTGGGCGTTATTTTGCTACCGTTGTGTTCGACGACTGTAAGATGTTCAGTGACGGCCTCAGCGCTATCTTTGTAGTGCGGTGTTAAGGAAAGACTTGGCATGTTTAATTTAACGGCTCAGTCTCATGGAAGTTCCAGAACAGATAATACCACTTACAGCACCTTTAAATTGCCATCCGTCCATCCATCCAACCAACCATCCATCCATCCATCCATCCATCCATCCATCCAACCAAGAGTCTGTCTATATATCTAGCTAACTGGCTGTTTAATAGCTGTACATCCATCAAACTTAAACATTTTAAAGCTAGTTTAAATTTTGTCAAGCTAAAATCAAAGTCTTGTCATAAAACTTTAACTATCTAGTTTTGAATAATGATGGACCAGTTTTTGGTGACACAGATAACCATGATTTTATGTATTGTTATTTTTTTTTAACTTTTGCATCATGCACAGCTTTGGTACTGTGTTGGGTGGCCATTTGATTTCTAATGTAAAATATGGGTCTTCAAGCAAAGCCAGTCTAAATGCAAAAAAAGCTGTTTTGGTGCACTCTCCGCAAAGTACACAAACATGACTTGGGATCGCTCCATCTCAGAACTGGTTTTGACACATGTGCGGTCAGCTGAGCACGAAAGACACAAGGTGGAATATTGTAAGTGCACACACTCCAGTGGAGAGGACTCCAGGCAAGGTTACCTTCTCTTGTTTTGGCTCTCCTCGTGCATGCTTTCATTGGTTCCTCGTCCCTCAGGCCCTTTGGAGAAGCAAACAATCCAGCCACTCCTCAGGCTGTAACATCTGCTTATCCCTCACTGCCTGTAGCATGGCTCCAGGTTCCCTCTGGCTGGAGCACACAATGTCATTTTCTGTCATGAGCACAGGAATTTGTAGTGACAATGTTAAGACTTTTAGAAGCTTTGGCCAGCTTAGGTTTCCTGCCAGCTCCGGCCTACACAACAGAGATGATATGGCCCCTTGTGTCACTCTTTCTTCTCTTCAATTTTAGCAGACTCCCAGAGCACAACACCTGGTTATTCGTTTTTATTCCCAATTTTTCTGCTTTCATTTTCTACCAATCCCACATCATTTATTTAAGGTCATAACCTATTTATTTGTTTTGTTACTGCCAGTTATTATCTAGCAGGCAAGATATAGAGTACGTATCCTTTTTATTTAATGTATGGGCTTTTTAAATGACAGAGGATTGGAACGAGAAATGTAAATGTGATCGGAACATGATGCAGGCCAGATTCAAACCAGCGTTCCTGTGATTCAACCGATCAAATGTATTGTGCTCTTCCAACTACACCACAGCTCCAACAGCAAAGTACATATTTTCAAATCTGTAAACGTATTAAAGGTTCTCACCCTCATGCCATTCCAGTGTTTGACTTCTTCAGGTCTCACAATTTAAGTGAATGGGTACCACAATATTGAAGCTGAAAAAAGCACATAAAGGCAGCATAAAGGCAATCCATAACTCCAGTGGTTGACTTAAACATTTTTGATGAACTATTCCTTTAAGGTATTCTCTACATTCGGGCACTTTTAGCCCTGTACATTTTCAGTAAGTAAAATCCTGTTGAAAACATTTTCACACTTGCTATTTTATTAGAATTGTCTTCTAACAATGCTCAACAGTGCATGACCATGATTCCGATCACCAAGATTTCAATTATATATTTTTATTTTCTCTGAATGTCATGAAAATTCCCACCACAGTGTCATTCCCAGCACATCTCAAATTCTGTATTGTGTTTAATAGAATAATGTGGTGGAAATGGCAGTGATGAAAATTATTATTATTATTATTATTTTGAAACAACTCCTTTGTCTTAAAAATGCTAATTTCACAGTTAACACTTTTGTATCCTTTTTTGTATATACACTTATATATTTTATATATTTATTTATTTATTTTGAGATATTTCACACTTTTTTGCATAATTTAGAAAAAAAATACGTTTTGATTGGAAAATAAATATTCTGCTCACATGTGGTATTTGCATTAATTTCTCTTTTGTTTTCTTAAAATATCACTTGTAACACAATTTTCAACATACGAAATAAATAAAAAATGTAGTAAAGGAAAACAATAATTAGATTGAATTTTCCTAGTTTAAAACAAAACTTAAACAATTACATCTGTGCATAAAATACATTTAAAAGTTACCAGAAATAAATAATAAAGGCCTGGCAAAAAGTCGGTTTTATGTGACCTTTATTTAAATAACTAACTAACTAAATAAATAAATAAATAAAGACATAAATACAATTTTCCAAAGTTGACGAAACACACAAAATGAAATTCTATGCTGCCTTTGGAGCAATGGCCTACTGGTTAGAACAATCACTCTGAGATGTTAATCAACAATGTTCATGTGAGCGACACATGTTTGAGTCCAACTTGCAATATTTCCTAATCTCATTGCCCTCTCTTCTGCCCATCATTTCCTGTCATCTCATCCTCATTCACTCGCAATAAAAGTGGCAAAAAGACCAAAACATTGAGTAAGAAAGACAGAAACTCTAGCATCACTGTGGCTGACTGCTCTCAACCATACTTTACAGCTGAAGATCAAACTATGTAATGTTATCTAGTGTTTCAACAGAATATTGTGTCCCTGTGTTGTATGAAAAGCAGATGTGTACTGGCCAGCTGGACGGTGAGCTGAGAGACTCTCTGTTCTGATTCACAGTGGTATCTTACACCGTTGCGATGAAAAAAACAACAACTATACATGCAGAAATATAGTGTCACTGTAGTGGCTTGATGTGCAACGACAGTGTGGATGTGCTTTTTTCATGCGGACGACCCAGGTTCAATTCCTCCGTTTGTCACACTTTTTTTCCATACTGTTTCCTGTCTGCACAAATTTTTTATATTTTCTTCAGTACTACTTATTGTGTAATAAAAATAAAAATGAATATATAGGTTGAGGGTTGTGGAGTTGAGAGAACTATTTGCACTTAATGCAAACAAGATGTGTTTTTTTGCTATTTGCACTTAGTGCAAATAGATATATAAATATATGATATAATTAAATAGTATGAATTCATGTCATAGTACTATGTGAGGAACAGACCAAAAATGTTACTACTGTGCACTGAATCTCATTTTGTGTTTTTTTATAGTTGATTTGACCACACTGACATTTAAACATTCATTCAGAAATCACCATATTAAAACTACAGCTTGTATATATTTTATACTGCTCACTCTGCAATGTTCTCTCAGTAGATTACTATTAAATATCTCACTCTCATTCTGTGATACAGTATGGCACTCTCCAGGTCTCAGATAACCTTGGCTCAGTCTGACACAGTCAGCATGAGGAACTAATCTGGACCATTTGCATAGCATATCCAAAGATAGAGGAAGCGTCTCTTAAAGTCACCTGCCCGCACTGAAGCTGCAGATGCTTGAACGCCGTTGTGCACACCACAGGGGGGAGGTCACTGCCGATACTGTTGGAAAAGCACATTATTTGTGGACACAGCGAGCCGCGCTCCCAGCCACCCCTGTGGAGAGCTCGAGTCGGGTCCCACTGAGCTCATGTACCTCCACGTCTTACAGGTGCGCCAGCATTCCGCCATTGATACAGACGGACGACATATTTATTAACTTGTTCAAATGCACCCTCCCCCATCCACCCGAGCACTCACCTAGCTAAAGAAAACAATTGGCTCCTCCATTGGCTAATTGGGCCGGGCTCCTGTGGCGCGACTTGCCCAAGTGCTTGATGAGGCATGAAACGATGATTAATTAATTTACTGCTCAGTTGATCATCAAACTGAGAGGTTTATGATTTGCACAGCGGTCAGTGCCTCTCTGCTGTTTTGGAACTCAGTAGCGGAGAGATCAGTGCAAGCTGCAGCCCCGCCGCTGCCTTTGCTTTGACCTGTACGCCGGAAAAACTTTACGTCCACACCCCTGTAGAATATCCCATGCATGAGTAGTACAACACCAATATACATCTTATGTAACTATACTTTGTTTCATCTACTACAGGCACATTTAGGTCCAACATCGTTTATATATATATATATATATATACAATAGTACTGAAGAATAATAATAATAATAATAAATTATTTCATTTTTTTATTAAAAATGAAGGTCACATTAAAATTGTCCCTCTGATGTATTTTGTTCTACTTTAAAATGCCATATTTGTACATTATACATTATGTTAATAATTTCTACATCATTCCAAGTCCCCTTAAAATATTAAAATCCATCATAAAAATAAATAAAAAACAAAAAATTCTTATAATTGTCAAAGAGTGATATACAAATAAGCCATTTCAATATGTATGTCTCTTAGTTCTGGTGTCATTTTCAACCATTTTTCCCAAGTGACAAGTGTTAGTGAAGAATACGTGACATATGAGAAAAGGTGATAGATGAGATGTGATGTTAAGAACAAAGTGTATAATAAAAAAGAAAAAAAAAAAAGAAAAATAATAATAATAATAATAATAATAATAATAATAATAAATAGTGCCCCAGTGAACATATAGATACCCACAAGCACCCCAAATGAAGAAAAACCCCACCAACTTTACAAACAGTCCTGTCCATATGTTCAAATGTTTAAAAAGTATCTAAGTCAAGTCTTTTTTATTTGAATGCGCTATTTACAACACACATCGTTTCAAGGCAGCAGAAAATCATGCTTTACCAGGAAATATCTATATGGTAAAAGCAACTTTAGTTTTGCTTCATACTCAGTTTATTTCAACTGCAGTTTGCCTTCCCGAAGTTCAAGAGCTGACCGGTATTATATGCAGTCTATTGTTTGTGTCTTCATGTCTTTTATAATTGTTGCATGCTGTCTGTAAGGTGTGTTGCATTTTGTTAAATAATAAAAAAATAAAAAAAATATTATATTTATACATTTAGCTGACACTTTTATCCATACCATCATGCTGAAAATTTTGCCAAAATATGCAAAAAGCAGTGAAAAATTATTATATGTTGTGTTTTAGGACACAAATATCGAGAAACTAGCATTAGCAATACAAAACACAGGAGTACAAAACATAATTTGACATGATAAAATGATGATATGGTGGAAATTAGGGCTGTTAATGATTATTTTGATATTTGATTAATCTTTGATTATTACTTTGATTAGTCAATGTATGTCCTTATTCATTCAAATGTATTTATTTAAAAATATATATATATATAAATTGTATATACAGTATATATATATATATATATATATATATATATATATATATATATATATATATATATATATATATATATATATATATATTTGTTTATATAAACATTAAGAAATATTATAAAGTCTTCATACTAAGACTGTGGGTGCTAAACATATAGGTTACATCATGTTAAATGGTAAATTGTATCTTGTACTTTGTCACAATTAGCTTTTTAAAAATGTACAAATTCCACATTCTATTCTATTTCAACAAACCCCTTCATAGACACTGTAGGAACTTATTTTTTATTGTTGTAATTCTTCAATATAATAGTTTTGCAGTGATACAGTATGCATCCATTCACTGCAATCATGCTTTGTGTGTTTAAATTAGTTTATTTTACTTTTAGAGCAACAAAAGGCTGTAAATAATAGAAATTATATTAAAAGAAAAATGGATTCAATGAAAATGGATCTCATCTTTGGATATGATGAGCCATCTAGGTGCTAAACTGTGCCACATGGTCAGCATTTACCTTTTCTATGACATTGTTATTATTTCAATACATTTAAATTGAATAGTTACTGAGACTAAAATTATTTCCAAATTTCTTTCTAAAAAGTTAGAAAGACAGGGAGACTATGACAGAGAGAGAGAGAGAGAGAGAGAGAGAGAACTATAATAGAAGGACAGAAGACTGAGGAGTATTGCCTAGGGCTTCAGGATGTCTTCAGAGAGAAGCCTCCAAAATAAGGGCTTTATAATTTAAAGCACACAGCGTATGCATCATTAAAGGAACATTCAGCGTTGTCCTTGTATGACTGACTGTATTGATTTTACCCTACTCTCCTGAAAGTGGCACCCTCCAAGGCATATCAGCAATTCATGCTTGACTTTCAGTTGTTTTATCAATCACCTCAGAGTGCATTACTAAAAATGAGGTCAAATAACAAAAAGAGACAATGTTGTTTCCCAAATATGGACATTATTAGTTTTTAGAAAATCATTTTTATTTTTTTAAAAACCTTCATGCAAATAACATCCACTATTACATCGAAAGGCCTTATGTCACTAAAACAATGATCAGACTATGATCTCTTATAAGGTGCTACTGGCTGGTTCAACAGGTTAGGTTTAAATGAGGATATTGGGAAATTGCAGTATGTGCACTTTGTTGGTCTGGAGGATTTCTAATGCTACACATATGTCATTACCAAGGAGGTCTATATATAATACCTCTCTAGATAATTATCGATTAGTATTCCCATTCATCTCAATGGCAGTTTTTCGGCTAGTGCATACATCCCCAATGTATTCAATCTGCATGCTGCCATCTTTGCACATTGCACTCCAGAAACTCCCTATACAAAGAGGCACAAATAATGACTTCAAAATAAAAAAATGAATTCACTTATAGAATAAATATATAAATAATAAATATTTGTTAGACTGATGATGCAACAACTACAGTGTTTCAGCAATATTTAAAATAAAAAATATTAAAAATTTCATCACGTTGTATTTGTGAAGCCAGTATTATATATATATATATATAAATGCACACAGTGTGATTTTAAGTTCAGAATGTATGACCTTGTTGTATTTTGCATTTATTGTGTAGCCAAAAAAAAAACAAAAAAGATTGACTGATTATCCAAGAAGCACAAGGATAAAGCAATATTTAAAATAAACTTAAATAAAACACAATGGTGAATCTGTACAGCCAGTATGACTAACATATATAGATGAAAATGCACAAATCTGAAATCTGAGGTTGTCAAAAGTAACATAACAAAGACACCAGACTCAATTTTAAGGGTGCTAGTGCTAAGCGCAGCGCTATGCCATAAGTCATGCCTGCAAAATCAGTGGATGTTGCCATGACGATTTGGTATTTTCCTGCAAGCACATGCTAAGTCTAGGTGCAAGTTGGTTTGATGAAATTGCACGTGAAAATGCTGGGTCAAGTAATATTAAATTAATGAGTTTCTTCTCCAGTTATTGAACCATCTGTGTCCTATATATTTATTTCCTGTCAAGCACCAGCGATATAAACAAAGACAGCATGAGAGAGATGGGAGAATGTACACATGCTTGTGAATAACCATAAGTGAATACACCCACATCACATTTGTCAACATACAAGATTTATTAAATGGTGTATAATACATTTTTAAATAATTTGCATAAAACAAACCAAGAAGCCGGATTCATTAGCTTTATATTAGTTGACTATATGATCTATGAATTCTAACCAATGATCCAGTGGCCAAAGCAAGAAGTGCTTATGGCTGAAATGTCCACAGAGTGGCGCAAAATGCGAGTTGCAAAGTGAGTTGTTTTTAGTTGTAAATAATGTAACAATCTTAAATCTTAAACCTAACTGAGAGTGGAGTAATAATTTAATCTTAGCAGGAAAATGAAAACTCTGAGTGGCACTTGTCATTGATCATGTGAATGTGATTACTTGATGGTGTTAGCACGGGACTAGAACCAGTATCTCTGAGGCTGCTGATGCAATGTGCTAAAAACATTTGAATGGATGCAAAAATATCATATGGGAGATGACGATTGTCAGTTCCTCAGCAGAATGGGATCACTGTCAGGAAACTGGAACATTTGGTAGCAACATGTCGACTTCCCGCGTGATCATGTTGAGTCATTCGTAGTAACAAGCAAAACACTGACCCTAACCTCAAGACAGTACTGCAAGCTGATTTCAAACTTTAAGTGCTTAAGTATTAATATTAAGAAGAAGGAGAGTGAGAATTTTGTTGGTCCCTTTGAAAAAGTAGGGGAAAAACAATACTGGTTGATCTGCTGGCCTTTTACACCTTCTCAGCCAACTCCAAGTGAGTCATAATTGCTTTAGGACTTCTAATACACTTTTGAATTTAAAGCTTCAGACAAATAATTGGATTTCCAGCAAACATGCTGAGCTGTGTTTCTCTCTGTTTAGCAGTGTCCTAGGGGCTAAGCACTCACCAGTCTATATATAAGCGCACATGGTGGTGGTGATCTTGGGTTGGAAGGGTTGGCGTGGAGCCTGTATCAGAACATATTAGGATTGTCATCAATTCTGATGCAATAACTCTAACCTTCTTTGTCAGCTTTAAGACCAAAACATAACCTTCAAGTTTTAATTTGATGAACAGAGAGGTGACTGGCGGGAGAATACTGGGAGCAAAGTGCTAGTGGTGTAGCATAGAATTACCATGCTAGCCAAGTTCCAATAGAGCCTGAATTTTTAAGGCTGTGTTAGACATAAAGCAAAGGTGCTGTATGAGTGTCTTTGACTTTAGGGCAGTCAGTAATGCACTGGGAGGACATCTGACAACAACAAAAACGCACCTTCAATCTTTATTAAATACTCTTTGCAAGTATATGACAACATCACCATACCTGTAAACAGTTGGGTATCAAAATCCGGGAAGACCTCTTTAGGGCAGAGGCAGGCTAAATTCATACAAGTTGTGCCATTGTGATTTAATGTGCTGAGAAACGTCATTTCCCCACCGTGTCCGATATTAAAATCAGTGCGACACATATTGCAAAAGGCATGGGCATTGTTGATATGGCTACAAGGTATAAAATTTAATTCTCCCGTCCAGCTTTTGTTAATTTTACATATATATTTTTCACCAGAACACCACCTGGGTTTTCTCATTTTATCTTTGTTCGGGCAATGGAGGAGTCATGAGACAATGAAGCAGATTCAAGATAAGTTAATTTAATGTTCAACTGTTAGGGTAACCATCAATACAAACTAAATGATTCACAATATAATGGAAAAAACACTCTGTAGGTTTGTTGGTCGCTCTCTCCCCATGTAGCTCTCTGGCGTGCCTTTTATATCTCCCTTCGCATCACTATAACGAGAGACAGGTGTTAGGGGTAATTATGAACCAGGTGACAAGCCTTACCACTCTCTCTCTCTCTCCCGCAGACCGACACATGACCATGTCCCCATGCCACATGCCCCAACCGCTGACTCAGGCCTGGGCAACATCTGGCCTACCTACCCCCATTTCTGGAGAGAAAGTCAGCCACAATCATCTGCACCCCCGGTCTGTGGACCACCTTGAATTGGCACGTGATCGGAACAGAGATTGAAGGCCCACCCCAGCAGGTAATAGAATGTCAGAACAGCCCACTTAATCGCAAGACACTCCTTCTCAATGGTACTATGTTTTGTCTCCCTGAAGGAGAGCTTGCGACTAATAAATAGCACTGGCCTCCTAAATGCTCCTCTCCAACCTCCTGCGAGAGCACCACGCCTGGCCCCCTGTCAGATGCATCAGTCAACAAAATAAAGGGGAGAGAGAAATCAGGTGCATGTAAAAACAGCCCCCCACACAGTGCAGACTTCACTTTAAGGAAGACCTGTTTGCATGACTCAGTCCACTGGACCAGATCGGGAGTCCCATTTTAGGTAGGTCAGTCAGTGGGCTGGTGAAATCAGAGTAGCTAGGCACAAACATTCGGTAGTAGCCAGTCAGCCCCAAGAACTGCCTTAGCCCCTTTTTGGTCTTGGGGCTGGGCAGTCTGCGGTCTTTGCGGTGTTGTCAACCTGTGTACGCACCTGCCCGTGCACCAAGTGGAACCTAAGATACCTAACTTCCCCAATTGTGCACTTCTTCGTGTTGGCTGGGCGGCAGGCGGTCATACTGGACCACTCAGACATGCCTCGGGGAAGTTGGGAGACGAACTGTTCCAGTACCACCAGGTCGACTATTTAAGGGTTCCCCCTCCAGCAACCATTTGCGGCAGGCGTCACAGAGCTGCTGCGCAAAAGCGAGCGGGCGGCCATCCTTCCCGAAGCTCAACCAGCGGAAGAGCTGCCGACTCTGCTCTAGGGTCTGACCGACCCGTTGCTGGATGGCCTTCTTTAGGTGGTTGTAATCCAGCAGGCTGGCGGCAAGGAGCTGTTGTACCGCCAGCTGCGCCTCCCCAGAGAGCAGGGGCAATAGGCGGGCCGCCCACTGATCAGGGGGCCACCTCCAAACCTCCGCGGTTTTCTTGAAAATGTCAAGGAAGGCCCCCTGATCGTCGCTTGGCCACATTTTCGTGAGGGCCACCGGTGGGAGAGGCTCCGAGGAGGTCACAGCACCAGCCCCCTCCCTGGCGACCAGGCTCCGGTGAGTGAGCTTCTTCTCTCTCTCCGGACGACACTTGACCACACCCCCGCTGCCACAGGGACTCTTGCACATTGTTGCATACGGCAAACAACAAAAGTGGTATTTCTTTATCCCAATCCTTTTCACGGCCAATACAGTTCAAAAGCATAGTCTTGAGAATTTGGTGAAATCCTTCTACTTCGCCTTCTACTTCCGCGGGTGATATGTACTGGATACATGATGTTTTATACTCAATTGATCCATTTCTTTGGCAAAAACTCTGGACATACTATATGAGCCTTGGTCAGATTGGATATATCTGGGAAAACCGGAATTCATACAAAATGTAATGATTGCCTTCACTATGGCCGTGGCCTTAAAATGCAACAAAATGGCTGCAGGGTCATTAGTAAATGCACACATCAGTGTGAACAAGTAAGAGTGTCCAGGCTTTTTGTAAAAGGTCCAACAAAATCAAATAAAATTTCTCTCATAAATGTTCACCCAAAACTAAAATGGGTTTCAAAGGTGCTGGGGGAATAACCTGATTGGGTTTTCAGCAGCCTGACATGCGTGACAGGATCTGCAGTACTGAGACAATTCAGACTTCACGGAGGGCCAAAGTAGTGTTTCAAGTGGCAACTTTATATTTTCCTAATAACAACATGACCAGAAAGTTCATGATCATGCTGCCTGTAGAACTTTAAAACAACAACTTGGAAAAATGAGCTCCACTTGTGTTTTGAATTTTCTGGGGTCCACTTATGCATTAATACACCATCCTCAAAGTAATTAGCAACTGGATGCTCAGATAGCAATTTTGTCAACAACAGACAAAATTTCATGAAGGGTGTCATCAGAATGTTGGGCAACTGCCAACTGTGTTTTTCAAAGAGGAAAATATATACCAGAATCCACACAAGATTTACCTTCAATCTCAACACAATCAGAACAATCTTTACTGGATTTAGCATGGGAACATCAGGACACAGGAAAGAGTCAGAAAGATCAACCGCATTTTCAAACTTTCGAGCTTGTGCTCATGTCACAGCGATGTTTTGGACCAGCACTAATTTTCTCCATTCAATATATTAGTCATATATGTCACTCAGTGTTTGGTAAGTTACTCTAAAAAAAGTGATTAATTACTACTTAGTAAATACATATTCAACAGTCTGCGATGGACTGGCGACCTGTCCAGGGTGTCCCCCGCCTTTCGCCCAATGTTAGCTGGGATAGGCTCCAGCCCCCCGCGACCCTGTACACAGGATAAGCGGTTGACGATGGATGGATGGATGGATGGATATTCAACAGTGTAATTCGATTACTGTACTAATTACTCTCTCTGAAAAGTAATTGCATTACTTATTATTACTTACTTTATAAAATGCTGATCAACCTCGACCAGATGAAAAATACAAGGATAGACATGAAACTGTTCTTTAAATTCTTTCAAATAAATCATATCAATTAAATTATTCATAAACTGGACTATGAATTTAAGGGGGCGATGTTAATTTAGAAAACATTATTTTACATTAGTCGTTAAATGTAAAATTTAAAATTCACTATTTTTTTATATAGAATTGTTTTATAGTCTACACAGTATTTAACGCAATAACATCAGAATTAACTGTAATTAAATTACAGAAAAATAGACTAATCCCTTACTTTAATCAAATTACTTTTTCAATGAAAAAAGTACAGTTATTCTTTACTTAGTAATGCATTACACCCAAGACTGCTGTCACTTCAGGAACACAGAAATCTTGTCTTCTGGCCAAATCATTCCCCAAAATGAGAGAAACTCTCTTCACTGGCAATCGAGAATGAACTGCTAATTTAACCATCCCTGAAACTATATCATATCTGACAACACTAAGATCAATACCCTGAACCAACACATCAGAACTACAACTGAACTGATAAGAGACCAGCAGAATGTCTTTGAAAATGATTGACTGTGCTGACCCTGCGTCTCTCAAAATGTGGATAGGTTTACGATCTGAATCAGAAAGTGACACAAATCAACAGATGAAACTGAGCACATATACTCAGGCAATGACTTTGGAGAGGTGTTGGTGTTTCGCAGGTTTTTGCATTTTAACGTAGCGTAGGACACGATGCGATTAAATGACCAATTTTATGGCAATTGAAACGTTCACAAGTTGGTGTCAAGGCACTAGGGAATTTGTCAGCTTTCAGCACACCACAGCAGCCATAGAGCTGTGATTGAGATGGCTCAAACTCCATCACAGAGGTGAAAAACAACCTTAAGAATGAGTACAAATTCATCAGAAAAAAAACAGCTGCCCCAGAAAGTTTCTATTCATTCAAATAAACAACACATTTCTAAGAGATGTATTTTCGAATTCTTCCAGCAGAGGGATAGTTTACCAAAAAATGCTAATTATCTCACAGGGATAAATCAAGGGGAGCTCAGAGAACAGAGACAAACCAGGAACTAAAAAAAAAAAAAAAAAAAAAAAAAAATATATATATATATATATCTAAATATGAGTTCATAAACAGTACTATTACAAAATAAGAATTTGTAATCATAGAAGACAGCATAAATATTACAGTAGTCATGGCACATTGTCTGAAAGAACACAGAATGTTCAGATATCTTACTCATGATTTATGCTACACATGGCCAAGAGCAGTTTTGTTTTCTTATGTCATCTTCTAAGAACCTGAAAATGGAATAGAGATCAGTGATTTCAAGTCACCCACACTGACTTTGAATGGAGTGCAGCATCATTCTTGTGGTGCCATCATCCACTCAGTGTTGTTAGCATGTCAGATTGACAATGTCTAAAAATATATTTAATTTAAAACACTGAATTGAAAATTTACAAGTACATTCTAAAGCCATATATATATATATATATATATATATATATATATATATATATATATATATATATATATATATATATATATATATATCTCATACATAAATGTGTTAATGCTGAAATGCTACAATACTGTATTGCCGTTGAACATCACTAGATCTACAAACCTTTAAAATGGCTGTAAACTTGCAGTGGTTCCTAGTGGTGCGTTTTGACATTGAAAAGTTGTCAACATGCCTCTAACATTTGTTCCCGTTACTACGAATTTACCTGCAGCATTCTGACAGCAGCACATTACTATGAGGCTGAGTGGACCAGGAGCATTGTTCCAGGATGGATGTTGTTCTGCTGCAGGCTATATGTCCACAGGATACAGTACAGCAAACCTCAGTGGAGAGCAGCCATTAAATATTCACACCGGAAATGCTTTCTTCATCTCAGCTCAATTCCAACTCATCAGGCTTACACGAAACACAAGCAACCATGTTGCCCAATTAACCTTCATAGCTTTGATAGCTCTGTCTTTTTAAAAATAAAAAAAAAACACAAATAGATAGATAACATGGCAAATCGAGACAAGATTGAAGGGTCATTGGGCTAAATCCCCTACATTTTCATTATGTGTGTGTACAGAATAAAGCACTGATTCCTGCAATAGTGCACAAAGAGTTTATCGACCATAGACTTACTGGTAATGTTTAGTTAGATGCTGTCAAGCATCCGTCTGGAGAGAGATAATGCGGTAAGGAGTTCCACCTGAGATTAATTGCTACTAATTACTGTTTCTACTGTATGTTCACAGTGAGAGATGGGGAGATAAAAGTCTCCCAGTCCACAGAGAGAGAGAGAGAGAGAGAGAGAGTTGCACACAAAGACTGTGTTTCTGTGTTTTAGAGTGTTGTGCTGAAAAGCTGATCTGTGTTACTGTTTATGTTGTGTTTTATGTTAAGAAAAAGTGACTCATGTGGACCATGAAACCGGCTCCCACTTCATCCTTTATCTTCCCAAACATTAACCTTGTTACTCTCGCATTATATTGTCATGGCATCGAAGTTGCAAAATTGGCTATAACTTTCCACAGAAAAGGCCAGTAAGTTTTTTCTCACACTTAAATCATGTTTACGTGCATATTGTTTATGTCTTTTGAAAAAGTGAGGAATTCGCCATTCAAAAATGTACCCCCATTCACTTCCACTGTAAGTGTCTCTGTGGAACCAATATTTGTGCTTTTTTTAAAGAAAAGTAGGGGCATGCCAAAATATTTTTTTGTGGTAATCAATATTATGCCACAAATGCTCTTGATTGAGCTTAACTTGTATTGAACCCAAATCCTTTAATTTGGTTGGAGAATGTGTCACTCCTGTATTACTGATCTTTGTGTGTACAGAACAGGATGAAGCACTCAAAGATGAACTGTAAACCGTATTTAGCTGCAGTGTGTATGTGGCCAGAGAATGCCAAATATCCCTCTACAATTTGTTCTTTCTTTATTGTTTTTATCCAGTCTGTCAATAGAAAACTGCTTTAGCATGGCATACATTCTATAAATAACTTACCATCACACTTACCAACAATTTTTTTGAATTTATTTTTCTTTAATCACATATTGTATTATATTGAAATATGAACATATGAAATACTATATGCCTTACTGTATGCAACACAGTGTACACATACCAGAGTTTCTGCTAATTTGGTGCTGTCAAAGTGACCAGAAATTATAAATTTTCCCTGAAATTTAGGGAAAAATATTGTAATCTCATTGCAGTGTTTATTTTGCACTGTAACATGATGGACTTTGCATGGTTGTACTTGCTGAAAATTTTGGAAAATTAACTCATTTTTGATGTCTGTCATTTTGACAAAACAAGACCAAACCTATGGCAGCAGTTTACATTACTCCCCCTCTCAGCATGTGTGTTCAATGTACAGGATATGTGTGTATATGATAGAGAGAGAGAGAGAGAGAGAGAGAGAGAGAGAGAGAGAGAGAGAGAGAGAGAGAGAGCTCTTAGCCAAGTGACTTTGAGAAATTTTAATGTATAAACAATAAAATAATAATAATAATAACTGAAAAACATGCATTAGGACTTTGCAAACTGACGGTAAAGATGAACCAGAATGAAGTGTCTGTCACATATTCCCTGTTTGTGCTTAGACGTGTATGTTGAAATTCTTGTTTATTTCTCCAATCCCGTTTACTGTGTTCATTTTTTAGTCCTTTGCAGTGTCATTTTATGATTGATTTACCCTGATTGTTTCCCCAGGTGTTCCTCCTTCCCTTGTTTCCCCTGGTTTCACATGTGTTACCTTATGCTCTGTGCTTTGTTCCCTGCGTTTTGTTTCTTTGTGTTTTGAGTTACTTTGTTTACCTTTGTTTTATTAAAGCTGCGTTTAGATCCATATCCTTGGCCTCGCCTTCCTTGTTACAGTGTCATTATTGGGATATGATTGGCTTCGTGTTATTTTCATAGATTTTTTTTTATTTTATTATTATTAATATTATTAGTAGTATTGGTAGAAGTAATAGTAGTATTTATTTACTATTATTATTATACATTTGTTTTTAACCAGGCATTGGTCCGACAATGTTTGAATAATCAAAACCACAGAACACATTATGCAATAGTATGCATTATATATTAATTAACATTATACAACAGTTAGTTCTGGTCCTCGAATCTGATTGGACGAGACATGCTCTGTGAGTACTGATGTCTCAGAACAGCAGCACTCGGACGCTTCACTGTTTGTATCACTCTGCTTATGTTCGTGCCATTCTAAACTAAAGTTTAAGAGCAGCACAGATGTGTAATGCTGCATTCACACCGGACGCGAATAGCGCGTCAGGCGCGAGTGATTTCAATGTTAAGTCAATGCAAAGACGCGTTACGCGCGTAAAAAATTCCTGCGGCGTGAATGAGGCGTAGAGCGCGGCGCGGTAGACGCGAATACGCCTCATTCGCGCGTCAAGTTCGTGCGAATTGAGCGTCTGGCGCGTTACGCGCGAATGGTGCATTTTGTGCATTCACTCGTGCCCGAGTTGAAAAATCTGAACTTTGGCGTCAATTCGCGCCGCGTTAACCAATCAGGAGCGTAGCTGCCTGCTGTCACTCAGGAGGCAAAGTGACGTAAACTTTCATTATTATTGTAATGTAAAGACAACCAACATTAGTGTCTGGACAGTGTTGAATAAGGAAAAAAACACAGGACAGGTTAATTACTTTTGGAGGCTGGCTCCATTTATCATCAAAACAAAAATAAATAAATAATTTAACCTGATATACTACCATGGAAAACCTGAAATTTTTGAAAAGTCTCAACTTAATAAATGTGCATGTTGTGGACCTGACATCCTGGAACTGGGGCTGACAACCTGGGAAAAAAAAAAATATATAATAATAATGGACTATTTTTAGATAGTTTAGCTCTTTATAGGTTTGTGGGTGGCTCTTAAAAGAGCCGTTGTGGGGAAGTCATGAGGAGGACTTCAAACGCTACTCCGTCGGCTGCCATGGTACTGCTCCCTCCGCCGAGAAGTGTGCCCTCACATCCCTCACCCGGAGTGCCTCTCTGGAGGAGTTGTTGGCCGCAACCCGACCCAGACCTGGCAGTGGCTCCTCTCCAGCATGTCCCGCGCCCCTCGCTGGTGGACCCAAGTACGGCGACGACGACCCATACGCCGCTGTTCTGCTCTCCAGAGCAAATAAAGAGCGGTGACTCTCTCCACGAATGCTCGATCAACATCAGCCATCTTGTAAAAAGATGGCCGTCATCGGATTTCGCCTCTGACGCGCGTCACGCGCGTAAATTTCGCTTCAAACTTTTGTTTTTTACGCGTGTCAATTTCGCTCTTGACACGCGAATGGATTCAAAGTGGTCAAGCGTATAACTAGACGCGGTAGGCGCGAATTTGACGCGCTATTCGCGTCCGGTGTGAACGTAGCATAAAAGAGCTACAGTATGTGTGTCTTTTAATTTTGTCCTGTGACATTAACGCTTTTAGCCAGCAGGTGGTTATGAGCCAGTTAAGTTTGACATGCATTGAGTCAGCGCACATGAGAGACACGACAGACGGAGTAATCAAAAACATAGTCAAGGCACTTACATTTTGCTGAAGTTTCCGCATTGTGAGGAGGTACAGTACTGTATATTTATTCAACACAGCGGAGGAGAGAACGGTTTCTATAGTGAATGACTCATAAGCCAGCTACAGACACAGGTTGTCGCACATGCTCAATCTCTCTCTCTCTCTCTCAAACACACACACACATACACACACACATTGGTACTGGTGTATTACGAGGACTTTCCATATCACCCATTGTAGACAAGAATGTTTAATGAAATAAAAACCTACATAAAAATAATGAATGCATGTTTTCGAGTGTTTCAACAATACAGTAATAAAAAAGCAATATACATATATATAAAAAAAACCAACTAGACTTTTTTATTTTCTTTTTTAATGAACAGGGTTTTCAAACCTACTAATTCACTCAATAACATTTTGGAATTAAGTTGATATTTATGATTATTATTACCAAAAAACTATTTATTGTTGTTCAGTTTGTAATAATAATATGATAAAGTATTATATATTATTATTAATTTGAGGACACTAGTAATATATTTCTATTCACCATGTTACAAAGGCTGGGTTGTATTTTATGTTAGCATTGTAGGCAACATTTGTTACATGCAGTAACAGTAAAGATTCAAGGCACGGCAGCCCCTCAGTACACTAGAGCAGAAGAAAATAAAAACATTGCTGTTCATCAAGTGCTGAATCTTTGTTTGGTGTAGAACAATCTGGAATAAGGTTAAAAATTGTAACAGTCACCTCTTTGCAACAGGAAGTTTTTCAGAGCGTTAAATCTTTGTGACACCTGCGCTAAAAACAGTCTAGATGCGGTGCAACGACTGAAACAGAATGCAGGTGTCTCGACATGCATTAAAACAGTTTTATTTTTTTTTAAACTGACAGTGTCTAAAATGTGCCGGGTTTGTGTGAGACACTGAAGAAATAGCAGATATGGACGTTCGTCTGGCACGTTTACATTGGAAAACAATGTAAAAACAGAGCAGATGCACGCAAAAATACATTTGGTGTGAACGGCCCCTCATCCTTTCATGTGTATATGTGAGTGAGAGCGCATGGGTGAAACAACTTAGGAAGGACTGTATATATTTTGATAAATTACAATCCCGAACTGAAAGTCTTACTTGAAAAACTGACCCTACCCAGTGGACCACTAATGTGAACCACTCTGAGAGCGCTGACAACAATGTATGCGTGCATGTACACAGAACAAGTTACCCCTAAAGCATTTTTTGCAGAGCTTTTCTACCTGGGGCGGGGGGCCTGCCGACATCCGGGGCCAAACACAATTGCATGGTTTACAATGTGGTTAAAACCGCTACTGTCCACTTATTATTCCAGAAATAATGTAGTAGCCAAATGCAGTAGGTCATCTGGGTACTCTATGAATACAGATAATGCACATACTATGCACAGGTTATAGGTTAGCAACAAATGTATGCATGTATTGTATTGATTTTAAATTGTGTTGGTTGATTGGTTGGTGTATTTGAATAAAAGTCATAAGTGTCAAATCGTACGATATCGTTCGATTTCGCCATGTCGTACAAATGACTATGAATTGTCATGAGACTGTTTTGACTCAGCATAACCATAGTATTATGATGTTATGTGTATTTATGGATTTCATTAGTATTTGCAATAGAGCTTGGTCTAATTTTAAGGAATAATGAATCGATTCAGAATGACCTGAGCAGAGAATCCAGTGCACCTTATTTGAAAATGATCTCTGAGCCATGATACATAATGAACAATGCCTCAGGACATCTCCTTTAAAGTTGAATTAGTCCTCAGAAGTCCATTCTAACGCCAACCCCTTTGTCTATCAGTGCTAACACAACACATCTAGAGGTAATTCGATCACACAATCATCTGAGTCAAAGCTGCAACATCCGCAACACTCCACGCATATTGCTAATCAGTCTGGTATGGCTTCAGGCCTGGACCGGGCTGCCAGGGCACGGCCGGTGATTGGGTTACCAAGTGAGTGATGCTAAGCTGCTTTCCCGCTAGTCACCGCAGTGACCTCCACCTGGACAGGCGATGGTAAGCAGAGCAGTCTGACAGAAATAATTTATGAGCAGTACCCCCCACACACACACACACTCTAATTTAGTTTCATCCCGTAAGGCCCTAAAGCTCTATTTGACACAGCAACAATGGCCGGTGAACTTTTGATCAAATGAATAGTTAATGACAGATTTGATTACAAATACGGTTCCTCGTTAGATGATCTCATTGTCTGGCTGCGAAGGGCAGCTGTAGCAAAGCTCTGAACGTGAAAGTAATGATTCCGGTTAATCCGTAACATAGCCTGTTCACACTTAGCTCCTCTATTGATAGGTCATGTTTGATGTTAAATTCTTAACATTTACACTGCACTCAAATCAAAACTAACATCCTATTGTTAAGGATAATACATTTTGCAGAGCAAACAGCTCGGCTTGACCATTTTTTCAAGCTTGATGTAAGGGACAGTCATACTGGCTTAGCCTACATCCTGTCGCTCAGCATTTTCTTTTTATATATCTCTCATCTGCCGTCCATGATTAAAGCATTGCGTAGCAGTGGTACCAGCTGGTTCCAGTAATTGCAGAGGGAACCACTTACCAGCAGTGGGCGAAATCATCAGTAGCAACATGTTTCTCGGTGCTTAGAAACATTTCCAACAAGGCTACAGTTACAACATCCCAGCAGGTGAGTAGATATTAAGCATTCTCATTATGTCCTGTGCCCCTTTCCATCCTGTTTAACCCAGATCCCTCTGCTGACTACACACAACACAATAATTGTCTCAGCTCCTCAATATGCTTGCGATGTTCATCTGAAGCTGAAGCCAGTTTCTTTCTAGTTTTTACTGACCCTTAATACAAACGTGCAAACATTTTGAAGTCAGTATGTATGGAATACCTTAGAGGACAGGGGGGAAGTATTTTTTGAAGCAGTTTTGTGTACTTGCAACATTTTTGTATTTTCTCACAATACGTTTTGCATTCCCTTGCATTAGTTTGCATTCTGTCGCAATAGTTTTGCATTGCCTCGTAATACCTTTATCCATCCCTCATGTAAATGAACCATTGTTTTACAACAGTGACCATAGATGAACTTTAGTATTTGTAATAAAACATAGTAAACACAACATTTGCCATGGTTGTACTGCAGAAACCATATTTTAACCATGATATTTGAAGTCAGGTGAACCTAATTTAATTAATAATAAAAACTCTATTTGCACCATGGTCTAAATAGCAACTGCCACACAATGCAGCTTTTTGCACCACAATAGTCTGGTGGAACCACATAAATATATGACAAATAATATGTGTTGCTGCAGTGGCGTGAGGTGTTAAGACGGTGTGTGAATGTGTACTGTTGTCCTAGCGACTGAGGTTCGAATATGTGTTCCTCTGTTTTTTCCATCCAATGTCTTGTTTCCAATCTTAATATTTCCGTTTCTAACTAAAATAAAAGATAAAAATGAATATAAAGGCTGATTTCATCGCAGTGATTTGGTAATGGAGAATGTCGAGAAATGTAGAGAGGAGTTTGATCTGGAGGCAGGGTCTGTTCCCATGTGCACTCGTTTCCATGTGAAACCATGGTTATTTTTCTAAGGGTTAAGGTTAGGTTTAGGGGTAGAGGTTAAAGTTGTGTGTCTGTGGGACTCTAAATAAACACAATAAACTCACTGCAGTGATGCCCATACTGTATGTTAGTATTTAAATATGGGTGAAAATAGTATAATAGTTCAGTCAGAATTATACATACACCTCAGCCAAATACATACAACTCAGTTTTCACAATTCCTGACATTTAATTGTAGAAAACTGTCCCTTTGTTATGTCAGTTAGGATCACTACTTTATTTTAAGAATGTGAAATGTCAGAATAATATTAGAGAGAATGATTTATTTCAGCTTTTATTTCTTTCATCACATTCCCAGTGGGTCAGAAGTTTACATACACTTTGTTATTATTGCCTTTAATTGTTAACTTCGTTCAAATGTTTTGGGCAGCCTTCCACAAGCTTCTCACAATAAGTTGCTGGAATTTAGGCCCATTCCTCCAGACAGAACTGATGTAACTGAGTCAGGTTTGTAGGCCTCCTTGCTTGCACACACTTTTCTATCGGATTGAGGTCAGGGCTTTGTGATGGCCACTCCAATACCTTGACTTTGTTGTCCTTAAGCCATTTTGCCACAACTTCGGAGGTATGCCTGGGGTCATTGTCAGTTTGGAAACTTCCTGGCTGATGTCTTCAGATGGTGCTTCAACATATACACAAATTTTTTTCCTTCTTCATGATGTCATCTATTTTGTGAAATGTACCAGTCCCTCCAGCAGCAAAGCACCCCCATAACATGATGCTGCACACCATCCCAACCCATTGTTGGGATGGTGTTCTTCTGCTTGCAAGCCTCACCCTTTTTCCTCCAAACATTACGATGGACATTATGGCCAAAAAGTTACGTTTTTGTTTCAATGGACCAGAGGACATTTTCTGGGATTGATTTGCACTTTTTTCACCAAACTACGTTCATCTGTAGGAGACAGAATGTGTCTCCTTCCTGAGCAGTATGATAGTGACTTGGTCCCATAGTGTTTATACTTGCATACTATTATTTGTACAGATGAACGTGGTTCCTTCGAGCATTTGGAAATTGCTTCCAAGGATGAACCAGACTTGTGGAGGTCCTAAAGATTTTTGTTAAATGTCACGTCTATAATTAAAATTTACATAATTTAAATTTAAATCTATAAAACACGGAATGGAAAATTACATTTTGTTAAATGCCACCTGTCAAAAATTCTAATTTACAAAGTTTAAATTCAAATATTTTTGTCATTAAACTTGCTCTATAGTATGCAAGACAAGTTAACAATATGTTGGTCCATATTCCTAGATGATAAAGACTGTGAAATTTAAAATCATTTATATGCAGAAAGTTTGTTTTGTGAAATTTCAGGAGCGCACTAGCTGATGGTGTCAAAGCTTTTAGGCGTGGACTTTCATGCAAGCCACAAAACCCCTATTTCAAATGCAAAATGTGATGTCATCTATAATATTCTGCAGTGCTTATTTGGGCACAGCAAGTGTAAGTGGTGATCATATTGCCCTGTTTTCACCTTGCAATAAGTAAAATGACCTCACGCACACACACATTATCCGATTATCCAGCGACAACTCTTGTGTGCAGGGACAATTCTTCCACTGATGGAATTAAAGATTGAAATCATAAAAGCATATTGCAATAATAATAAAAAAGTACAACGTCTGAAGAATTGACTGCCTCTATGAACTGCACTTAATGTAAATATTCAAGCATGTACTTCAGTTATCTGTTTGGTGTAATATTTAATAAAACTCTGTGTCAAAGCAAGAACAATGATAAACATTCAAAATAATTTTGTTTATCTACACATTTCTTTGACATTGTCATATATTTAATTGCATTGGGTGGGGTGGGGGGTCATTCTGAATCTGTCAGCAGTATCTTTTATGCGACAGAAGAGCCAGCACAGCTTTGTCCGACACTGAGCTGTAAATAATTTAGCAGGGGAAAAAGAAAAGGAGCCATCGAGTGTGACAGTTGCCCTTGTTGTTGTGGCTGCTGCTTAACGTGGCCTGTAGGACAACGCTGGCAAGGTTATAGTTAATGTAGGCAATGAGAGGAACACCCACTCTGACACACACACACATATGAATGGTGCATATGCATACACGCATGCGCGCGCGCACACACACACACACACACACACACACACACACACACACACACACACACACACAAAGAAAATAAAAAGTTGGTATGTTTCACATGCAAAAATACACAAGTAAACACCCACAAACTAAATCATCATTTTAGTATCGTAGGCATACTTAATGCATGCATAAATGCACTCACGAAGAGTGTGTGTAATCAAAGACTCCACCTCATCAAGGTAAAGCAGTTCCTGAAAGTTGAACACATGAGTGCAGCTCAAAGGTGTCGGTGTTGGAGCTCCGCAATGATGCAAAACATGTCATTCATGAGAGGAAGTGTTTTATCAGACACACAAAACTAATCATATACAGTATCAGCAATGATTCAGCTCTTTTCTGGCACTGCTTAAGAACATCAATGATTAGAAGAGAAAAAAAAAAGAGTTTGATAAGGACAAATAAACTCATTAAGCATACATATTGAGGGGGTCTGAATAAATTCAGAGTTAAAACAGTTACTTGCCAGAACATTATGCTATGAGTTAATGGCATGATACAGACTTTTAAGTCATTTACAAATGCATAATAAATTGTTATAACAACATGGATAAAAGGGAAACTTTCATCCAATACTTGCCAAGTAGTGAGCATTTTAACTTACATGTTATAAATGGTTAATTAATACACATTTACACAGGTGTATAGTAACAAAGTACAAATACTTCATTACTGTACTTAAGTACAGTTTTTTTTATATATATATATTTTTACTTTACTTGAGTATAAATATTATGTTTGGACTTTAATTTCACTTCAATACATTTTGAAGATAAAATTGATACTTTTTCTCTGATACATTTCTCCAGACACTTTTGTTACTTTTGCGACTGAACATTGAAATTAAATTACTGCTGTACTTGCAAAAATGCATGCAGATCGACGATAGTGATTCGTTTAAAGAATCATTTCAGTCAAATCTTTTAAATTTGATTCCTTTGAACTGAACTAAAAGATTCAAAAAGTGATCTGAATGGTTTGTTTTGCGAATCACAAATCTGAATCAAAATCACAAGTAAAATGCGCGCCAGATTATGTGTTCTGTCATCTGTCTCCACTGGGTAAGACATGAAACAGTGTTCCCATTCATATAAAACCAATCACATGCATTTACATTTTACATTGAAACAAGACACGATGTGTATGAATAATTACCAGCGCTCATGAAAATGTCCAACAATATTTATTTTAATATTTTATGAAGATGTGAATGGTCTTTACCCAAGCAAAACTTGTTCCCTTTACAAAAGGCTTCACTACGATGTTGCGCTGCTAAGCGCTACAGGGAACAGCTTTCGCTGTGAGCCGAGCTGAATAATGTGTGGAACACGTCAATGAACATTGACCGAAATTTATAGCCTCGGCTGATGTAATCATTAGATGCACCTGAGGCCAGGCTATAAATGGATACGTCACCAGGTGTCGTCAAAAACTCATTTTTCAGAGCGATTCTTTTACTGTGTGTTTCACAAACCCTGTCAAAACTTTCTTTCCTCTGTTAGGAGTTAGAATCAGTTAAACAGTGTGCAGTGAACTTTGTTCTTTTTTTCTCTTCTGTTTAGAAAATATTATATATATATATATATTTCTAAAAAGAGAGAATGACTGAAAGTCATAAGCGGTGCGTGTTCCCTCTTCTCGCTCTATAGCTGAAGACGACACACATCAGTTTTTGCTGTTTGTTTGGGAGCACGCTGCTCTCAGCGTGGCAGCAGGGTGGGTCGCGAGCACTGCGATTTGCTTTAACAGGCAGAGTGCGTCGTGCTCGCCTCGCTTGCTTCCGGAGTCAGCACTCTCAAAAAGAAGATCGTTCAGTGGGGCTCTTGCATGGTTTTGGCTGAGGAGCAAGAGACGGGTTGTTCCCTTTCTCTCACTCTCTCCCCAAACCCAGCTGTTTCTTCACATGATCTCGACGCTTCTCGGATCATGAGGTGGATCGCTATTCTCTTCCGCCTCCGAGCTTTCCGTCCGCGATAAAAAATCTACGGAGGAATTGCTCGATGTTGTTACTCGTGCGGTTGCCAGATTGGTCTGGCCACGCGAAAAGAGACCCCAAACGCTCCAAATTAGGGGATAGATTTTATCTTCCAGTCTAAGAAAGGAACGCCTCATGGGTTCCTTCCCTTCTTTGATAACCTCCATTAAGAGCTTTTTCAGCTCATGGAGAAGCCCTAAAAAAAAAAAAAATAAATAAAAAAAAATATATATATATATATATATATATATATATATATATATATATATTTTCTTCCCGTGTTCACATACCCTCGGCGTCATTATATTCGACTATCGGTGGGTGCTGAGGCACGGCGGTATTCAGTGATGCCGCCGGTCGAAGAGACGCTTATGGGCTATCTCTCGCCGGGCTAGGCATCGTCACTTAGAAGCCCTCTCTCCCTCAAAGCCTTGTAGGACAACCTCCACTTTAGTGGGAAGGGCTTATCAAGCAGCAGGTCAGGCTGGTGCTGCTCTGCACACTATGCTGCTCTGCACACTATGCTGTTCCTCCCAGTTGGGTGTTTTCGCTGTTACTGCATTTTATTCAGGACTCGAAACACTCGACAACCCCTCAACAGGAAGTGTTAAAATTTAATACCCATCTCAGAGATCCTGGCAGCGTGGGAACTTCTGCCGGATATATTATTTTCTGTGGGTCTTATAAGGGCGTCAGGATTTAATTCACTCGCCGCTTTTCCGTGTTTCAACGGCATGTTCTCACACCGTGAACCGGATTTATTTTTATGTAAAAAAAAATATAACTCAATCTCCTGGTTAAAGGGGCCTTGGTATGTGTTCCCCTTCCAGAGAGAGAGTTAGGTTATTACACTAAATACTTCCCGTTACCCATGGAGGGTGAGGGGTGGCGTCTGGCTTAGATCTTAAAGCTTGAACTACCCGTGGGTGTTCAAGTCCAAGATGATGCCTGTCAAGACGGTCGTGTCTCAAGCCCTACAACTCGTTTGGCGGGTCACAATCGATCTTATGACACACTTCTATACTTCATTTAGAAGTTCTGCCACAACATGGAAAGTTCCTGAGGTTCACTTCCGGGGGCGAAGTCTTCCAGGGTCAGGTTCTTTCACTTAGCCTAGCCTTTTTTACCGCACATTCACAATGCATGATGTAGCGCTGGCTCCTTGCGACTCTGGGGCATCTGCATTCTGAATTATGTAGGCGACTGGCTGATCCTAGCGCAGTTCCAGGAACTGGCAGTTCAGCACAGGGACATCGTCTTAGCTCATCTGTTTCTCTGGGGTTGAGGCTCAACGCCAAGAAAAGCGTCCTCTCTCCCACTCAGAACACTGTCTATCGGGGCATCGTATGGAGTTCAATCTCAATGCGGGCACAACTGTCTCCCGTTAGGATTGAGTCCATTTAGATCACCCTGAGCAAAGTCAGGCTAGGTCAAGGTTGCACTGTTATCAGTATCAATGATTTCCAGGTCTCAGGGCAAATGCATCCACAGTGATCCCTCTGGACCTTCTGCTCATGAGACCGTTTTTGTTGTGGCCAAAAGCCAGGGGATTTCTTCCAAGGGCCAAACCCCTAGGCTAAATAGGGTTCACGCGCCTCAGGCTTCGTTCCCTTTCTATGTGGTTCAGACCCGGTTTTCTGCCTTGGGTCCCACTCTAGGTGCGTCTTGTTGTCGCAGGCTGCTAACGACAGACTCCTCCCTGATGGGCGGGGTAGCGGCCTTAAGTGGTCGATCCAGCTTAAGGGGATAGGAGGGTCGATCAGCTCGGTTGTCACAGTCACTGTCTCGGGTTGATGGCTGTATTTCTGGCCCTGAAATACCTCCTCCTGAGGCTGCCATGTCTTAGTGCGTGGTGGACAATGCAGCGGTAGCCTCTTACGTAAATCATCAAGGAGACCCACGTTCTTGTCAGCTGTATTTCTGACATGTTGGGTTCTCCTTAGGGCCCAGGGCAAGCTCCTGTCACTCAGGTCAGTTATATCCCTGGATGCCCGTATATGGGAGCAGATTTACGGTCCAGACAGAAAATACCAGCGGGAGTTAAAAACTCCACCCTAAGGTAGTAGTTGCCCAGAGTTAGCCAGCAAGGGTTTTTGCCTCTTACTGATAGCACCAGCTGGCCGAACAGGGCTTGGTTCTCGAGCTAATCTCTTCCCTCGACGGCTCGCCTTTGGCGATGCCGAACAGGAAGGATCTTCTGTCTCAGGCACAGGGCAATATTTCATCCCTGCCCCAAATTGTGGAATCTTTCATGTTTGGCCCCTAAGGGTACCAACTGAGGGACACAGGGCTCTCTCCTGAGGTTATCGAGACCTTTTTAAATGCTGGGCTTTTTCCACTTGGAACAAGTTTGGGTGAGATCTTAGGGCAGAAGAGGACCTCTTCACCTCTATGAATAGCGCAATGTCTCTACTTCTCCCTGAAATCACCCAGCCCCCTTGGGTCTGGACGTTAAAACACATATATGACCCAGAATGCTTCTGTATGCGTTTCTTTCCCCGGTTTCTCTGCTCCCGGGAGTCTTGGCAATGTTCACTAGCAAGGGTCTTGCCTCCTATTAATGGCACTGCGCTGGCTGAACAGGATATGGTTCTCGGAGTTAATATCTCTCCTCGACGGCTCGCCTTGGGCGATTCCGAACAGGTAGGACCTTCTTTTTCAGGCGCAGGGGGCATATTCATCCCCGGTCTGAATTGTGAAACCTTTAATGCTTGGCCCCTGTAGGGTACCAACTGAGGTTCACAGGGCTTTCTCCTGAAGTTATCAAGACCATTGCAAGTGCTAGGGCTCCCTCCCTTGGAACTGATCTGGGTAGATTTTACAGGGCAGAAGAGGACCTCTTCGCCTCTGTTGATAGCGCAATGTCTCCTCTACTTCTCCCCGAGTCACCCAGTCCCCCCCCTCTGGGGTGCTGATCGTGGTGGCGCATACATGGCACAAATGCGCCTGCATGCGTTTCCTTCTAATAAGTTCAAATTACAGTACCAGCTAACTGCCAGTTTGCTTCAGTTCTGGATTTTCTGTGGAAAGAACTGTCAGCGGGCACTTGCCTCGCCACTGCCAGGGTCTATGTGGCTTCCACTTCGGCTTGCCACGCCTTGGTGGGCGGGGTGCCCTCTAAGAGGCATCCTTGCTAGGACCTCTTCATAGGGTAAGACCCCCCTTTTTAAAACCTCTAGAGTCAGCGTTTGGTAGACTTCTGACTCTCAAGATGGTTTTTCATATGGCAATTACATCTCTAAGGAGACTTGGGTACCTACAGGCTCTGTCTCTTTTGCCGGCCTGTTTTGAGTTGCCCCAGGTAGGACCAAGAGCATTCTTTGCACCCTCACGCTGACTACCTGCCCAAGGTGCCTTTCTCGACCCTTGGCCAGTCATTCTCTAAGCCTTCTGCTCCCTGCCGTTTGTAAATGCCAGAGCAGCTAAAGACTACTCAGACTTTGTCCAGTCTGTGCCCTTCAGAATTATGTCCACCGCACTTGCTAGTGGCGTAAAGTCAGGGCAGCAGTTCTTCACTTTGAAGCCGTGACCGGGTTGTCACTTTGGGTGAGGGACCTTACTGCCCGGGCCTAGGAGGCACACGGTCAAGCTTCGCCAGTAGGTTTTAGGGTGCACTCTTCCAGAGGGCTCTCCTCCTCTAAAGCCTTGGCTAGAGGTCTCCCTCTGCAGCAAGTTTGTGGTGCGGTAGGTTGGTCCTCTCCGCGCACATTCATTAAACTTTTACGGTTTGGATGTTCTTGCCACTCTTGGCTCTTACGCCCTTGAGTTGACACCGAACAAGTTTGTGGTGCGGCAGGTTGGCACTCTCCGTACACACTAATCACATTTTATGGTTTAGATGCTTTGCTACTCCGGACTCTTATGTCCTTGAGTCGACATCTCAGCCCATGCCTAAACAAGTTTTTGATGCGGCAGGCTGGTCCTCTCCGCTCACATTCATCAGTTTTTATGACAAGTTTGTGTTGCGATAGGGTTCTCTTCGCACACATTCATCGAACTTTATGGGTTAGATGCTTTGCTACTCTGGGCTCTTATGCTCTTGAGTCGACATCTCAACTCATGCCTGAACAAGTTTGTGATGCGGCAGGCTGGTCCTCTCCGCTCACATTCATCAGTTTTTATGACAAGTTTGTGTTGCGATAGGGTTCTCTTCGCACACATTCATCCAACTTTATGGGTTAGATGCTTTGCTACTCTGGGCTCTTATGCCCTTGAGTCGACATCTCAGCTCATGCCTGAACAAGTTTGTGATGCGGCAGACTGGTCCTCTCCGCACACATTCATCAGTTTTTATGACAAGTTTGTGTTGCGATAGGGTTCTCTTCACACACATTCATCGAACTTTGTGGGTTAGATGCTTTGCTACTCTGGGCTCTTATGCCCTTGAGTCGACATCTCAGCTCATGCCTGAACAAGTTTGTGATGCGGCAGACTGGTCCTCTCTGCACACATTCATCAAAAAATTAATGGTTTAGATGTTTATGCTACTCCGGGCTCTTATGCCCTTGAGTCGACATCTCAAGCTCATGTCTGAGACCTCTCGCGTTTTTGTAAGTACACTGCACAACCATAGGGGTCCGGACAGCCCCAAGTCTGCGGCGTGGGTATTGCGTTCCCGTAGCGCTTAGCAGCGCAACATCGTAGTGAAGCCTTTTGTAAAGGAGCGTCTCGGGTTACATGTGTAACCCTTGTTCCCTGAAAAAGGCGGAGCGAGATGTTGCGCTGCTTTGCCGCACTGGGGCGTCCCAGGACTGCTCTTCAAAAAGAAGTATCTGACGACACCTGGTGACGTATCCATTTATAGCCTGGCCTCAGGTGCATCTAATGATTACATCAGCCGAGGCGATAAATTCCGGTCAATGTTCATTGACGTGTTCCACACATTATTCAGCTCAGCTCACAGCGAAAGCTGTTCCCCGTAGCGCTTAGCAGCGCAACATCTCGTTCCGCCTTTTTCAGGGAACAAGGGTTACATATGTAACCCGAGACGTTTTCTTGGGGTTGCTAAAGTGTTATATTTGCTTTGTAGCACATTTATGGTACAGTATGTATGTGGTAACTAGAGTTTTCTGTATGGTTGCTATGGTATGTTATGCAGTTGTCAAGGTGATCTCTGCTGTGTGTTTTGGTGCATTGCTACAGTAAGTGGTTGCCAGGTTGTTACTATGATAAGTTGTTTTCTGTGTTTTTTTACACATTGCTCTACAGTTGACATTGTGTTGTATGGTTTTCAGGTTGTTGCTATGCTGTTGTTAAGTTGTTTTAACTCTGTTTCAGCACATTGCTATGCAGTTGCCAGGGTGTTCTGGGTGGCTGCTTATTGGCCCAAATGCAAGTCTCCGTTCTGGTCACTAATCTGACTCAACTCCCTTTTTCAGCGTATCAATTTCTATGGACTGTAGTGTTCATTTACACTCATCCCATAAATATGATTATTCTGATGTGACTTGAATGTGCCATTAAAGAGATTGTTCATTTAAAAATAAAAATTATCTAATCATTTTCTCACCCTCATTCAATCCAAAATATGTATGACTATATTTTGTTTTCTTCTAGCACACACACACACACACACACACACACACACACACACACACACACACAAAATATTTTCTGAAGAATATTGCTGTTATGTAGGTCAATGCAATGTAAGTGAATGGTGGCCAGATCTTTTATGCTGCATTTATGTGCTTTTTGGAGCTTCAGAGTAATCCATTAGACTCCAGTGGTTAAATAAATATCTTCTGAACTGATCCAAAGAGTATAGACCAACATATAACTCCTTTTTAGACTAAGTCTTGACATTAGCAGTCTCCTTGGCGATCAGGATTTCAAGCTGTTCTGTAATTTATGCAATTTACTTTTGATACTTAATGGTAAATTTAATATAAAAAAGCGTAAGTTTTTCTCATGAGCTTCTTTAACTTTTACTTCAGTCAATTTCCATGAAGGCATCTTTACTTTTATTCAAGTATGACAAATGGATACTTTATAGAACACAGCATATTCATAAATATATTAATCAAAAACACAAAATGCCCTACACCATCCTCTCTGACTTTTATCTCTATGTACCACAGCTGAGCGGCAGCGGGACACCCCTTTCCCTCTCAACCGCCCTTCCCTTCCCATGACAATGATAGAGTTGACAGCAGGAAAGTGTTAATGATGGCAGGCCATGATAGCGGGGGCTACTTAAGCAGCATTTGCATTTCCACTCATCTCCGCAGCATTTATCATTATGAGGTGGCTGCCAGATCTAATTAAAGTGTGAGCAAACACGGGCAACACAGACGCCCAGCCACTCTCTTCCAAAATACTGGACCCACTCCAGCAGGAAGCACCCAAACCAATTAACTCCATTCCAAATGAAGTCATTTAAGGCATCTTCATTAGAATTAGCCAACGAGGAGGTGGAGAACAAAGGAAAATAAATAAATTAAATAAAAGGGATTTGGTTTCATAACAGGGTTTCTTCCCTTCATCATTCCCTCTGGTTGATTTTAGTCCGGCCCCAGAAATGGACTTGGAAGGTCTGATGTCATTCCCTCATTATAAGAGACAGACACTGACTATGGTTATTATGACGGTAAGTGGATGGTACCATTTGGGCGGTGTAGTGCATCATGTCTATAGATGCGTAAATAAAGAGATGATCATGAGTAAGTGTCACAGTAACACAGCAAACTATTCAGAGATTGTACCAAGACTCATGTGAAACCTGCTTGCTGGGGGCCCACCATCATGGAAAACCTGGAAATGTGATTGAATACATGAATATTGAAGGGGTCAGGACATGTTTTTTTTTTTTTTACTATTTTAATATGTTCCTTGAGGTTCACTAATAATATTAGTAACACTTGGTTTTGGTGCTGCTTCTCCTTTAAGACTTGACAGTAAACCCTCACTGTTCTGAATGTCCCTCTGCTCTTGACTGACCTGCTCTCTCTTCTTTCCATTTCACTACTCGCACTACTACACTAGAGGACAGAGTAAATGGTAAATGCTCTGCACTTATATAGCACCTTTTTAACTTCAGCGGTATTCAAAGTGCTTTATACTGTGTCTCATTCACCCATTCTCACACACCAATGACGGCAGAGCTACCATGCAAGGCGCTAGCCTGCCATTGGGAGCAACTTGGGGTTCAGTGTCTTGCCCTAGGACACTTCGGCATGTGGAGTCATGTGGGCCGGGAATCAAACCACCAACCCTGCGATTAGCAGCCGACCCGCTCTTCCACCTGAGCCACAGCCACCTCAGAGCTACTGTCAGAAGTGATAAAGTAAAGTAGGCATTGATGTGTTGTTGTAGAGGCGGTTAGATGCAAATGTCTACCACACTGTGACATCATAATGTGGAGGAAGTAGAGAATGAGTTGTTTTGACAGCTTGGTTTCAACAAATGCTCTTTTTGCAGTGATGAGGAAGTTTTGAGTTCTGAAACTTACAGAATGTTTTTATAGCAGAATGAACTCTTACATGTCAAAAGATGAAAGAAAATGTAATTCCTCGTGTCATGACCGTTTTAAATGAATGGAATTGACTGGTTCATTATATTATATTTATAATCAATGAAACGAATTAAATGTTCAATTCCAAAACATTTATTTAACGCAGTGAAATATAATTACGGTTTCATTCTGTCTGTGTGATTTCTGATGTTGAATTAAACTTGTTTCAAATCATTATATCACTTTAACCAAGACTAAACTTCATATTGCTAAAATGAAAAATAAAAATAAAATTGAATTATCATTACCTTATCATTTGACTTTTATTTAGTTTTCAATGAGACACAAAAGGAGATTTCTGATTTTGCTGAGAAAAAAATGTGTATAACAAACAAACAAAAACTGTATCCAGTAATCATGAAGGGCTGCAATTGAAATTAACTTGTAATAAAGTACGGAAACCCTTTTTCTGACAACTAATAGTACAATCACAGAATTATTGTGCATCTGATTTTTTGGACAACGAAAGAATGCTCTGGGAAACAGAGCAGGTCTGGTTGTGAGAATGTTACAGTGGCATCCTCGATTTATCAACAGCCCAGCGGGTTGCGGGTGAGTGTGAAAGATGCCATCCTTCACCAGGGATGGATGCCCACAGAGGCATCCATATGTAAAGATTTCCCAGCCAAAACCCCAGGCATTGCGCACTGGTCAGCCTCAACTCCAGACCGCATGGAAGACAGGCGGGCGGGCGAGCGGGCTTCGCTACAAGTGCACGCAAGATGGATCTGCCTCCACCAGACTGCTGAAATGAGTTATGTCACATTATCCAAAGACATTAGGATGAAAAATGAGGCCGTGACTGATTGTGAAAATGAGCGATAACATAGAAGTGAAATATTTTAACGGACACTTATTGTGATTCACCTCATAAACGTACCGAACGCCAGACAAATTACAAAGGAAAAAGCGAGTCTGGCCAAATATGAATGCCAGAGACACTAAGAGGAAATGAAAAGTGCCTTGCGTGATAACCATCGTGTCAGCTAACACTACAAATTACGACTGGCTGTTATAGCCACTGGAGTTGCATAGTCATTAGGGCTAACAAGCTGAGGAACAAAAGTCAGCTCTTAAAAAAAAAGGAAGAAAAAAAAAGAAAAGAAAAACAACTTTAAACATCTTGTTTTCCCTGGCTGTCTTTTGTGATAAGAACAGACTGTAACCTGAACGTCATTGCCCTTCTACCATATGTTCCAGGAAGCACTGACTCTTCACCACCAGAGAGGGGCCCTGCATTATTGATTAATGATTAGCAAATGCAATAGAAATGTTAGACTCTGTGTTGTGCGAGAGTGTGTGTGTGCATGCAGTGTGTGTTTGGCAAAAGGGACCGCATGGAGACGACGGTGTGTAGACTAGAAAGGGGGGACTGGAATTCATTATTGACAAGAGGACAAAACAGCTAGTGTGGAGGTGGAGAGCAGTAGGTGATTTCAGGCCTGTATTGATTACTGGAAACACCAGGAGGTGAGTGTAGTGTGACAGACAGAACACAAGCTGAGAGCAGACTGACTGGCTGTCATAGTCCATCCTTTCGCTCTAGATACAGAAGCATAGTGGACATTGTCTGGGGCCCATTGTCTCAAAAGCGAGGTCTTTAGCGGGGGTGACTCGTTTCCTAATGATGAAAAGTGGTAGCAGTGAATATTGAGCAGTGGTCATACGAAACCTTTGAGCCTTTCACTGAGGTTGGTGTTTGAAAAGTAGCTTGGCGCAGGTAAATTTCTTTGATAAAAATAATAATAATAATACTTAAGCTATATGTAGTGGCTGCAAAACCTACTGTATGCTTAAGCCATAGTTCAAAATATATAAATGTCATTGCATTAGACAGCGGAATATCATACCAAATGTCATTTACTTTGAAGAAATATATTTCAAGCACACTTTCCAAGCAAAATGGTTCACAAAACTAGTAATAAAGAACTAGTTAGTACAGAACTAGTAGTAAAAAAGCAATAAAATAAATTATAATATGCAAAGTAATTGGACACTTTTTGGTTGTCATATTTTGTGAAACAGGTCCACAGTTAATGTGCTACCCCTGTGGTTAATTTGCTAGAACACTATATGAACTTGAGAGGAACTGACTTCATCTAGCCACAAAAATCACATTGAAAAGTAATTGGTAACTCTTTAAATTAGTATGCCCTTTCTTAAGAGTTTATAAAGGGGCTCATTATTCAGTAGACCAATATTCATTTACAAATGCATTATAAATTATTGATATGCAGTTATAACAACATGCATAAAAAAATGGTGACTTTGCATGCAATACCTGCCAAATATTGAGCCATTTTACCACACGTGTTAGAAATGCTATGAAAATGTACCTTAGTGTAAAGTGGACACATATGCAGCATTTATTAAGGCTTTGCCAACATTAGAAACATATGTAAATAATTATGATTTAATGGTGACGAGGCTTTATGACACACTGTTATCCCTTACTGTAGTTTATATGGTAAATAACTGAAAAATGACCAGTAAATTACTATAATATAATAATACAGTATTCAACTGTAATATGCATTGAATTATGGGTTATTTCAGTTACGTCACTAATTAATAGCAGTAAATGACCTTTTATCAAATTTATACAGTACCAAACTGTATCTAAATACTGCAAATAACTGTAATATATCAGCTTGAAACCCACAATGTCTTTTCCTGAGGGGTTTATGTCTTTCTGTGTTCATACATATATAGCGGTAAGTTAAACGATGAAACTTGCCTCTATAATATATGATATTTTAACATATGGTATTGGAAATAAGATAAACTGTATATTTGTAATGATAATTGTAATCTTCTTGGCTTTGTCACTCTCTCGACCTCTCTCTACCCCGATGGTGGAAGTGATATGATGATAGGTGTGGGTGAGAAACAGATCAATATTTAAGTCAATTTTACTATAAATCTCCACATTTCCACATTATTCGTACCTTTTTTTGGTGATTGCATTCTTTGTGCATATCTTCACCTACTGGATGGGGCTGGTCAAATGTGGAGATTTACTGAAAAAAGGACTTAAATATTGATCTGTTTCTCATCCACACCTATCATATCTCTTCAGAAGACATGGATTAAACTACTGTCGTATGGGTTACATTTATGTTGCCTTTATGTGCTTTGTGGAGATTCAAACATCTGGTCACCATTCACTTGCACTGTATGGACCTACTATTTTGGGGTGAATTATCACTTTACTGTATGTCATGATCCAGTTCCCCTTTTCTTGTCATGCTCCAATAATAATAATATATTAAAAAAAAAATTTATAATAATAAAAACACCTGATGTGTTTTATTTACTATTAATGATAAGTTGTATATAATAATAATAATAATATATAAAGAAATAATAAGTATGCAATATTTACAGTTAATTACTGTACAATTTATATTTTTACAGTAATATGCCTCAGCTACCAATTACAGTAATCAGTAAATGACTGCACACAACAATGGTAGTATCTTACCGTTATCATGTTTTTACAGTAACTAGCTGACAACATTGTTGCTAGTATGTTACTGTAGTTAAACCACGGTAAGGTATAACAGAGTGTGATACTGTGAATGATCATGTAGAGCTGAAAGGTGTTTTTGACTTTAGGTAACTAGGACTTGTTGGTGCAGCACTCGGAGCAGCAGCATTCTTTTCACATCAACGTAACAAAGAATGTGACAATACAAGTGAGTCAAGACATTACAGTAATGAATAAAAACACAAAGTGGACTGTAGAAAAATGACATAATCCCTTCTTTAAATCTGTCATATTCTATTTCTGCAGCATTCTGACATAAATCATGAATTATGGAGTTTAATATGTTTAATTGATAGAAGAATGAAAATACAACTTTATTAAGCAATTATAACTTGAGTTAAAATAATCTCTATTTGGCAATATTCCACAGCATAACAAATATTTATAATGCATTTGTAAATGACATATTAGTCATTAATGAACCCATTCATAAAGCCTTACGCTACTTCTTAGAAAAAGACTGTCATCATTTGTTTGCATGACTTGGTTTGATATTTGTTATCTAATCCAGTGAAATTCAAACTTGTTTAAGTGTGTTTTAAGTGTCCAAAATACATGTGGGGGTCACTGTGTATGTACATTCAGAACTTAGACTTATGCAAAAACAAACATATAATGTAAATGAACAATACTGAGTCATGGTTTTGTTTAACAATTGTTAAAATTGGTTTTTAAGCATATTTTACAAATCTATTATAATTGTTAATTTGAGACAATGTTCTTATTCTGAGGTATAGGGATATGCCTGTCTATGATGCATGCATTATCTTAATCAATGTTAACAGATTCTTACAGTGTACGTGTTTCAAATAATTTGAGCATATAGCACTGTGTAGACTTTTGCTCTCTGCTTCACTTGAGTTAACTCATCTTGTAACAAGTTCCTTCAACGCTACAAATGCAAATAGATTTACCTTCAATAGAATTACAACCCATAGAATTGCGCCCTCTTCATAAATATGGAGCAGCTATCAGCCTATTTTCAGATGATATATTGGCCTATAATAACACTTGATCATCACATTTGAGTCAAACTGAATTATGGGTAAGAAGATAGGGTTGACATATGTTTCAATATCTGCAAATGATACATTATTCTCTGGCAAGCATTAGATTTAATGAAATATAAATATCCATTAATCCTCGTGGCTCATCCAATCATTGAGCCGGCTGTTAGCAGGGAATATGAGAAGACTTGTCACGTTTATCAGAACGTGGCAGAACAAGGGAGATGAGCTGCCATCATTGGACACGCAAAAGGGGGATGGGGGTGGGTGGAGGGGTTCCTCAGAAAGGTAAAGGGAAAAAATAGGATGAATGAAAAGAAAAGGATGCCTGTGCCATTGATAGTTGTTCACCCACTGGCCCAAGTCAAAAGAGGCCATTCTCAAGTATCTTTAATATTCTGGATCCCTAGATATCTTGGTTTAATGTGATATAAATGTGATTATTATTCAATTAATAGCACACCTCTCCAAAACAAGCCTTATCATTTTTGGAATCAATTACCATTTTGCATGTGCATACTTTAAAATACCTTAAAAACCACCCAAAAAAAATGAAAGGTCATGCAATTTACATGTTTTTATTAATAATACAATTTAATAAACATATTAGACATATAGTGACTCCTGCAAAATAAAAACTCAAATAATAATAATAATAATAATAATAATAATAATAATAGAGTAAACACAGGCAAATTTGAATCCTACAAAAATATTAGCATAAAGCTGGAAGAAACACTGTGCCTTTCCCAAACATTATTATAATGAAACCAAAATCAAATGAACAAATCCCAATATGCAGGAAATGTAATGGAGTTACTGTAAAACAAGCCTATTTCTCAAATTAAAAAAGGCTCTTTTATCCCACGAGAGCCTTGCCTCTCTGCTGTTTACTTGATTAAGAAAGTAAAATTTGCATTATCCTGGTTTTTCTTAAACATGATTAATAAAACATTATTTTAGCAACATTTACTTCTCTTATTTTAAGTACATTTACAGTAGGTCTAGCTGCCATTATTTAGAATGGAATAATAATTACAGTTCTAAAATGATAATGAATACATTTAACTGGTGGGATTTTTCCACTGTTAATAATAAAAGCCTTTTCTTTCTTTCTTTCTTTCTTTCTTTCTTTCTTTCTTTCTTTCTTTCTTTCTTTCTTTCTTTGAGACTCCATATTCTGCATTCAGCTCCGCAGTGGGCCCTGCCTGGCCATAATTTATTGACTGAAGATGGAGTTAATAGATCCTGAAGCATACTTAAACCCAGACAGGAGTGATTACAAGGTGTTGAGCGCACACTGCAAACTCCCTTCTAGCCCATATGTATAGCTCACGTCTATAATAAATGTTATCTCTTCATGAGAGAGGTAAGCTGTCAACTTGATTAAGGACGCAGATGGGCATCTAAGTAGCTGGCCAAACACACTGAGACATGCAAAAATACAGTCTGTTGTGTTGGAGGAAAAGGAGTTAATTTGTGAATGTAATCGGTGCTGCTTTTCTGCATCACTGCTTGTGGATTTCAATGAGTTATTGAGTTATCAGCACAATCATGAAACGGTATAGTGTTGGCAAGTCGTAAACATCACTTTGTTATGGCATTTCTAAAATTATTAATATTTATGTAATTATACACTCACAATTCATGTAAGAATACACACAAACATCACATAGCAGATTTCAATCAATGCAAAACATGATGCAGGACTGATATTGTTTAGTCAAAACTTCTGACATCAAGTCAAATATAAATACACTATAATAAAGCAGTAATTACAGATTAACTACACAATATTTAGTATCTGGTAATTACACAATTGTGTCAAGCAATTGCATATATTTGTTATATCATTTTATAAAAAAATATAGAATTATTATAATTAATCATAATAATAATAATTATTATTATTATTATCGTTGTTGTTGTTTTTGTTGTTGTTACATCTCCTACTATTCTGTCAAAAACTTGCAAATGTTTTTTTTATGAAATAAATGTATAAATAAATAAAAAAACATTTTTATTAATAAAAAAATTATCATAAAATACAAATATAGAAAGAAAAAGTGGTTCTATTTCTTTATTTCTATGTTTTTAGCAGTTCACTGTATTGTTATGATAGCAGCCGAGTTCACACCTATGACTTCCAGCTGAGTGCCCAATCCTCTTTTGTCCTTTTAAATGTTATAATTAGCCAGACAAGTGTGCGGCTTCCTCACCTGCCCTGTTATCTTGTCCACTATCTCTGAACGGGTGTTAAAAACAGCCAGAGTTGTTTGTAACGAATATGTCTGCTTTGCTGTGCCGATCCAATGGCACTGTAAACATGACGCAGCTTAACATAAGACCATGCGGAACCTAGTGCTCGCTGTGGACGATTGCCTCTCATCTCCGCTTGCATATCACAAGTTAAAAAGCCCAAATTTGATCACCTCTCCTGGGTAACTGTACTTCCAGCACCCTGTCTCATCTCATGCTGACACAGAGCTAACCAGACACAGCAAAACAGCCATGTTATACACTAAAGCACAGACAGGACTTCTTAGACAGGAGTGACTTATGATATGCAGAAAGAGTAACAGTGGAAAACAGCAAGTTAGCAATAACAGACAAAACATGTCTACTCTGTATATCTGTCCAAAAAAAATCATAAAATGATATCCAATTATTACTACATCATGGCTTTGACTTTTAGATTCTTCTCTTAAAAGTTTTTGGAGATAAAGGAATAGTTCAGCCAAAAATGAACTTGTTGTCAGTGTGTGCTACTCACCCTCATGCTGCTCGTAACTCATATGACTTTTATACAGCTCCACCGCAGCTCTCAAATCTCATGAACATTTCTGCATATTCATACTAGCGGGCCAAAAATATCAAATAGTATGCAAATACAAATGAGATTTGAGAGATATTATAAAGGGGAGGTTTTTTTTTTTGGCAAATTAAACAATTCATATTTTGGTCTGTTCCTCACCAAAAAATGATAAATGTCTTCAAAAGGCTCGGAATCACTTCTAGCGCTTGCGTCGAATGGACTAGAGGTGGAATGATTATTCAACGATCATTTGGGCCAATAAATTAGGACCGATAGCTGCTTTCTGAACTATTGGTTATCTATAAACAGGATTGGGGAGTAACAGAATACATGTAACGGGATTACGTATTTAAAATATAAAATATAAGTAACTGTATTCCACTACAGTTACAATTTAAATAACTGGTAATTAAAATAGAGTTACATTCAAAAAGTGTTTTGATTACTGAAGAGATTACTTTGCATTTTATTGTCAATTGTTTCATTTAATATTTAGTCCTTTCAGATGGAAAACATTTCTACATATAAATGATGTGATCCAAAGTGCATTTGAACAGCGGTGAAACACTTTCTTATGTGTTACATTCATACGAGCAGACAGAGAAGTACGTTTGAAGTAAGTTTGGAGCAGAAGACATAGAAATAAACCTTGTGTAAATTGTCAGCTTTACGCTAAGCTAAAATGCTATTTCTAGCCATTTTACATGCACATGTTACCAGACATGATCATATTTTTATCAAGAAAATTCACATTGGATCATAATAATTTTTTTTAGACCTTTGACCTTTGAAATTAGGGCATTTATCAAGAATTTGATATTATCATCTTCTTGATAATAAGTTTATTGTTTTCTGTACAAATATCTAAAAATCCTTAAAGCAAGATCAGTTTGATTGATCGTGAATTAGAAACAACACTGCATAAGATATTTGGGTTTTTCAGAGAATGTATTTTTAACATGTGTATTTTGTCTTACTGTACTGGGAGAGTTTTTATAGTCAAAACAAGTAAAAACATCTCCCAGTGCTGAAGAAGTAATCCAAAGTATTTAGAATATGTTACTGACCTTCAGTAATCTAATGGAATACATTATAAATGACATTTTACTGCATGTAATCTGTAATCTGTAGTGGAACAAATTCAAAAGTAACCCTCCCAACCCTGTTCATCTGTTATAATAATTGTGATCAGTTGAATGCCACCAGTGTATATATATATTTAACAAACCTTACCCTTTATATGGTGTGTATACAGAACATAGGCAGTTAAAAGCTTAAATGTCAGGTTTACAGATGGGGCACAGTAACATTAAGTCTCCATCACTGTTTATGGACTGACGCAAGATTTTCAATGCAGGATATTATAAAGAAGTGAAGTATGGACATTTATTGTTTATTTTTTAGAGCCCAAAATTTTTAAAATAAGAGTCCCTTGTGTGTTTCAGAATTGTGTACAGTTAAAAGTCCTCCATTATGCAACTATCTTTTTTCTTCAGGTTATTATTGAGAGATTGGTTACACAATAATCTGCATAAGAGATTGCATTCATTTTGGACTAATATTGCCTCTATGGCTGTGCCTTTCACAGTAAGAAAAGGTAATGGACAGACAAGGAAATATTTGATAAATCAATATAAAAAAGAAAGAAAAGAATATAATAATAATAATAATAATAATAATAATAATAAACTATTGGCTGATTAATTGTTTGTTGGCTTTTTCCAGCACCTTGGTTAAAGGTATCAGCCAAATCCAATATTGGCCAACCTCTAATATATTCTCCTTTTAATAGTGTGTTCCATGAAGAAAGTCAATGTGTTTAGAACGACTACATTTTTGGGTCATTTAAGAAAACATCTACAGTTAAATATCTGCCATTGTGTCTAAAATGTAAGAAACTCATTACAAGTTAACACCTCAAAAACAAACATAATTCACATCGTCTTCTTCTCTACTTGTGGTGAACTGAAGTGTACAGTCTCTGATAGTACTGTATCTCTCTGTCCCTGTGTGAGTTTGGATTGACATCAGCCACTGTAAAGTTAACATGGAACACATGTGGCTCTGTCGAGCAGCTGTCCAAATCAATTTTGCGGTTGTAGTGTACACACATGCCTCCGACACACTCCGTTCCAGACGGTGAACCTCAGCTCTCGTCCCAAGGGTTCTCAGGGTGCGGTTTTTGCTCCTCACTGCTCCATAGCCAGATACGAACGCACATATATGGCCCGAAGCATCTGCCAATGCACACACACAATGATTTTATGACATCAGGAGGCATGTTCTTTGGGTGGAAGTTTTTCAAGAATATTCATAAACAATGTATCAGAATTATGTTTAATGTACATTAATACTACACAGACAAAAGTCCATTTAACTTGCTTTGTGTTCTGTAGTGTATATATCCTCTATACTGGACTAATAAGATCCTACATTTTACATATACTGTGCAAAGCTTAGTTAACATATTTAAATGTGGAGTATTTAATGCTTTTAATGTTAAAATACTGATGGCAAAAACGATGAATCCAGCAGTGTTGTGGGATTTGGAAGATCACATGCCCAGTTGCTTGTCCAGGGAGCATTCCATGAGAGGCCAAGCCAAAATTCCCTCTCTCTGGATGCTGACAACGAAATCCAGAGGTGACAGGAGTCTAGTGGCTCAGGGACCTCTTATATTTCCTGGTTTCCCTTACAAACACATGAGAACAGAAGCGCACCCCTTCAAGCTCTGCCCTGCTGCAGTCTGTATAGAGCTCTGGCTAGCTGTCCGACACCACTGGACTCTCGTTTGGCATCTGAGCCTGTGTATGGCTGGACAAGGCTGCCAAGCTGATCCTGTGTGGGGAATGGTGGGCTTCTTTACCTGATGTTATGCTCACAGATTCAAGAGTGCTTTGCATTTGTTGAGGTGGGATTGACCGTATTTCAATGCAAAAAAACAAAACAAATATTGTGTACTGCTGTTGCTTTGAAGAGCCATGTGCACAGAGTGTATGCTAGCCAAGCCAGCTTGGTCAAATGGCGTAACGCTAATGGACTAAAACACTATGTGTGCTGGGCAAGCTTGGCCGAATGGGATAAATGGCTAGTGACCTGACTCTTAATGTGTACCTGGACCAGGAATGCCTAGAACTTGTTAAGCTAATGACTTAGCCTAGCTATGTGTGGATTCATTTAAACAAATGACCTAAGATATTGTTGTGTGCCTGGCCAAATTTGGCTGAGGCTCGCCTTTTTAAAGATGTGCTTCTATCTGTCATGGCCAATAGATGACCTTACTATGCAAGCTGAGAAAAAAAAGCAACCACCTGTTCAAAATTCATTTTTAGAGAAGAAAACTCTCGCACTGAAGTAAAACCGGGTTATCTTCAAAATTGAGCAATTTAAATGTTAGACAAAGAGAGAGAGTACACGAGTTGATTGGTTACCTGATTACATGTCAAAGGACCTATCAGCTTACACCATGCGAGCCGATTGGCTTCACTTATCATTTGTGAGCAAGCTGACTGGCTAACAGATAACAAGGTCAAAGAACCTTTCAGCATGTGCCATTTAAAGTTTCATGCCTAAACCTTTGTCACTGGTAATGTATGGATTATCATTCATTGAATAATCATGAACGTTGTGAATGAGTCACTATTGGGTGCAGACTGTTGCTCTCTGGTGAAAAAAGTAAAATAACATGACTTGAGAATTATGTTGTGACAATGAATGCAAATATATGGCTGCAGTGTTTTCAGGCCTCAACTTTTTTATGAACACTTAAACTCATCGAATAAACTTTGTTTGTTTGTTTGTTTAGATCACAAGTCAGAATAAAGTCACCAAGTCTTGAACCATTTAGATTGAGTAAATCATTTTTATTAAAAAATGAAATGAAAATCAGTCAAAAATGATTGAACAGCCTAGGAGGGTTAAAAGAGAAAGTCATTAGAAATATTTTTACTAAAGTAAAAAAATAAAATACAGTTACTAAGTATTTGTACTTAGTTATAACAGGGTATAACGGGGCTAATGGTAACCCTTCAGGAAATGTGTGACAGTCACAGAGATTTATTTAGTTTTATTAAGCAATATCACACGAGCAAGAGTGCTATATGGCCCTACATCAGCACTGCTGTGATTCGGTAGGTAATAAAGTGTTTGTGTTTGATGTAGGGTCATATAGCACCATTGCGAGTGTGATATTGCTTATATACAACAGTTCGATGAACAAGTACATTTTAAAAAATTAGGAGCAATTGAGTATGGTCATAAAAACGCATTTGTGCATGAACTACTTTCTTACGCGACGAATCAGAATCTGCTGTTGCTGGTAAATGATGCGTCCAAGCCTCCGTTAGTAATTCAAAATGTTCACTTCAGAAATAGTATCACGGCTTGTGCTGTTTCTAACAAGTTATTGGATAAACAAGGATAGATGGATGTGTGTGTGTGTGTGTGTGTAAGAGAGAGAGAGAGAGAGAGAGAGAGAGAGAGAGAGAGAGATGGAGCATGTGCGATCACCTGTTGCCACACCCAATCAGAGATGCTCAGTGGAATATAGACGTCCAAGCGGGGTATTCCTCTCTATTTCAGGGTAGCCGGTGCGCAAATGTCATTTACTATAGAAACAGTGATGTTCTCCGCCATTTTAAACAGTATTTATCCAATGTGGAATCTCACAGAGCGCTGTTCTATGTAAACAATGACTAACGGATTCACTTTACGTCACCAACTGGCTCATATTACCTTTTGCCACCACCTGCTTACATATGTAATTTCAAAAATAAAGCCAGTAACTCCTAACAGATACACTTTAGTTTAGAACAGCACGAACACAAGCGGAGTGATTCACACAGTGAAGCGTCTGAGTGCTGATGATGTCACACCATCAGTGCTCATGGAATGTCTCTCGTCCAATCAGATTCCAGAACCGGAACTAACTGTGGTATATTGAATATTAATGGAACATAATTTGTGTGAAAAGAAATAATAACAGAAGGTGGTTGAGTGAGCGTTTTACCCCACACCTTGGGGTAAAAGGCCCTTAGGGGGTTTAAAGTAATATTGTATAAATACCGAGGCAATAGTTATAGTGCAAAATTTGTCAACTAATGCAAATAATTTTGAGACACCAAGAAGCCTTTTGAGTAACAATTTAAGATAATGCTTACTCAAAATAACTACTTCAGAAAAAAGTCAGCCATTTCCTGTTAATTTCAAGCACATTTGGCATTTTATTACATCTCAAGTATTCTATAAACAAATTAATCTGTATTATGAATGGATGAGTCAATGTGAGCCCACTTTGAAAATGTTTCATACCAAATCTATTAGCCCCACTTAAAAAGAAAAAGAAATGTAGGGGCCTTTAGCCCCTGCAGCAGGGAGGCTTCTCACCCCAAATAATATCCAGTTCAGTTATTGGACAGTTATTGAATTTTTTTATTTTATTTAATGACCTTAAACAAAACTGAAAATGATAAAAAAGTATTTAGTCTCAAAATAAATGTGATAATTTCAGGGATTTTCATTAGCTATATAAATATACAACATTTAATATATATATATATATATATATATATATATATATATATATATATATATATATATTAGATCAAATTGCCTTTAAATCAATTTAAACATTACACACAATTAATTAATGTAGCAGGAAAATGTGGCAATTTATAGTCACAAACAGGTGTTTAGGAAAGTGTTGTGGTATTTATTGTTTTGGGAGAAAATAAAATCAATGGAGCCTTTTACCAAATTGTGCTCTACTGATCTCTGAGCTGGAATAAGAGAGATTATTTTAACACTAAACAATCACACACTTCACTTTTAAAATATGCATGCATATGTGAATAAGTGGTTCAGTGCTCGCTTTTGATTTTAAAAATGAAGTTGAAACCACTGATTTGTGTTTCACTGTCACTGATTGACACAAAACTCTAAACTGCTCTGTATCTAATCTTAGAATACCATCTGAATACAATCTTAAATATGAGTGGATTAAAATCTCACACCATGTCCATGAGATGGATGTGATCATTCTTATTGGATGAGGGACTTTAATGGGTTTCTTTTTCAAACCTGTGAGCCGACAAGCCCAATTTGAAAATAATGATGCCTGACAAAGCTAAAGCTGGTATAATAGAAGTCTTAAAGCAGAGCTGAAATGAATTCAAAGCAGTGAGATGGAAAAATAAAATAAAATTGTGCATTAATTAATTAAGTGGTGATCCATCTAACTTCACCTTATCTTGTACACATTGTATTTAACTGTTATTAATTAACACAAGCATATTTCATGGAGACTAAAGATGAAAGTGTTGGTGAATTGAGAGGTTTTAAACAAGTACAAGCTACTCTTAAACGTATGGCACTGCTGCAAGCTATTAAGGGCATCATTAGTCTCCCCTGTCTTTGGCCTTCTGTCTGAAACGTACGGTTTCCTGTGTACTTCACCTTTAAGACACACCCACTGTTAAGATTGGCTAACATCAGTGAAAAGCAGAAGCACTCCTGCCATTACAAATGTGAAGCTGTATTATCCAAGAATGAAAGAATGAAAACTTGCAAGCGATTCACAAAATCACCTAAAAGCATTCAGTCCAGGCAATCATTGATAGATATACAGCATGTATGTCTTAATTTATGCAAAGCACACTATCAAACTACACTACTAAACAGTTGTTCAACAAAAAAAAAAAAAAGGGAAAACTGAACAAAGCTGTCACACTGTTTATCTCCAATACTTAGCATTATTTTACCAACAAACAGGACTGGACTGGTAATCTGGAATACAGGGCATTTTCCCAGTGGGCCGACACACTTTGGGGCTGATCTGGGGCGGACTGGCCATTAGGAGAACCTTGCATGCTGGTGGGTCGGCCGTGAAACGTGCCGAATTGGCCGCGATAAGCTCAAATGAGCTGCCAGAACGCATTATGCAGAATGGACCACAATATGGCGACATGATATGCAGAAAAGGACTCAAAGAATTCATTTCGGCCAAAATGCGGGATGTCATGGCTTTAACGAGACACGCCTAGAATAGATAAGCCTTACTGCCATATACTTCACCATTGTTCTTCTGCCATATATAAATAAATGAACGTCAAATCAATATATTGCGAGGAATTATGTATTTGTTTGGTAAACAAGTAATAAGCACGATCAATCCCCTTTGGAGTCATGATCATGGTTTATATTGCGATAAAAGGGGCTGACTATACGATTCCTTACATATCAAACAAACACAGGCAGATGAACATTAGAATTACACTTGTTACTCACTGGCAGTACTATTGTGTCCAAAATGGTTGCCACTGCTACATCTTTCAATACAAGTTTCTTTGCAAAGCCTGAATCATTGCTTCTCAGAAGAATTCATCCATTAATCCAAAGAATCGAAACATTTATTCCCAAATTAACATGTTCAGGAACTCAAATGATTCACTCATTCCTAACATTAGAGTCCTTCAGAAGGATATCTGCAGCATCCCAGCCGCTTTCTCTCTCTGTCAACTCACCGGCTGCTATGATTACATATGATGATAACTATGCAGATGACATTACACTGTGACATCACAATGTAGCTGATTTCAAAACGAGTCGGTTTTGCAGGGTGCAAACATTACATGCTTTTTTGGACTTAAGAGGAAGCTTTGAGTTCTAAAACGTACAGTACATGTTTTTATAGTACACTGACCTCTTATATATCAAAATATCAAGGAAAATTGAATTCATCATGTCATGACCCCTGTAAAAAAACCACAAAGAACAGAATGAAGCAGTTAGCTGTTCATCTACACTTAGGTGAAGTTCTATGAATTTCATGAATGAAAAAATAGATGAATGTTTACAAAGTCAAAAATATCCTTTAACATGTCTGAGTTAACATAGCTAAATTAAGTTACATTAACAAAACAAATGTTAAGGGTAAGATCAAGTAACGTGGCATATTTATTTATTTATTTATTTTATATTTGCAGGTCACCAGTTTTTTTTACAGAGTACACACAGAGTACACATACCTTCTACATGGCATTATCACATGTTGAGTTTTCTGTCATATAAATTCTACGATAATTACACTATTGGATCAATCAAATCTCAATAGACCAAACACGCTCACATTTGCCTGTCTTTCTCCACATAATGATGAAGAGCAGAAATACAATTTTCCTCTTTCCTTTACTTTCGAACAGTGGCCCTAAATGCCCTGCAGCCACCAAACAGAAGGGAATTGTTTCCTCCAAGGCCCCAGGCTCCCCCGCAAGGAGCCCTGATACTGTACCAAAGACAAATGCAATTGTATCAAGGAACTGCTCCTTGAAAAAGCTCCAAAATCTATATAATGTGTAAAAAAAGCAGTTAGTAACTTCTGACAGAATCACAGTTTCACTAGACAAGGATCAGTATTTTGCAGTGCAGGTCTGTTTTTTGAACATTTCATTATATTTGTGCTAAAACATTTCATGTTATGCTATTGTTTGGATGCTAAAAACACTGCTGGAGAATAATAATGGGATGTTTACTTTGAAGCTTTTCTTGGTTTATGATGAAAGGGATGATGTTGGTAAAACAGTTTTTCTCAGAAGAAACAGCTATAAGTGATCTGAGAGCATCATTACGATCACACAGCGTCATGTCTTTCCGAGATCATTCACCACAGATGAATTCAAACCAGAAATAATGAGGCCTACATGTCAATTAACAAAAGAAAAATAAAGAAATCATGAATATTTACGTAGTTAAGAGCGCATGGCATGTTTGAGAGAGTAATAATGCACCAGGCCTTTCTCATTGTTTTCCTGTTACCCAGATCAGATTTGGAAACACTGGTACACGTCCCCCAGGACAAACATCCTCTCTGCCCTTGCTGTCTGAAATAATGGGTGATACACAGAGTCTTTGTTTGAAATACATTACAGCATCTTGATATTTGCATCTTTCTAACATCAAACACAATGAATGGGAAAGTACTAATTACAATAGACAACACAGGTACATAAACTTTTGGAATCTTCTGCAGGCAGATTTTTTATTTTTTATTTTTAATCAAAGGCAAGTCATTGATGTCCAAAATAAGATACACAAATCACTCGTAAATAACTGTTGATTTAATTTTTCCATCTGTCCCAAATGGCACCCTAAGCCCTTGAGTCCGGACTTTTGTGATGTAGGCGAGTGCAGTCCAATGGGGCGCTAGTCAGCAAGTCCACGAGGGTGCATGAGTGATTAAAGTGTGCATTTGGGACAGACTTCAAGACATCTGATAACAGCATTTTCATACATTACGCTTATCATATGCATGCAGTTTCACATTATTATTTGGAAATTCATAACCCACTTTGAACTAACTCTTGTATATTTATTTGTATTAAGTAATTCCAAGCAACACATCAATAAAGCATTAGACATTTTCATCAATTCAATTCATCCATACCCCTCAGTTCATCCTGAGGGGTATGGACTGTTTGATTTACCGCGATCTACTGGTCGAGGTGGTGGAATTATTGTGGTTCATAATCTGCAATCTAACATCAGCGCCGTGAGTGTACCACAGTTCTCATCTTTTGAATGCCTTGTTTTAAATATTTCTGCTCCAAAGGCAATTACCATCGCTACTGTCTATCGACCACCAAAGGCAAATGAAGCTTTTATGACTGACTTTGCTGACTTGTTGTCAATGTTGTGTTACAAATTTGAGAGAATCCTCATTCTAGGGGATTTCAACATATACATTGATGAAAATGACTGTGCGATGGCAAAAGACTTCCTATTTCTATTAGACTGTTTTAATCTTAAACAGTTTATCAGTGGTCCTACACATAACAAAGGTCATACATTAGACCTTGTGATTGCAAACCAAGCAATTATATCACATCAGTGCACAGTTGATATTGGTCTTTCTGATCATCTGGCAATCTTTTTTAATATGGAACTGCCTTTTCCTTCTACGTCTTCTTCACATTCTGTTCATTTTCGTAAATGGAAATCAATTAATCCGTCAGATTTTGCAGACTCTGTTGTTTCCTGTCTTAGTGGTCCACAGTCATCTCATCTGGAAGATAAGATTTTACATTTGAATGCTGTGCTTGCCTCTAATTTTGATTCTTTTGCTCCCTTGAGGTCACGCAGAGTCTCTTTTTCTCGTTATGCCCCATGGTATAATGATGACCTGCGCTTTAAGAAAAAAGCTTGCCGTAAAATGGAGCGTAAGTGGCGTAACTCGGGCCTGAATGTATTTTACCAGGCTTGGAAAGATCACTTGGCGGAATATAGATCTGAAATTGAGTCTGCTAGGTCTGTTTATTTTTCCCAGATAATTGATGATAATCTAAGTAATCCAAGACATCTATTTCATACTATAAATAGGCTTCTTACAGCCAATGTTGGCATCTCTCTGCCTGTTTCAAATCAGGTGTGTAATGATTTTCTCAATTTTTTAGCTCTAAAATTGAAAATGTTTACAAAATGATTCATGCTATACCGGTTTCCTCTTCTATACTACGCTTGCCTTCTTTCTTTGGCACATCCTTTACTATCTTTTCTGAAGTTGACTCTGAGCTGCTTACTAGGGTGGTAACAGGTATGAAAGTTACCAATTGCATACTTGATCCCTCCCTACAAGCCTGTTTAAATCCTGTTTTGATTCATTGTGTCCAGTTGTTCTTGGCATTGTCAATGAATCTTTGTGTTCTGGTGTTGTCCCTGCAGCATTGAAAACTGCTGCTGTAACGCCTGTTCCAAGAAGCGTGATGCAGAGTTGGATAACATAAATAACTATCGCCCTATATCAAATCTTCCTTTTCTGGCAAAAATTTTGGAACGTGTTGTGGCTTTGCAGCTACATAGTCATCTCTCAGTAAATAATCTTTTGAGCCCCTTCAGTCTGGTTTTCGAAAATTTCATAGTACTGAGACAGCCTTGGTTAAGGTCACCAATGACCTGTTAATAGCCTCAGATTCTGGTTCTCTTTCCATTCTTATCCTTCTCGATCTTAGTGCCGCTTTTGATACTGTTAATCACAATCTTCTACTAAACCGTCTGGAAAATGTCTTTGGTGTTTCTGAGACTGTATTAAACTGGTTTAGATCTTATCTCTCGCATCGTAAACAGTTTGTTTGTATGAATGGTTTTCGGTCTGAGATTGGTTCTGTCCGTCATGGGTGTTCCCCAAGGTTCAATTCTTGGTCCCTTACTTTTTAGCATTTACATCTTTCCACTCGGACTGCTACTAAGATCACTTGGACTTAATTATCACTGTTATGCAGATGACACTCAGATTTATATTCACTCTAAGCCTGGTCAAAATCTGGATGTTCTTTTTTAACACACTGTATTTCTGAGATAAAAACATGGATGTCTCAAAATTTTTTGTGTCTAAATAATGATAAGACTGAGTTCTTGCTTATTGGCACTCCTCATCAGCTTCGTAAGGCTGGTTCACTAATTCTGAACATAGATGGGACTGACTTGGAGGCACAGACTAAGTTAAAAAACTTGGGAGTTATATTTGATTCTAGTCTGTCCTTCGACTCTCATGTGCGGTACATTGTTAAGAACTCTTATTTTCATCTCAGAAATATTGCCAGACTTCGGCTCTATGTTATCCCTCTCTGTGACTGAAAGGCTTATCAATACTTTAGTTTTTTCTCGCATTGACTATTGCAATGCACTTCTTGCTGGAGTTCCAAAACCACACTGAACAAATTACAATGTGTTCAAAATTCTGCTGCTAGGATCTTGACTGGAATCAGAAGAAATGAGCATATTACACCTATTTTAAAGTCTTTGCACTGGCTCCCGGTCAAGTTCCGAGTCGATTTTAAAATACTTATGCTCACATATAAGGCACTGCATGGTCTGGCACCGCAGTATTTGTCTGCGCTTTTAACTTTATACACACCCAAGCGTCATTTACGCTCTTCACAAGCTGGTCTATTGGCAGTCCCACAGACTCGGTTGCGTACTGTAGGGGATAGGGCTTTCTCATCCTATGCTCCTAGACTTTGGAATGCACTCCCTTCAAATATTAGAGATGCACAGTCTTTAAGTAATTTCAAATCTTTATTGAAAATGCATTTTTTAGGCTAGCTTTTATTTGACTTTTATTTTATTGTATTTTATCTTGTTTTTTTTTTGTTTTTTTCTTTCTGTGATGTATTTTTGTTTTGCTTGTTTTATTATGTAAAGCTCTTGAGAAGCTGCTTTAAAGGCGCTATATAAGAATAAAGTTATTATTATTATTATTATATTATCAAGAACCTCTGAAAAACAAAGCGCACATATACAGTAACAACAACAAAACCCCATTCTTTTAAATATTTAGAGAACAAATAAACAATATTCGGATGTATAGAATGGAGAACATACATCTCACACCTCTGTAGATTGCAAAACAATTATCAAAATCTATATTTATTCCGCGACTGACATCACCTCATCCTCCATGATTTTTTCTCCAGCTCGGAAACTCTGCTGTGAAGCTTGCACTGATGCGGGCTCAGCGGAAGGGCGCATTGAAGGTACAAATGGGCACTTGCGTTCACACCTCGGAGTGCTAAAATGTCAAATGGGACACCCTATGGCAGGGGTGTCAAAATCAGTTAATGGAGGGCCGCAGCCCTGCAGAGTTTAGTTCCAGCCATGCTTCAAAATACTTCCTTGTGATCTTAAAGCACTCCTGAAGACGTTGATTAGCTGCTTCAGGTGTTTTAATTAGGGCTGGAGCTAAACACTGCTGGTCTGTGGCCCCCCCAGGAACCGAGTTTGACACCCCTGCTCTACGGTTTCTTAGAATTTGCGGGAACATGCAAATTAAGGCCCCGAGACTGCAAGTCCACATGAAGTGTGCCATTTAGGACACGGCCTTCTATGACAGTGGTTCTCAAAGTGCAGAGCGCTCCACCTAAGGGTGGCAACATGGCCACAGGGACAATACATGCACGGACCACTGAAGTTTATTCACAATTCCTACTCTTCCTTTTTCTACTTATATTGAGTTAGGTCGCTTGCTGAGCTGTTTTTGATGTTCTTGCTTGTGTGCCAGATTCGAAAGGGTGAAGAGGAAGATTTTGAGTGAATTTTGAATTCAATTACAAACGGTTCCTCAAACAATGCTATTGTATGGCCTATAGTGCTTTTGTATGTTATCGGAACCTGAAGGCGCCACGTCACAGCTAGGACACGGCACAGGTATCAAACATGGAGCTAGGTCGATGCGGTTCAGATTGCAGAGAGTATACACAAGAGTTACCAAGGTTTTTTCCTTGTTCAAGTATGAAGAACGTTAAAGTAAATAATCTTTGACCTCTGATAATAATTCGGGTTGAATTTAATGGAAAATATGCAAGTTGCGCTCCGTAGCGTGGCAAAAATTTGAGCAGCCTCCGGAGTCATGGCTGGGTGCTGGAGGAAACATAAACACAGGAAACATAAAAGTAATCCATATGACTCCAGCGGTTAAATCAATATCTTCAGAAGCGATATGATAGGTGTGGCTGAGATAAAGATCAAAATGTAAGACCTTTTTAACTATAAACCTCAACCTTTGACCAGTGGCTGAATGTGAAAGTGAAAGTGCAGATTTTCAGAAAAAAGAAAACAAAAATTCTTAAATATTGATCTGTTTCTCACCCATGATGAGTGAATTTTCATTTTTGGATGAATTATCCCTTAAACATTGCAAGCAGTATCGCTTTTTTATTTATTTATTAATGTATTTAATATTATCTTAACTATGTAATTAAAATAGTTTATTTTTACGCAGAATGTTTACAGCATATATACAGTAAATTACAAAACAATTTAGACCTACTGGCAAAACAGTTCATTCAGATTATTTTTATTGTCACATATTCCCTGTTGTCTTTCTTTTTTGTGCTTTTATGTTGAAGTTCTTGTTTAGTTCCTGTTTCCTGTTTGGTTTTTGTAGTCTTTTGTAGTTTCAATTTATTTCTGATTTGCACAACTTTTTCATGGTTTCAAAGTGAGGAGGTACCATGGTGGCTTTTTTTTATTCTTTTGCATGCTTTTTTTAAGCTTGAAATGTCTAGTCAACTTCCAACTCATCCGTCCTTTTCTTTAAAGAAACAAAACTGGAGGTTACAGTGAGGCACTTACAATGGAAGTGAATAGGGACAATTTTTGGAGAGTTTAAAGGCAGAAATGTGAAGCTTCTAATTTAAATAAAAAAAATAAATAAATTGTATGGTTTACATCAGAGTCTCTTTCAAGGCAAGTCAGGTCACTTGGCGGTCATCTTTGGAACACTCTAATTTTCTGTGTCATCATGATAGTGCTGCTCCTATCTAATTCAGTTGGGATAGATAAGTCCAAAATGTCTTTTCAAGATTATGATCCAAGTTGTAAAATTGGATATAACTTTACATAGAAAAGGTAGGTAAGTGATTTCATCACACTAAAATCATATTAGCATGCACACTGTCTTGTTACTATATCTTTTTGAAACAGTGAGTATTTTAACATTTACAGACTAGCCCTCATTCACTTCCATTGTTAGTGCCTCACTGTAAACCACATTTTTGCTTTTTTGCATAGAAAAGCTGGGACAAGCCTTCATTCATTGTTGAGGTAATTAACATTATGCCACAAATGCTGTCGAATTTGATGAACTTGTACTGAACCCGTAATATACATTTTAGAACACTATAATAATTATTGAAGAATGCAGTTAAAGTGAATGAGTTAACACACTACATAACATTTCCTTTGTGTTCAATGAAAAAAAGAATGTCATAAGGGTTAGGAACCTATGAAGATGAGTAAATTATGAATTATTTTTGGGTAATCTATTCCTTTAATGTGAGAACCATTGAAAAACCTTCAGTTTTGATGTCAAGTACAGATAAAGACTTAAAGGGATAGTTCACCCACAAATTCTCTTTTATTCACCCTTCTGATATCCCAGATGTGTATGACTTTCTGTCTTCTGAAGAACACAAATTATAATATTTAGAAGAATATTTATGTCCTTACAATGCAAATGAATGGGTGGCAAAATTTTGAAGCCTCAAAATACAAATAAAGGGATCATAAAAGTAATCCGTATGACCCCAGTGGTTAAATCCATGTGGTCATTTTTCATCATAAATTATCCTTTCTACCCAATTGGGGGGCGATATGCATATAGAATGTGAATTACCAAAAACAGAAGGAGAAATTAAAGGAAAAATTACATGTTGATATGTAATTCCCCACACTCGGTGTGACATCACTCTGCTTAAGTTTAAAATATAATTTATCGTCTATAAATGTTATTAATGTTAACAAATTATACATCTTGTCAAAGGTCTAAGGGTTTAATATTGATATCTGATCTCTGTTTCACGATAGCAATGCTCCAGAAACAGCAATTTAGTTCTTTGTGCCAGGAGTACAAATGAAAACATGAAATATCAAAATGGGACTTCATACCTTTATTATGAAAACACGATCGCCAGATGAATCCAGTTCAACACACTTGGGTCAATTGTCCATGACAAGCTTTTTGTCCATAAAAGTGATACATCTTCTCTAACTTTCAAAAATAACGTGTCCATACAAGGGTCCAGTAAATACAACCATTTAAGTTCAGGTACAGGCATGACATTTTCATGGTTTGTGCTCAAAAAGAGGGTGGCTATCAACAGGTTAAATATCGATACACATATTATATCACATCAGAAGCAATGGATTTAACCACCAGAGTCGTCTGTAGTACTTTTATGTTGCCCTTATTTGGATTTTGGAGCTTCAAAAATGTTGGCACCCATTCACTTACCTACAGAGCTGAGATCTTTTTCAAAAATCTTCGTTTATGTTCAGCAGAAGAAAGAAAGTCATACACATCTGGGATGGCATGAGGGTGAGTAAATGAAGAGAGAATTTAAATTATTGGGTGAACTAACCCTTTAAGTCACTTTATCATAAAACACAAGCAACAAGACAATATATATGAACATAGCACATAATACAGTGTCACATATCAATAGCAGACAATGGAGACTAACAAAAAAAGAGTCATACTCTTCAAAAACAAAGCACGACTGTGTTGCTGAGCCTCTAAATTAGTGTTTTTCTTCTCCAGATCAGATGGAGTCTTCTCCTCAGTGTGTTCGGGAGCACAACCCCATGCCAAATCCAATTTACAGCTTTGGGAGGACTAAAAGAGAGATTGAGGAAAAAAAGCAGAGACAGGGCTCAGAGAATACAAATATCACTCCAGGGGATGGTGGTATCTCCCCCAACACACCAGGCCTGCTCTCCTTTCCACTGTTCCACCTCGACAAAGTCATCAGACGCCTCGTGCTGTGGAACGCAATCATAAAAAAAGTTGCCAGAGCCTCCCAGACTGCCAAGGCCTTTAAAATGCAAGTATATCACATAAAATTGAATTAGGTTTGTGCTTCATTTGTATTGCAGATAGGAGATAAGTAGCAGGATGGGACTTGGGAGATGACACGGGTGGCTAAACCCGCAGGCAGTTATATGCTAGCATTCCCACGGGCCTCCACTGCAATCGGGAAATGGATTGGTGGATTCAGTTGCACCTCCTAGGAAATTTGCCACTCAGTTAGCATCATAGACATCGGTAACATGCTTAAACACATATTCAGCAAACAGTTCTTCTGTAAAGGTTAAGCATAAAGGAATGTCCCGGGTTCAATACAAGTTACTAAAACTATCAACAGAATTTGAGGCATAATGATGAATACCACAGAATAAAATATCAACTAGTCCCTCATTTTTTAATTATGTATTTACTTAAATATCATGTGTGCTTTTTGCAAGAGACTAGTGTGATAGAATCAGTTACCAAACTTCTATGTGCACTATATCCAATCTTTAAACTTCATTGTCATGTTGACGTAACACCAGTAAATCCAACATAGAATGAACGTTACAGTAACTATATTTTTTCACATATGATTAGCTTGCACGGTAGCTCATCTGATAGTGTTGGATTTGCATTCAGAAGACCGTGATTCGAGATCAGCCATGCACACAAGCTGACATGTGAAACCAAACTGTCATGGAAATGACTCAAAATCATGTGATTGCTTTAGAAAATGTGGTTTTCATGTCACATTTATTTTAGGGCACTATCGGTTAGGTTTAGGTGTTTGTTTAGGTTGGGAAGGTATGTTTTACACATTAAAACCTCTATCTATCTTCACACTTTATAACGTTGTCTTATTACGACACCATTTACTCGCTTCTGCCCCCCCCGAACATTTCCCTTTGAAGCTGTAGCAAAATGTGTAATGAAGCACATAATTTTTTTTGGCAAAAATGTTGCCACGGTCACATAATGTTCTTGAGATTAGGCTGAGTAAACCTCATAACTTTTGCACAACATGCACCAGAATACCAAAAAGGGACCTGATCTAACAATCTTAGACGGCTGCACAGACTATAAGTTGAAGCCTGAACCTGGCGCGTAACCGAGACCATGTGACCCAACCTGACCATTACGGTCAAATTTTAACAAGGCATGGTGGCCTCTCAGCACACCACATTGGCTTACCATTTATCAAGCGCTGAAACTTTGCTAGGTTAAGAACAATCTGGAATCATGCATAACGGTGTAACAGCAAGAAGTGCTCTTTGCAACCTGAACTTTTTTAGAACGCCAAACCAGTTTGACATCTGCTCTTAAAAAAAGATGCCGTGCAACAAATGAAACAGAATGCAGGTGTCTCAAGATGTGAATTTACATTTATACTTTGGGAAGATGCTTTAATCCAAAGCAATTTGCAGTGCATTAAAGGTATACATGTTATCAGTAGTGTATTCCCAGGGACTCAAACCATGATCCATGCATTGCGAGCACCTAGCTCTACCAGTTGAGCTAGAGGAATTCAAAAGTTATTTTTAACTTGACACATATTAAGTATTAAGAGTGTAAGAGATGCACAGAATAAAATGAAGATGTTAAATTTGATTCAATTCACCCCATAAATGAGTGAGAATGTACGTTTTTACATACACTTTGAGCAGAGGAAATATCTAGTTTTACTTTTACTCCACAATGAGCTTCCTCTGTAGCGATAACTATGAAGAAATCAGAGCAAATAAATAAAGGCTTTATGAGATGGACATGTATTTACTGCTACTGTGCTTGAATGCAATCTATCAAAGAGGCTAATGCTATGATCTCTCCCCAGACAAATCCACAGAAATCCTTAATAAAGAGTCTTAATAAAACTGAATTCAGCCAGATAAAGACTTCGCTTTCCTAGGACTTCCACAGCCTTGCAGCATTTACACCATAAATAAAGACAGCAATTGCATTTTAAGATAAAGCATATTACAGAGCCAAGTGGAACGTATTTAAAATACTGTACTCTCTCCACTTCCTGTGGAGAGATTGAAATCCTCTCAGTTTAAAGATAATCAATTGTTCTTGATACATCCTCGCCGGGCCCATGAGTGTGGTCTAATAAATAGCAGAGATGTGACATGTGCTGAATGCCATTAATCTACATGTTCTGGAAATGTAACGGATTGTCAAAGCACGGCTCACACATATTCCATCACACATCCAATTGGCTTTGCCCGCATCTACAATTCATTTGCGGTGTAATGCACCCAATAAAAATGTATTCTGACTGCTCTGTTGATTGTGAAATAGGGTAATCTCCACTAAAGGAAAGAGATGGATATCCCCGTTTTCTCCCAGAATATAGTTTTACCACAACCTCAAATAAATGATTGCAGCCTGGAAAATCTTTCATACAGTTCCTATCTCCGTGTTGGACTCTTCTACAAGGCATTTCAAATATGAGTTATAATAACATGATTAGGATATCTTGATTCCCACAAAGGCCTACAAATGGCATAAAATAAACAACATATAAAGAGTATCAAGCTATTAATACAAAACATTACGAAGATCAGTGCTGCATTACAAATAGAACTTATTCAATACAAAGGCATACTCTCATAGGATGGGTGTTTATTCAACTATGGACACTTTTGTCCCTGTGGACTATTGGACCATTTATTTTTTCACAATCTTTTACAATTTCAGATTGCAAGTCCGGGTCTGGGACAAGGGTAACACACTAATATGTATACATATGTACTGTAGCATCTGAAAAAGTAGCAAAAATAAATGATGATAAATAAAAGGTTTTCAAGTCAATTGTAATAATAATAATAATAATGCATTTTATTTGTATAGCACCTTTCATACATAAAATGCAGCTCTAAGTGATTCACAGTTGGGAGTATAAAAACATAGAATTCTACATTTCAGAGCAGGAACTAAAAACAGATCAAGGAACAAAACCGAAAATTTATGGAATTTTTTGTAGCACATAACCGAAAACTGGAACAACAGTTTTGTGAAAACGTTATTTTTAAATGCTGGTAACCAGTTTTAACCGGTTCATTTTGTTCCAATAATGTTTTCATGAAACTAAAGGCCAAAGGGTTTATCACATGTATTTTTTGGGACTAAAGCATTTCATGTTGCTTGAAAAAATGAAACATGTTCTTTGATCCTGAAGGGAACCGCTGTATCACACATTGCTTTGCCTAATTGCCCTTTGTGGATGTTGCATTTTCTAAATGAAGACGTTTTTAACGTCTATGTATAATTACTACATATACTGTACACGCGTGACTAATCCAGATACAAGGAAAGCATTATTAGAGATAAAATATATTTCTCAGTTGTCTCTCAAGTCTTCACTGATTTATTGATAGATATGATGCATTAATACAGATTTGATGCTGCCAGATTTTGATCAGTAGCAGTTCTGTAAAATGATACTTAACTGTTTATTATTTCTATGCGTATTATGATTTCTATGCTGATAAATCCACCACACGGGGGAAAAAAAAATATTTTCACAAATTTTGGTGAGGAAAGTGGCTTCTTTTGTGCTTGTTTTTCTAGAGCACATTACTTGATTCTCTTGCAAGATCTGGCAACACTGCAACTGGTATTTCACGCACTCTTAGCTCAGAGTACTGTCATTTTAAAATGAACTTTATTAACTGTTCTTTTATTTTGTTCTAACCAGTTAACATTTGGAAAGGAGGCTGTAGAACTTAAAATACTGCGGAATATAAAAATACTGTTTTTGCTCAGAACGAACGGAAATGAAAAACATTTTGTTTTTAGTCCCTATTTCAGAGAAAGTAAAATAAATCATTTCAATTAATGTTACCTTTTTATATTAAAAAAAAAAGATGAAAAAATTGAAACAATCAATCCCTAGGACATAAACCTGCCAGTAGTTTTAAAACACCAAGTAAAAAAAAAACACTAACATTCAGTGTCTAAATACTGTATGTATAATCGTACCTTTTTTATTTTGCATGGGTAAGGAGCTGTACAAATAAAAAAAAAAAAATAAAAAAAAAATTACATCTATTGATTAGCCAGCTTTTGTAACAAATTCTTCTAGAATCTGCTATGATGTACTCAGAAAAAGGTCACAGTTGTCGTCACTGTCTCTCACACTCAGTATTCAAATGTGAATGATGGGAGGTGTTCATTGTGGCAGCCGTGTGTCTCTTGAGCTTTGTGCAGTTCAGAGCACAGTGGATTGGGCAATTCATTAGTGCTCAACTCCATTATCTGCAGCCATCTAGTGTCTGTTTTGTGCTCTAGATTTTCAAGGCTGCTCTCAGAGTACAGTGAAGACACTGTCTGTAAATAGTGTGACTTTTACACTGAAAAAACAGATTGATGAGGTCTTCAAAATGATGTGTACAGAACAGTACAGCTATCATATGTTCTTAAATTGTTCTTTGCAGCACCTTAGTTTCCACTGAGGTATTGAAGTGGCTCTATGGGTCTGTGGAGATTAAAAAAGTTATTAATGTTACATTAAAGTTCTTCAGATCTTTAGAATCAGATTTTCAAGGTATATAATTTTTATATTACAATTATTTCTCATAATAAAAGATAAATAAATGAATAAATAAATACTGTAAAGAGACATCTATCAGCCATTCAAAAGTTGATCCACCCTGGCTGAGCAGAAAGCATTGCTGTGTTTGTTTGAGCATCTCAACCAGCCTGACACAGCAACATTGTCTCAACCAAGTGAGTTTGGGGAGGAAGTCTTTGTATACCAATGGAAGAGAGAGGTCGTGTTCAGAAAATCTGTTAACAAATAATCATTACTTTTTCAATAACATTTGGTGACGATAGGGTGCAGAAATTACTTTTAAAGTATCAGTACATAAATGTTAATGTATTTATTTATTTACCTTGCATACAATTTTAAGCAACTTACAAAGTTGAAATATTTAAGCATAAGCCATTCAAACAAAATAAATAGCAAAATTATAAATTGTTGCAATACAAAGTAAAAAAACAAGCTAGATGAGATCTATCGGTTGGTCTGACAAAAATATTTTTTGAGCAGTCCTATTTGGCTTTAATCTGAGCCTTTATTTTCAAAATTAATCCAAATCTGTAAGATTTTAATGTTAATAATAGAAAATAATACAAAAAATGTTAAAGGATTCTGAAATTTGTCTTTTCAGTACAATTCCAGTTGATAGTGACACTCTTTATAGCTTATATAAAGTAGTTTATGCAACCTGTGCATCATATTCCAAGCCTTCGGAAGGCATTCGACTTTTTGAAACTTTTGGTTCCTTTTTTAAGCTTTACTAAATTGAGTTACTATCAACAGCCATTGTATTAAAGAAATAGACTGGATATTTGTTAAAACATCTCCTTTTGTGTTCTGCATAAGAATGCAAGTAATTACTAAATTACTTAATTACTAAAACAGGCCAGAAAAGAGGAGGTTTCTGTGATAAGCAAGAGTTGTTATGTAGAACTGGAGTTATGTAGGGACTCCCCCAAACACACCTGCATCCCGCAGGGAACAACGCAGCCTCTGGCACCCTTCACCTGGGCTGTAGAACTACCCAACACCCGGGAGGAACACAAGGCTTGGCCTGCCGTCAACCCCTGCACCATAAATCAAGAGGCTAACACTGTCTGCACTACTCACGCACACACACACACACACAGTGTGAGTGGAGGACGACTCGTTCTCACACTCACACACTCATGAAACATTTGTCAAAAGTCACTTAAAAGATTACATGTTCATATTGGGGCAAGAATTCATCCCTAAGACTTTAGTCATAAGTAATATATTTCAGTGTGTGTCACAATGTTGGTGGATATGTGTGAGGTTCATTTAGGTCACTGTGTAGATCTAACAGACTGCATTTGATGAATTATTTTCATTCTGTGTGGGAGACGTGTCATAGCAGGCTTAGCACACGTTTAGCACCAGACAGAATACCCTCACAAGACACACTTATCCATACTGATTCAAGACATAGGGAAGTGAATGAAAAACTAATTAAAAGAAAATATGTGCTAACCCAGGGAGCGTCTGGGGTTTTACTGTACACACAGAGGCCTGTCAGATATTTGTAACCTAACTCTGTTGTGTTTCAATTAACGGCACAGCCTCTCAGAGTCCAGCGTGAGGTTAGGCAAACATGACGTAGTGTGTACATAAACGCTCAAGGTGTACTGCAGGTTAGCCTAAACAGTCAGATCTCACATGCTCTCGCTTTAATTTTCTCTAAGTCAAGACTAGTTTAATTTGCATCTGTTTCTCTTTCAAACTTGACCTGTTCAGAGATGCAAAACAATATTTAAAACTCAGGCATCTGGCATTGGTTATGACTGTTCTTAATAATGGCTGAAGTATCACTGGTGGGGTCACCAAAGAGTTGTTAGGCGGTGCCACTAAATGTTAGGAACTTTAGAAAATATGTGAATTTGTCCCAAAAATATATTTAAATTAATAGTTCAGCCAAAAAAGTTAATTCTCTCATCCTTAACTCAACCCTATTGTCATCCCAGATGTGTATGACTCTCTTTCTTCAGCAGAACACAAACAAAGATTTTTAGAAGTATATCTTTGCTCTGTAGGTCTATACGATGCAAGTGAATGGTGATCAGAACTTTGACAGTCCAAAAGCACATAATGGCATTATAAAAGTAATACATAAGACCACAGTGGTTTAATCATTGTCTTCAGAAGCAATACAGTAATTGTGGGTAAGAAAGTAGTGGTGGTGGCGTAGTGGGCTAAAGCACTGAACTGGTAATCAGAAGGTTGCTGGTTCTAACCCCACGGCCACCACCATTGTGTCTTTGAGCAAGGCACTTAACTCCAGGTTGCTCCGGGGGGATTGTCCCTGTAATAATTGCACTGTAAGTCGCTTTGGATAAAAGCGTCTGCCAAATGCATAAATGTAAATGTATTAAGTCATTTTTTATTATCAATCTCCAGTTTCACTTTAACATTCTTCGTCTTTTGTCTTTGCTAATTCATTTTATTTGTGCATATTGCCACCTACCGGGCAGGGAGGACAATTAATAGTAAAGAAAAGAAAGGAGCAATTTTTAAGCAAAACGTTTCACAAAAATGTTTTTTAAATTGTAAAAAGTGGTAATTGTTAACTTGAGGAAATGTTCTACTTGATCTAACCCTTAAAATTAGCGTCGTTGGTATAAACTGATGAATTCAGGTTTATTCAGTCATTGAAAATTGAATCATTTAATATTTGAATCAAACAAAACATGTTAATTTAGATGTTACCAAATGAAGTACATGTAGAGGTTCACATTTTATTTGATTTATTTTTTTATGTTATTTATTTATTTTTGTAGTAGGGTGTTTCCAATATCTAAATGTAGGATTATATGATAAAACAATAAATTACCTACTTCAAAATTAAGACAGAAATTACAGTATTTGAACAATTTCTGGTTGTCAAATGCCTGTGAAAATGTAGCTAATGTGAAAAAGTACCGCTGTGGTTACTCTGCTAAGACAGCTGTGTGAACTTGATGAGAACTGACATACACATATTGAAAACCAGTTTTTTTTAAAACATATTAAATCCTATTTGTCAGTACTTGGTGAAAGGACATTAAAAGACAAGTATAATAAAAAGAATAAAAGATGTGTCTACTTAGTTTCCTATTTTGTTTCTAATGCAATACAATTCATTTTAAAGTGTGGCTGTATGGGGCAATGTACATATTTCAATATATATATATATATATATATATATATATATATATATATATATATATATATATATACATATACCCTTGTAACACATCTTATACATTATTAGGGGCAAAAGTTCTTGCCACTCATTTTGCAGTAGCTTAGCCCATGTGTCCTGCTGAATGTTTTAATTACCTCTGGCCAAGACAGGATATGAGAGGGACCTACACAGTCCCATTCTCATGAATTAAGAAGGAAACAGGTAAATATGCCAGTGGGACCTGGAAAAAAAAATTGTATCAGATGTCTTTCCTTTAAATGCACACCCCTAACATTATGTTACACATCTGTCCAGATATTCATATAAAATATAATAATAAAAATGTACAAAAAAAAACATTTAACAACACTTCCAGCTTTGGCCCTTGGGGACAGTGGTTTGAATTTCAGTAAGCACAAACCAAGTTTAGCTGGAGAACTTCCGATATACTGTCATCAAATTCACAGTGAGATCATTCTGGATCCCTAGGGAGCTGAGAAAACATCAGATTCAAAACAGTGATTTAAAAAAAACAGCACAGAACCACAAGTCAACCAGATCTTTTCAAGTGTATGTTTTATGTATTGTCACATTTAAATGTGAGTTTTTAATGTTTTGTGTCTTTTATTTTGAAAATGTAGATCCCTGTTCCTGTTTCCTCTTTCTGGTCATGTGTCCTGGTCATGTAATATCCTGTTTCCCTCCATGTCCATGTGTCTTGTTTTCATTGGATTATTGTCTTGTTAATTTGTTATTAGTCTTGTTGTGTCATTGGTTCATGTTTTAGTAATCTTGTTATCATGTTCATTAGTTTAGTCTTGTCATTGGTTGACTGTCATGTGGTTTCCCATGTCCATATTTTTAGCCCTCAAATTTGCCATTGTCTTTTGTCAAGTATTGTGTTTGTGTAACGTTGTGTCAGTTTTCATTCTGTTAGTCAAGTTGTTTATGCTTGTTTTCCCTTTGGATTCACGTTTTTGGATTTATTGCACTTTCTAAAATTGAACTGCAATTGGGTTCTCACTTCATCATTGTCCTCATCCATGCCTGTGCTGCCTTGCCTGAACATTACATGTATAAGTTGTTCCTTGTGGATAATTGTACTTGTTTAACAAAACCAGAGTAAATTCCTTGCTAAGTCATGGTTGTTGTTACTATAGTCAGTACATCATATAGTTGGGTCAGGATAATCTCCCATATGAAGACTATGTTTCCCGAATGAAGAATGTCCGGGAATGTATTCATACAACTCACTGGAATATGTCTTAATGGCCGAGGGGTACGTTCTCCTTTAAATGCAGAACATACTCTGCAACAAGATAGTACATTAATTTGAACTTTTGAAGTTAAGGATAATGGTCAGTGGTAATCATCCATGGAGGTCACATCCTGAATGGTTAAAAGTGTCTTGTAAATTTCTGTCCACTACATTGCATTCTTGCCAACATACATAGAAACACAATGTCTCTTTCGTCAGTGTTTAAGACATGTCTTAGTTGTTGTAATTTGCATATTCAGAATTGTTCATTAGACCCTAAAACACATAACAATGTCTTACACATGTGAAATTGTATTGCATTGATTTAATCTAAATGACAGTCGCAATGAAGTTTATAACTGCTGGGGAAGTAACTGTGCTGTCTGTTTCCGAGTCTCTTATTGCCACAGGCACTAGAGAAGGAGAATGTATATTTTAGGAGGAAAAGATTGTCTAACTGGTGATTGGCAGGCACTATTTAGCATATTGAGTTTTTGTTTTGCTAGCTGTAGCAATAAATATGGCCCCAGTTCACTGCTGGTGTGATCCTTTGCAGTCCTATCACAGCTCTTGGGCCTATTCAGTGGAGATAAATGTGATTTAAATTAATAGCCAGTCCTAAATAACTCCTCAGATGGTAAACGATGCATTTATCAGATAGAGACAGCCAATGTCCCTTGATTCATGGGCCCCTTACAACATGAAGGGAGCCTACAAAAATTGTTATTACTTTTTAATAAAGTGTAGCAGGAGCTCGTCAGTCATTTATCAGAGGAGGTTGCTCAGTCAGGAGACGGCATTTTCCCGCGCAGTGGAGGGGCAGACACATGAAATATGGCTCTCCGAATAAAAAAATAAATAAAAAATAAGCACTGAAAAAAGAGACGTGTGCTACTGAATGCAAAATTTTTTTAAAATAAATAAAATGTTTAGCCATGTATGTTTGTTATTTAAAACGTACCATTCTGACTGGTCAGCTCTGATGATAAAGCAAACTTTAAATTATAAAATTAAAATGTATTTTTTTTTATGTTGTTACAACACTGTCTATATTGTAAATCTTTTTTTTCACCTGATTTGTCCCTTATTAAATATACTTTGTTGATGTAGTTTAATCAGCCCCATGAAACTGTAATGCAGAAAATGTGCCAACTGAGAGAAATGTATTTTTTATTATTATTATTATTATTATTATTTTATTTTTTGGAATACACAGCCAAATGTGGATTAATGTGGAACAGTCTTACTGTTTCTAAGAATTTGAGCAAAGATGAGCCCAAAATTAAAACTGATTCCCTGTCTGTCTCTCACTTCAATGTTGTGTCGAAGAAGCGACACTAGGGGACTCTCTTGAGAGCCTTTTGCATCCCTGATCTATGAGAAAAGGCCAATGGAAATTGGCAGATATATGGGTATAAAGGGAGGGAAATGCATCTGTTTCATTCAGAAATTTTCTTCGGAGCCGATTGGTTGTGTATGCAGCGAGCTACGAGTCACAGTCTGTTTCCTCCCATCTCTGAGAGATTGCTGTTGGATCTACGGCGCATATCAGCGGCTTTCTCCTTCTCTGCACAGCAGTGCATCTTGCCCCTGGGCGCCTCGACAGCGCAGTTAAAAAAGCTATTTCTCTAAAAGAGCAAAATACACAGCAGCGTTGAACGTCCTTTTCAGGATGCGTCTTTATAAAGATGCCTTTCCAACCCCGTGTGGTTCCTGGATGAGGTACAGTGCTCTCCACTTCAGACAGCCATAGGCACTGTCTCGTGTGTCTGGGCTGCGATCACACCGAGGCAGCGTTTGTGGATGGTTCATGCTCTCACTGCAAGAATCTTATCATGGCAATGTTGCGGTCGCGGCTTTCCTTCCTAAGAATGAACGCCACTCCAGCGCCCCCCTGTGTCACTCCTTCTTCCCACGGGATTGAGGACGACCCGGCTGGTGATGGAGGCGATTTGGGGATGGCAGCGGGCGCGGTTTCGTGGGGTACGTCCCCACGAACCACCCACCCCCCGACACGCTCGTTGATTTCTGTCCGGGCTCGAGGCAACAGCAGCTCGCCTCATGGCCAGCCTGCCTATACTCTTGAGCCCCCCGAGCTGGAAGAGCTCGCCACTGCATCAGAGAGTGATCCGGCGTCTGACGCAGATGACTCGACTGGGCTGCCGCCTTTGGGCCAGCACGGCCAGTCTGAGGCTGACACCCAGATGTCCGACATGCTTGCCCGGGCCGCCGTCAGCGTGGGGCTGGATCCCCCCCTCCCCCCGGTTCCTTTCTTCCCGGAAGTGCATGATGAGCTGATGAGTTCTTGGAGAACACCCTTCTCCACCTGTCACGTGCCTCTCGCTCATCCACTCTCACTTGGGTAGTCCTGATCCCGACATGCTGTAGGAACTGCGCTCACCGTCCGACCTCGCCCTCAGGGCCACAAAGGCCACAGCGCGGTCACTCGGGCAGGTGATGGCCACTCTCGTGGTTCAGGAATGTCATCTGTGGCTGAACATGGTCGAGATGCACGAAGTGCACCTGTCTCCCAGCGACACCGCCCAGCAGTTCTCAGCAGTGAAAAAGCAGATGGATTCCATATCTCACATCATGCCCTGTTGCACCTCCAGCGCGGGCCGTGCCCTGTCTGCCCGCCGAGGGCGTCCTCCTGCGGCGCCCAAAAAACGTACCCACGTTCTCAATAAAACAGCAATTCCCTTTGTCCCTGGGTCACCTGGCCCGCAAATGCCGTTCTCAATGCACTCTGCCGCCACACCTCAAAGGTCCCGGCACATTGGAAGCAGACCTCTCGCCTCCAGCCCCACAACTGTTGTCCCCCGGCTGGCCGGTTCTGATGAGTCTAGAGGACGCCTACGTGGAACCTCCTCCTCAGTCACTAACCCGCCCCCCGCCGGGTGTGCGGAGGTAGGTAAGTGCTTCGAGTCTTCTCTCAGCACCAGAGCCTCGGGACGTATTTTTGCCTCCTGATGCCACATTACCTACTCCGCCCTGCCGGGTACATAAAAAATAATCGCCCCCTTAGTGCCCCTAGCACTAGGAGGACCATTTGACTCAGTTATGCAATTCAGTTTGCATGTCCCTGTCCCCTCGCGTCTTTACAAAGGTCGGAGAGGCAGCCCTTGCCCCGCTTTGGGAAGCAGGCGTCCGCATTCTCAACTACCTCGACAACTGGCTCATCCTGGCCCACTCCCAAGAGTTACTATGCGCCCATAGGGACCAGATGCTCAGACACCACAGCCAGGTCAACTGGGAAAAGAGCAAGCTCACCCCGGTTCAGAGCATCTCTTTTCTCAGCATGGATTAAGACTCAGTCTCAATGTTAGCATATGATGCATATGAAACCGCTTCAGCACTGGCTCCAGACTCAAGTTCCGAGATAAGCAAGGCGCCATGCCACGCACCGTGTGTTCATCACCCCCGCCTGCCGCCAAACTTTCAAACCCTGGACAGACATCTACTTTCTACGGACAGGAGTCCCCTTGCAGCAGGTGTCCCGACGTGTCCTGATCACCACAGATGCCTCCAAATTGGGTCTGGGCACCGTGTGCAACGTGCACACAGCCGCGGGCTGTTGGAAAGGGGCCCCGCTGCACTGGCACATCAACTGCCTAGAGTTGTTGGCTGTACTTTTTTCCCAGCGGCGGTTTCTCCCACTAATTCAGGGCAAACACATCTTGATCTGATCAGACAGCACCACCATGGTAGCGTACATAAATCGCCAAGGAGGCGTACGCTCCCAACACATTTCACAACTTGCCCGTTGTCTCCTCCTTTGGAGCCAGAAGCAACTCAAGTCACTGCGTGCCACTCACATCCCGGGCAACCTCAATGTTTGCACAACAACGCTTGCCCAGTGGAGAGTGGAGGCTTCACCCCCAGTCGGTCCAGCTGATTTGGGAACGGTTCGGCAAGGCCCAGGTAGACCTGTTTGCCTCCAGAGAGACCTCACACTGCCCGCTCTGGTCGACAACATTGTTAGTAAAGAGCATTTCAGTACAGTATTAAAGCATCCAAAACAATAATGTGGAAATGAGATAACTCTTTGATTGATTTCAACTGATATATTGATTATGTTCATGTTCATTTAATGTTGGCATGGCAATAAAAAAATTTAAATGTTGAATGTTGAATATGAATATTTAATAGGTCATGGAACTCTACATGTACTTTAATTACACAGCCTGTGAGCATGGCATTTAAAGAAAACCACAATGATACAAATAACCTCATGATCAAAGATTCTGCCTGAAAGAAACCCCCCGAAAAAGAGCCTGCTTACATCCCGGTCAGGTAAAGTGAGCGAAACGCCAACCAGAAAGAAAACAGACATCACTCACGAGGCCAGTGATTAAGCACTCTCTTTGACCTTGCTCCTCTGAATAAAATAAACAGATCAACCATCTAATTTCTCCAACAAATAAGTGTGAGCCCTTAAATTTTGCCACCACAAACAAGCTATGCAAGGCTCTTTTATCCCCTGTGTATTAGCGCTACGTTAAGCTTCTCACACAGGTAACAGTCAATCCATTAACCTTTGCTTTTAGCTCAGGCTCCAGGTCGCTGCCTCAGCCCCCTCAACCCCCCTTAGAGCTTTTAATACATTTTTCTTAATAGTTGTTTGCCCGTGAATGAAAAGGGCAACTTGCCTCCTCTTGACATTGACTCTGCCACAGTAATAATAAGGTTTCTCCTTTTCTTATATTATCAACAATAACCCCTCACCAGCCAGCCTAATGTCTCCTTCTCTAACACCCCTAAACCCCTGTGCCCCCTCTCCCGCCACGTCGATGGCTGTCTGCAGTCATTTCAGAGCGGTAATATGAAAGGGCTTTTGAAGGCAGGGGTCATGTTAAATTGTAACGCAAATGTTATTCCTCAATTATCCAACTGGGGTAAATGTCAACTGCTTGAGGGGGAAGATCTTTCTCTCTTTCTCATTTTTTCTTTCTGTGAGTCCATCTTTGTGTGTGAGCTAGTGTTTTTATAATTGTGTGCAGACTGTCTTGTACCGCTCTAGAGGCCTAAAAGATCAGGTATGCCATGATGTGGGACCCGCAAATAACTTCAACTCTCTCTTTGGCTAAATTTGCACAATTAGTGTTTGGGATTGACAAGCACATTTACTAACACTCTCAAACTCTCAAATTATCCTGTACATACAACAGCAGACAGGAGAAAATCCATAGCGATCTTAGTAGTAATTCTATTTGCGTTTGGACCAGCTTGATCTCATGAAACTCACATTTTTGCATTTTTAGCAAGATGATATTATTTGTTTTCTTTCACGTATTGCTACAGATCCAACAAGATGAAATGTCCACTGTGTTGCAATAAGACTGAATTAAAGGTTCTCCCAAATAGATGAGGAAAATTGTTAATGGTTTGGTGGTTAATTGAGTTTTAAATCAACGAAACTACCTACTTACCCTTAAGGCGTGGTCACATGTACTTCCACAAGGCAAAAATCCGGACGTGACTACAGTCAACTCAATAGGAATATGCATTGTGAGTTTCACGCTTTTGACTTCCGGTGGCAAAGAATGTTCTCAAGTGGATTTCACGTAAAGTTGAAATTAAATTGACCCCTGTGTGGGCAGAGCTTTGTAAAAAGTGGATAATGATATCATTTTAGCAGTGAGTTTATTTCGAACTTTAGTCTCACCATTATAAAATGCAGCATTAAAAAAAGACTCTCTAGAATTTTACTGGTTTCACACGCGCACAATGTCTTTCCACGACTTATTTGCACGCAGAATTTCACCATGCAAAGGTTAATGTGACCGTGCCTTAAACCTAATTGCTGAAGTAACCACTTCATTTAGTATTGCTCTATTGTGTTTCAGACGCTGTCAATATATCAACATTTTATGTTTCAGTGTCTAGGAAAAAGTACACGTCAGAGATCCCCATTTCAAATAATGTTTGTATGAACAAAAAAAATCGAAATACTGTGTCAACAAAATACTTACTCACAATACCGTTGAGTAATGCCTGGAACCATAGTGACAGATTCCTATGGTAAATATCAAGACTTTGTATTGAAACTGTAAAGATTTCATTTTTATTACAAACTATTTCAGGCAGATTCCACTGCTTTCATTTCTCTGGTTCCATCTAGTTTGTTTTTGGTCTTTAACTGCTCTCCAGCAACACAAGACAAATATTTTCTACCATTGTTCATAACCTTAAAGAAGTTGACAGATCTAACATAATCCACAAACCTTGTCTTTTGGGTTGTCAACTGTATTGTCTTGTATTATCTGGTGCCATCTCGTATTAAGTGCTAAAAGTACTCAAGTGTCCCATATTCGCGTGGTGAAAGTTGGCAACCCTTCACAACCATATTTGCCCGTGGTTAAGTTCATACAACACATTTCAACAAACGTCACAATCAGAATTCTGTTTAGGGGAATCAATTTGGATAGAAAATGTGATATCACTCTTTTTCCAAACTGAACTGTGTGAACATAGAGGGCAGACTTATCATTCCAAGAGCTGTTGATATTAAGCATGGAGACGCATTCCTATGATAGCTGGAACTCACTGCTGTAGTGAATTTAATGAAAAAGCCCCAGGATGATTGGCAGCTGAATGGTTTAACTAACAAAAGGGGGCAGTTTGGATAGGAGGTCAAGAGTGAAGGGATAGCACTCTGGGATTTCTCCTCGGGCCATTGGATATTACGGGTCCACCACATTTATATTTGCAATAACAAATTGACTTGAATTGGGCTAAGTGGAGATCAAGACCCAGTGTGGAGAGACCAAGAAACCAGATTCTTGAGCTGGAAGTTGATGAATCTACCTGTCTTGCAAAGTACACACACACACACACACACACACACACACACACACACACAGATTTCAGTACGATTGAGTTGCGACAAGTAAATGTGCCATTTATTTGCAGCGCTGTCTGCACTGCTTTAGCACCCAATTCACTATTGGAATCATGCAGATCAAGCAACGGCAAAAGTGAACACAAATGCTGTCCTGAATGCAATTTGCATGGTGCAATTCCAATTGTGCAGGGCGGTTCTGAGCGATACATCGTGCAAATGCTTTAAATGTAACATGCCAAAAGCACACATGATTACTCCATATTTACTGTATGTAGAAAGGAGGCATGTTTAAAAAGAATGACAATGACTTAATTTAAATACTTAAGATGCAACACAATTTTAGTGCTGAATACACCTGCTTAAGCTAGACAGTGGTTAGTGGAAAAGTCCTGATCTTATGAAAATGATGTGAATGTGGAAACAATTTACACAATGACATTACGTGGCCATTGTGGCAGGTCCGAGATAAAATGTCCACTCTGTGGCACTAAAAGCAATTTAAATATTCCCCCAAACAGAAACAAAATTAACAAATAATTCAACATTCCTACCCTTAACTTTATACCTAAACCTAACCCATTTAATTGTGGTTTAAGCTCTTTTTAGTTTTAAATCAAAATGAACCTCCTTATACTAAACCTTAAACCTGACAAATAGTGTCATAAAAGCTGAAGTGAGGTGGAAAACAGATGAGTTTGAGGTTAATGCGTTTGAGGTGAAGATATTTAAATTAACTAAACCTAGTCACACATTGATTAAAAAGGAGAGTTCTAGTTTTTTTTCACTTCAGTAAAGACTGGTTATACACTGGCAGCAAAAGGTTTGGAATAATGTACAGATTTTGCTCTTATGGAAAGAAATTGGTACTTTTATTCACCAAAGTGTCATTCAATTGATCACAATGTATAGTAAGGACATTAATAACATGAAAAATTACTATTACAATTAGAATTATTTTTTTAATTTTTTTAATTCTTAAACTACTTCAAAGAGTTCTCATAAAAAAAAAATCCTCCACGTGCAGCAATGACAGCTTTGCAGATCCTTGACATTCTAGCTGTCAGTTTGTCCAGATACTCAGGTGACATTTCACCCCACACTTCCTGTAGCACTTGCCATAGATGTGTCGGTCATGTCGGGCACTTCTCACGCACCTTACAGTCTATCTGATCCCACAAACGCTCAATGGGGTTAAGATCCATAACACTCTTTTCCAATTATCTGTTGTCCAATGTCTGTGATTCTTTGCCCGCTCTAACCTTTTTTTGTTTTATTTCGGTTGCTTTTTCTTTGCAATTCTTCCCATAAGGTCTGCACCCCTGAGTCTTCTCTTTACTGTTGTACATGAAACTGGTGTTGAGCAGGTAGAATTCAATGAAGCTGTCAGCTGAGGACATGTGAGGAGTCTATTTCTCAAACTAGAGACTCTGATGTACTTATCATCTTGTTTAGTTGTACATCTGACCTTCCACATCTCTTTCTGTCCTTGTTAGAGCCAGTTTTCTTTTGACTTTGAAAACTGTAGTGTACACCTTTGTATAAAATCTTCAGTTTTTTGGCAATTTCAAGAATTGTATAGCCTTCATTCCTATAAAAAAAATATTGACTGATGAGTTTCTAGAGAAAGCCGTTTCTTTTATTTACACATTTTGACCAGTCTATTGCATGTGGTAACTCAGGATCCACATACCTGGGACTGAGTTTCTTGCAGGGTAAGCAAAGATGAAGGTCCCGGGTAGAAAGACACACCCATTGCCCAGGAGTATAGTTGGGACTGGGATGACTATGGTGGTCGGCTTGCTCTTTTACCCTGTTTATGGCACGTTGAAGATGGACGTGTGCTTGATCCCACACTGCCTCACTGTGTTGGAAACAGTCGTTCACAGCAGGCACTTCAGACGGTTCCCCAGGCCATGGAAACAGAGGCGGTTGGTATCCCAGCACACACTAAAAGGGCGTCAACTTAGTGGAGGGTTTGAGGAGTTAGTTCTGTGCATATTCAGCCCAGGGAAGAAAGCGGCTCCAATCAATTTGATTTTTATGACAGTACATGCAAAGGAATTTAGTGATATCCTGATTTAGACATTCTGTCTGGCCATTGGACTGAGGGTGGTAACCTGAAGTAAGACTTATGTTGATCTTCAGAGATTGAAAGAAGGCTGTCCAGACTCCGGAAGTAAACTGTGGACCCCGGTCAGTGACAATGTCTTCAGGAAGGCCATAGTAGCGGAAAACATAATGAAAGAGGGGTTTGGCGGTTTTGAAGGCTGATGGAAGTTTAGCCATGTGTATTAGATGTCATGCCTAAGAGAAAAGATCAATGACCATTAGGATTGTAGCGTTACCTTGAGAAATAGGTAGATCCGTGACAAAGTCAATGTGGGACCATGGTCATTGTGGTATGGGTAGGGGTTGTAGCAGTCCTGCAGCAGGCACAGGTGTGACAGGTATTCACGAAAGTACTGGTGTCTGCCTGTAATGTCTCCCACCAGAACCGATTCCTTAAAAGGCGAACAGTGGAAGTGATACCTGGATGAACAGAGTTTGTGGAGGAGTGTACACAATGGATTACTTTTTCTTGTAGGTTTGGAGGTACAACGTTCGGTTGGGCGGGCATTCTGGAGGAGGCGGGTCTTGTGCCTGGGCCTGAGAGATTTCGGTCATGATGTCCCACTGGACTGGGGCTAGATAGGTTCAGGAGAGGGATTCTGAGGAGTGGCGTCGTACTGACAGGAAAGTGAGTCAGCTTTGACATTTTTTGATCCTGGAAGATAGGTAATAGTAAAGTTGAATTGAGTAAAGAACAGTGTCCATCTGGCCTGTCTGGGATTGAGTCTCTTGGCTGAACGCAGGTATTCTAGGTGTGCGATGATCCGTTAATACCAGAAATGGATGTCTGGCCCCCTCCAGCCAGTGTCACCATTCTCCAAATGCTGCTTCCTTGGCTAACAGTTCACGATTGCCCACATCGTAATTCTGCTCAGCAGAGGAAGTTTGCGTGAGTAGTAAGCACATGGAAAAAGTTTAGGGGGATTGGCGTTGGGAGAGGATGGCGCCAATACCGGTGTTAGATGCATCAACTTCTACCACAAAATGTGCGTTGGGGTCAGGGTGATGCAGAATGGTAGCAGAGGTAAAGCGACTCTTAAGTTCATTGAAGGCTTGAATGGTGTTCATAGTCCAGTGAAGCTTATTGTTTCTTCCCCTTAACATGGTAGAGAGTGGGGCGGCGACAGTACTGAAGTTTCTGATAAATCTTTGGTACAAATTAGCAAATCCTAAGAATCATAGGAGTTATTTACAGTAGTGGGTTGAGGCCAATTTATAACTGCCCGTACCTTGCCCTCGTCCATAGACACCCCTTCTGGACTGATGATATAGCCGAGGAAGGAGATTGATGTTTGGTGGAATTCACACTTCTCTGCTTTGGCATACAGTTGGTGTTCCATGAGGCGCTTTAGAACTGCCCGGACCTGGTCGATGTGTTCCTCCAGTGTGTCTGAATAAATCAAGTTATCATCAATATTATAACTGTCCCGGCTATTTTAAACCAGGCCTGCTACAGTAGAATGAGGGGGAAATCAGTCTTGCATCAGATACTGTGTTCAGGGGTAAACATGAATCAACAAAAGACAACTAAATGAAAATCTTCTCTCTTCAAATATATAGAATTTTACACAAAACACTTCATCATACACCCAAACAAACAAAATATCACATAAGAAAAGTCCTGGTGGGAGTGGATGAATGTGAAATGCCCCATAAAAGATGTTGACAGATAATGAGGTTGATGAAATGAGCAGTCTTTAGAATTAACAGTCTTATCTGGGAATGGTAGTAACTGATGAAATTAAGTATTTGTCCTTCTGGTTGCAGCCCGGGATTCTTTGAATAAAGTCCTTGGGCAGTTGCCCTCATGCACCCAAGCAAACTCCCAATCCAGCACTCAAGAGCTATGTAAGTCACGGGTAATACAAAAATCCTTTATAACAGAAAACAACTCATTAACATCTTTACAAGTTCTTTTACCAAAGCATACACAAGATGAAATAAGAACTACAAACTCACGGTTGAGCAGCAAACTTAACATTTCTCAGACCAGGATTACCATTAAGAACAGCAGATACCATGTGGTTACTCAAACTGAATCTACCTCTTACTCTCCTACGTCCTCTTTTATCTATAAGGTAGAGGTGCTACTGGTGCCCCCTATTGGATGGGATAAACATAGCACTGAAAATGAAAACAAATAAACATGTGACAGGCAGTGACTGTTACAATATACATGATTAGGAACTGGTTTAACATGTCTACATTGTTTATGAAGGATTGGAATACAGATGGACTATTGGACATGCCAAAAGGCATAATGCCTGCTGCTGGTGGAAAAGGCTGTTTTCCATTCATCTCCCTCTCAAATGCGAATGATGTTGTAAGCGCACCGCAGATCCAGCTTGGTGTAGAATTTAGCGGATCTCAGTTGTTCCAAAGCTGCGGGGACCAGGGGTAACGTATATCTGAATTTGGCCATTATATAATTTACACCGTGATAGTCAATACAAGGACAAAGATCCCCATCCTTTTACCCACAAAGAAGAAGCCGGCTGCTGCCAGTGAAGTGGATGGATGAATGAATCCTTTGGCCAGTTCCTCTTCAATGTACAACTTCATAGCTTTCGTCTCAGGCTCTGAAAGGGGAAAGGTTCTACCTCTAGGTGGAGAGGTATCAGGTAACAGATCACTGGATCGATGCGGTGGTAGTTGCAAGGCTTTGGTTTTGATAAAAGCTTCAATCATGTCTGCATATTCTGAAGGTACATGTGGTTTTGGGTTGGTCTCATTAGATATCTTGATGGTTCTCATAGGAATAGTTTTTAGACTCTTGGACGAACAGTTGGAGTCCCATCGTACAATCTGTCTATCGCACCAAGAAATTTGAGGATTATGGTCCTGCAGCCAGGGTAAACCGAGGATGATTGGGTTGTGAGGAGAGTGGATGTGGCCAGTGGTGGTTCAGCGGTTAAGGCTCTGGGTTAATGACCAAAAGGTTGTGGTTTCAAGCCCCAGCACCGTCAAGATACAACTGTTGGGCCCTTGAGCAAGGCCCTTGACCCTATCTGCTCCAGGGGTGCCGTTTCATGGCTGACCCTGCTTACTTGGGATATGCGAAAACAACTGCATTTCATTGGCTCTGAACTCTGCACAATGACAATAAAGTTGAATCTTATCTTATGACGAACAGACGAGTAGTTTCGGTTTGTAAAGCCACAAATTGCAGAATAAGGTCTGTTGTGGTGTAAAGTACCTGGCCGGTTCCCAGGGGGCGTCCATCTAGCGCTGCCACTGCCAAAGGAGATTTGCAAGGGATTAGTGGTATATTGTGTTGTCGAGCTATTCTTTCATCAATAAAGTTGCCCGCTGTCCCTGACTCTAACAAGGCTTTGGTGGTGATGGTATCTGACTGGCATGTTAATGTTATGGGCACTTCAAAACAAGCAGTAGTTTGGATATGGGAAATCAACAAACTCACCCTGTGACTGTGTGATTGAGAGGGTCGTGTAGGGCAGTTAGCTCTCAGATGCCCCGCTTGGCCACAATATAAACAGAGATGATTATTGATGCGATGTTCACGTTCATTTGTGTAAAGATGAGTAAGGCCAACCTGCATAGAGTCAGAGTCATCACTGGGTTGGTTCGTTTGACAAAGGATTGGGAATTTGTTGAGGTCTCCTGGAGCGAATGAGATTGTCAATGCGAATGACGAGGTTAATGAATTGATCCAGGGTTCTGCCTTCATCACGGCTGGCCAGCTCTGATTGTACATCTGTGTTCAATCCTCGGTGAAACAAAAGCATCAATGTATCATCAACTTAAATGGTTTGTGTCGCGAGAGTGCGAAAAGACAAAGCGAATTCAGCTGTGGTATCTCTTCCCTGACGGAGTACAAGCAGTTGTTCCCCAGCACTCCTTCCTCCCTCAGAATGCTCAAAAACCTCCTTTAGTGGCTGAATAAAGTCACTGAAAGTGGTTCCGCTTAACCCTTGATTGGCTCAGACAGCTATTGGCCCAGACAGCTGTTGCCCAATCTAGCGTCTTTCTTGTGAGCAGGGAGCACACCAGTGAGATTTTATCAGAAGGGTAAAATGAGGGTTGTTGATCCAGGAACATAGAGCATTGAATGAGGAAGCCCTGACATTTGGTTGGAGTGCCGTCAAAGTTTCCTGGGAAGGCTAGACGAGGATTGGCTGTCCCAGAACTGTGTAGCATTGAGATGGGTACCTGACTTGCTTGAGGTGCTGAGGGAACGGACCAAGGTGCAGGCTGATGCAGACTCTGAACAGATCGCACCAACTCCTCCGTGAGCAAAGTGAGTTGACCTAGTTGTTGTTGGAGAGATGCCCAAGCAAGTTTGCTTGGGCAGAGAGTTTGTTGGACATATGCATGAGGACCGCTGGATCGGTAAGTGGTGAAGTCTTATGTAACACAGACTCAGGTTGAGTGGGATCCATGTGCGGTTTATTAAATACAGCAAACACAAGTACAGACATACGTAGGTTGAGTAATCCAGGCAAACACAGCAGTAGGCAGGCAGCAAACAGATGTAAATAGTAATATCCAAAGCAGGTTAAATGGTAATCAAGACAGGGAATGGTAAACGCTCAGTAATGTAGCCGGAGCAAAACAAGACTTCGCAATGACAAAGAGTGAGTGTGAGACTTAAATAGCTGGCAGGATTTTAAACAGGTGAACAGGTAATGAGTCAGTACAGGGAATATGGGAAATGGAGTTTCAGATTGAAGTTGAATACTCGGGAGAGGGCGACCTCTGGTGGTCGATCAAAGGATCTTCACCGGCGTTCATGACACATGTCCTTAAAGCCTGGTTAGAAATGCAAAAAATGCTTTGAGTAATTTAGCATGTGTTAAATGCATTAAATGTATAAAATACTGTGAGAGCTTAAGCATGTGTTAAATGCATAAGATGTGTTGAGTGATTTAAGCAAGAGTGTATTAAGTACAGTATGTGTTGAAGTATATGGGTAAGCTTAAGCCCTGTTTTTCCTTTGATAAGGACATTAGCCTCTATCATATTTCTTTTTCCATACTCCATTTTTGTTCTTCATCTTTGTATATATATAGACTATTTTAAGGTGGTTTAAGGAAGAGATGTCATTGTTCCTTGTTCATTTCCAGCTAGTTGTCAAAATAGACTGCATGCCAAACTGGATAAATCACCCTCCAAACTGATCTTTGAATGGAGAATGCTGATATATTCTTTCAAACAAAAATTCCAATAAAAATGACTTCAAAATTGAGTAACAAATGACCGTAATTTTTTGCCCCACAAAATGTAGCCTCTCAGAGCTCTCACAGTGGATGGTAGAGTCTTCTTAGGGAATAGGGCTTAGGGATGATCACTTCTGAATGGAGTGCATTTCATTCAAAACAACAGCGGGAGGTGCTTCATTCATAGTGACTTAAACACGATTAACATTATTAACATTAACATGATTGTCATAAAATGTCTTTATTAAAATGTGGACCATGTTGTTCAGTGGCTGGATGCTCCCTGGATGCCTGGAACTAACATAAATTAACGTGTTTAGATCTCAGAAAAAGGAATAACAAATTGATGCATGAACAGATGCAATTATGCGAGACGTACGTGTAAGCATAAGCTTGATACATGCAGTATTATCAACTGAAGCATATATGTTATCTCTGGTATAGGTGAACAAAAATATATGCCAAATAAAGTTTGAGAGATAGAGTTCGAAAAGTGACTATATAATGAATGAAGCTCCGCAAGACATTTAATTTTACAATTACATTTAGTCATTTAGCAGACACTTTTATAGAGAAGAAAGAGACAAAGGAAAGTATGTCATCCTTAACTTGTCCGCAGGTCACACAGACAGCTTAATTAAACGACTTAATTGATTATAACAGGAGTGATCCAATATTCCTGAACTACGATACAGATTCATCACCTCTCTCATGTAGATGCTCAGTATCAACAACATGTCTGGAAAATTCACTTCAGGTCACTCAGTCTTATTTAAAGGATCTGGTAATGATAGCCAAAATTATTCAGGGTCAGTAGTGTTCTAATTCCTTTAATTATTGTTAACATGCTCGAATGGTCTATACAAGAATGAGAATGGCAGTCTCTGTTTCATTGGCTATATCGTGTATATATATATATATATATATATATATATATATATATATATATATATATATATAAACATAAACATTTATATAAACACTCATACTTTAATATAAAAAGAATATGTTTGTGGCAGCGGGGGCGTGGTCAAGCGCCCGTCTGGGAGAGAAAAGCGGTAAGGACGCTTACACCTGAGCTAAATTATGTCTAACACCTGTGTCTAATTGCAGTAGCATGAGGAGAGCGGCATAAAAAGCAGCAAACGGAGAGCCTCGAGAGAGAGAGCCCGACACCAAGCCCAGAAAAACGAACTGTGTGATATTATTGTGTGAAAGTGAAAAAAAGTTTAAAGAAACCTTACTTTTGATGCTGTTTCCTGTCCCTTCTTTAATGGAAGGTCATACACTGGTGCCGAAACCCGGGAAAAATAGGAATTTTTTTTTCCAAGCTATGGAAAAGAGTCGCCCCATAGAGTCCTCCCAGCTGGCGGAAGTCCTCCAGTCCCTCGCTACACTTCATCAAAGTCACCAACAATCCCTGCTTGAGCTCCGGCAAGACCAGGATCGTCGGTTCTTCGAAATCATGCGGGCTCAAGCAGAGGACCGGCTCGCTATCCGGAGCCTCCTCAGCCAGGAGGCCGCTCCAGCCGCAGCCGTGACCCTGGACACCCGTGCCACACTGCCCCCGCCCGTGTTACAGAAGATGGGGCCAGCAGATGATCCAGAGGCGTTCGTCGATTTATTTGAACGGACGGCGGAAATTTGGGGTTGGCCACAAGACCAGTGGGCAGCCCGCCTAGTCCCTCTCTTGTCCGGGGAAGCACAACTCGCGGCGCAACAACTGCCGGCAACAAGCCTCCTGGCCTATGCAGACCTGAGGAAAGCCATCCTGCAACGGGTTGGTCGGAGCCCGGAAGAAAATCGCCAGCTCTTCCGGGCTATGAAACTGGATAAGTCCGACGGCCCGTTTGCGTTCGCCCAGCGGCTCCGTGATGCCTGTCGGAGGTGGCTGCTTGCGGGGGACCGCGACGTCGAGGGACTTGTCGATCAGGTGGTACTGGAGCAGTTTGTTCAGCGCTTGCCCAGGAGAACGGCGGAGTGGGTCCAGTGCCACCGCCCGGCGAAGCTGGAGGAGGCCGTTCGTCTTGCGGAAGACCACATGCCGGCGATTCTGAGAGCGGATGAGCTCTCTCTCTCTCTCTCTCTCTCCCCTTCCCCGTGTCTTCCCCACTTTTTTTACCCTCCCCTCTGCCCTCTCGCTCTGCTCTCTCACCAGGGCCCGTTCCTGCCCCGCACAGGCGTGGAGGATTCCCGAGATCAACTTCCCGGCCGTGGGAGAACCCGCCTACCCCTTCTCCGTCCTTCAGCCGCTCTCCTCCTCAGGTGGGGGCGCCCGCCAGCACGGGTGCGGCCGTGGCGCCTGGGCCGGCCTGCTGGAGGTGCGGAGACCCGGACCACTTCCGGGATCAGTGTCCGGTGATGGAGGTGGGGACGGTGGTGCGGGTCTCCGATGTCCCGCAGGCTGCCCCCGATCGGGCTGGAGCGTACCGGATTCCGGTAAGGATCCAGGGGGGTACATACCAAGCATTGTTGGATACAGGCTGTAATCAGACCACCATCCACCAATGCTTGGTTCAACCCGGGGCTTTGGGCTCAGCTAAACGGGTGAGGGTGAGGTGTGTGCATGGGGATGTTCACAAGTATCCCATGGTGACTTTGGCGATCAAATTCCGGGGAGAAAAACATAGTGTGGAGGCAGCGGTTAGTTCCTGCCTCACCCATCCGCTAATCTTGGGTACTGATTGGCCGAATTTTAGAAATTTATTGGAGGGAGTTTGTGCGGATGGGTCCTGCATGAAAGTGAAGAGATGTGTGATGTGTGATGCTTTGGCGGGGGAGGCAGAGCCGGGGCCGTCCTCGGCTGCTCCGAATGACGAGGGAAGGGGCAAGGTTGTCGCCCCTCCTCTCAGGGAATTCCCGGAGGGGGACTTCCCCTTGGAGCAGTCGTGGGATGAAACCCTTAAGCACGCTTTTGACCAAGTGAGAGTAATCGATGGTCAACAACTCCGGCCGGGCGTTGCCATTTCATATCCATATTTTTCGGTTATTAAAGATCAGTTGTACAGAGTGACGCAGGATGCTCAAACAAAGGAGGAGGTGACACAATTGTTGATTCCACGGAGCCGCCGGGAAATGGTTTTCCAGGCAGCTCACTATAATCCTATGGCCGGTCACCTAGGGGAAAGGAAGACACTTCTCTGTCTAATAGCCCCTTACTATTGGCCGGGCATTGGCGGCGACGTCCGCAGGTGGTGTGCGGCGTGCCGCGAATGTCAGCTGGTAAACCCACCGGCCACCCCAAAAGCGCCTTTGCGCCCCCTTCCATTGATCAAGGTTCCCTTCGAGAGAATTGGAATGGACCTCATCGGGCCATTAGAACGGACAGCACGCGGACATCGCTTTGTGTTAGTCCTGGTGGATTACGCAACGCGATATCCAGAAGCAGTGCCTTTGAGCAACATCTCAGCACGTAGTGTTGCCGGGGCACTCTTGAAGATAATCTCCCGGGTGGGGGTTCCGAAAGAAATCCTCACCGACCAAGGCACTACTTTTATATCACGAACACTTCGCGAACTTTACGAACTCTTGGGCATTAAGTCGATTCGCACTAGCGTGTACCATCCTCAGACAGATGGACTGGTGGAACGATTTAATAAAACGCTCAAAAATATGATTTGTAAATTCGTACACGAAGACGCTAGGAATTGGGATAAGTGGCTGGACCCCCTGTTATTCGCAGTACGAGATGTCCCGCAAGCCTCCACAGGGTTTTCCCCATTCGAGCTGCTGTACGGGCGACACCCACGCGGGGTCCTCGACGTCATCCGTGAAGCTTGGGAGGAGGGACCTTCTAATAGTAAAAATGAAATTCAATACGTTCTTGATCTTCGAGCAAAGCTCCACACACTGGGGCGACTAACACAGGAGAATTTGCTCCAGGCTCAAGAACGCCGGCTGTATGACAGGGGTGCTCAGCTATGGGAATTTGCACCGGGAGATAAAGTCCTTGTATTACTCCCAACATCGAGCTTGAAATTACTCGCCAAGTGGCAAGGACCCTTTGAGGTCACACGACGAGTAGGGGATCTCGATTATGAGGTTAAACGTACCGATAGAGGGGGCGCGCGTCAAATATATCACCTCAACCTCCTGAAATTGTGGAGAGAAGAGGCGGCCTCTGTGACGTTGGCAACGGTTGTTCCGGAGAGGGCGGAGCACGGACCGGAGGTAAACAAAGCCTGCAATCCTAACACTCCGGTTCCTTGTGGAGACCACCTCTCGCCGCGCCAACTCGCAGAGGTTTCCGAACTACAAAAAGAGTTTGCAGACATTTTTTCTCTTCTACCGGGCCGCACAAACGTCATACAACACCACATCGAGACCGAGCCGGGTGTGGTGATACGTTGCCGCCCCTATCGCTTGCCCGAACATAAAAAGAAAGTAGTTCGTGAAGAATTGGACGCGATGCTTGAGATGGGAGTAATAGAAGAATCCCACAGCGATTGGTCCAGCCCGGTCGTCCTTGTTCCCAAAAGCGACGGGTCTGTATGTTTCTGTGTGGATTATAGAAAGGCCAACGCGATGTCCAAATTTGACGCATACCCAATGCCCCGTGTTGATGAACTGCTCGGTTTTATTCGACCTTGGATCTAACGAAGGGTTATTGGCAGATCCCCTTGACACCAATATCCCGCGAAAAAATGGCCTTCACCACGCCGTTTGGATTACACCAATTCGTGCCGCTTCCTATCGGTTTGTTCGGGGCACCAGCCACGTTTCAGCGTCTCATGGATAGGACCTCAGACCGCATACTGCTTACGCCGCTGCCTATCTAGACGATATCATCATTTATAGCAATGATTGGTAGCGGCACATGCAACATCTGCTCGGATCATGCCCCACTGCAGTGGCTCCACCGCATGAAAGATACTAATGCCCGGATCACCCGTTGGTATCTGGCCCTCCAGCCTTTTAAGTTCAAGGTGGTCCACAGACCGGGGGTGCAGATGGCTGCCGCTGACTTCCTCTCCAGAAATGGGGGGGGGAGTGGTAGGCAGGCCGGATGATGCCCCGGCCTGAGTCGGGCGGTGGGGGTATGTGGCAGCGGGGGCGTGGTCAAGCGCCCGTCTGGGAGAGAAAAGCGGTAAGAGCTTACACCTGAGCTAAATTATGTCTAACACCTGTGTCTAATTGCAGTAGCATGAGGAGAGCGGCATAAAAAGCAGCAAACGGAGAGCCTCGAGAGAGAGAGCCCGACACCAAGCCCAGAAAAACGAACTGTGTGATATTATTGTGTGAAAGTGAAAAAAAGATTAAAGAAATCTTACTTTTGATGCTGTTTCCTGTCCCTTCCTTAGTGGAAAGTCCTACAATGTTCTTTTAAGACTCCCAGTCAACTTTCCAATACTTCACATCCAGGTTTGTAAGTCAGTGGAAGTGTGGTTGACAGATAAAAGGCTGGAGCTTTTGAATGAGACACTGTCCTTTAAAAATTGGAGGTATTTTATGACAGAGGTCAGACTCAGAGGAGCAGTTGGCTCTTAGTCTTTGTATCACTTTCCCTCACAACATGACAGATGGAGAATGGTGTCTATTGTGATGTGCTTCAAATGAAACCGACCTAAAAAGCAAAAAACGCTAAGATTGTGATCCCTTTGCCAAATGTGCATATACAGTAATTTAAATGTTTCAGAGAGAAAACCATTTTATGTAAATGAATAAACACTGATTACCAATAATATCTGGTATCATTTCAAGGATTTCATTTACATAATATAATAAGCTTAGCACACTTTAATTTATGAATGCTCTACATATCGCTGTCAATCATTATCATGACTTTGATTATTATATTATGGAATTCATTACATTTATTACGTCTGATTATTAATATTGATATAAGCATGTTATCAGTTTCACAACTGAATTGTTATTATTTTCATTAGCACACACAACAACATTATACAATAGAGACTCGTTCAGAGGTGGAAATCTGTTATTATTCCACATCATTCTTATCAGGCTACAGCGCTACAGCCATTGTCACCATCCTCCCCATGGATACCGCTGATGCTATCCTCTTATCACTGTAATAAAACTAAAGTGCTGGGTAGGAAATTGAAAGTGTAGCTGGACAGGAAATAACTGTGCTCTGTCATAATCTACGGCCATGAACATGTGTTCATCTGTGTGATGTCACTCTATCTGATGCCGCCTGCTTTGTGGTCAGCCATTTCTTCTTCCTCCTCACATTTTATCAGGCAGGTGTTGTAGCAAGAGCCCCTGCTGTCTGCTGGGTCAGCACTGTACTCTGGACACACGTGGGCTGTGTCCGAATACTGATAAATGTTGCTTTTGCGTGTGGTATACAGAGGTAGCAAAAAGGCACATTTAAAATATTCCCCAATAATGCTGTTTATTAAGATGTCCTCTTTGAAGTCAGCATTGATGTTTCATACATTGCCTATAACATTAATAATATAAGCATAGGCTATTGTATTTATAACTTATTCTACTTAAGTGAATGTGATAAAAACTAATTTTATACATAAATTATTCATAATTGTGGAGTGGTGGGTCTAAGCACATAACTTGTAATTTGATAATCAGAAGGACGCTGGTTCGAGCCCCACAGCCACCACCATTGTGTCCTTGAGCAAGGCACTTAACTCCAGGTTGCTCCAGGGGGATTGTCCCTGTAATAAGTGCACTGTAAGTCGCTTTGGATAAAAGCGTCTGCCAAATGCATAAATGTAAATGTAAAATGTAAATAATTGTATATGTAGTGGTGTGTGCAGTAAGCTTTGTACCCTGTTGGCTTTTGAATGCACTTCAACTACAGGTGAAACTCGAAAAATTAGAATATCGTGCAAAAGTTCATTAATTTCAGTAATTCAACTTAAAAGGTGAAACTAATATATTATATAGACTCATTACAAGCAAAGTAAGATATTTCAAGCCTTTATTTGTTATAATTTTGATGATTATGGCTTACAGCTTATGAAAACCCCAAATTCAGAATCTCAGAAAATTAGAATATTGTGAAAAGGTTCAGTATTGTAGGCTCAAAGTGTCACTCTAATCAGCTAAACACCTGAAAGGGTTCCTGAGCCTTTAAATGGTCTCTCAGTCTGGTTCAGTTGAATTCACAATCATGGGGAAGACTGCTGACCTGACAGTTGTGCAGAAAACCATCATTGACACCCTCCACAAGGAGGGAAAGCCTCAAAAGGTAATTGCAAAAGAAGTTGGATGTTCTCAAAGTGCTGTATCAAAGCACATAAATAGAAAGTTAAGTGGAAGGGAAAAGTGTGGAAGAAAAAGGTGCACAAGCAGCAGGGATGACCGTAGCCTGGAGAGGATTGTCAGGAAAAGGCCATTCAAATGTGTGGGGGAGCTTCACAAGGAGTGGACTGAGGCTGGAGTTACTGCATCAAGAGCCACCACACACAGACGGGTCCTGGACATGGGCTTCAAATGTCAAACGTCTTACCTGGGCTAAAGAAAAAAAGAACTGGTCTGTTGCTCAGTGGTCCAAAGTCCTCTTTTCTGATGAGAGCAAATTTTGCATCTCATTTGGAAACCAAGGTCCCAGAGTCTGGAGGAAGAATGGAGAGGCACACAATCCAAGATGCTTGAAGTCCAGTGTGAAGTTTCCACAGTCTGTGTTGGTTTGGGGAGCCATGTCATCGGCTGGTGTTGGTCCACTGTGCTTTATTAAGTCCAGAGTCAACGCAGCCGTCTACCGGGACATTTTAGAGCACTTCATGCTTCCTTCAGCAGACAAGCTTTATGGAGATGCTGACTTCATTTTCCAGCAGGACTTGGCACCTGCCCACACTGCCAAAAGTACCAAAACCTGGTTCAATGACCATGGTATTACTGTGCTTGATTGGCCAGCAAACTCGCTTGACCTGAACCCCATAGAGAATCTATGGGGCATTGCCAAGAGAAAGATGAGAGACATGAGACCAAACAATGCAGAAGAGCTGAAGGCCGCTATTGAAGCATCTTGGTCTTCCATAACACCTCAGCAGTGCCACAGGCTGATAGCATCCATGCCACGCCGCATTGAGGCAGTAATTAATGCAAAAGGGGCCCAAACCAAGTACTGAGTACATATGCATGATTATACTTTTCAGAGGGCCGACATTTCTGTATTTAAAATCCTTTTGTTTTTATTGATTTCATGTAATATTCTAATTTTCTGAGATTCTGAATTTGGGGTTTTCATAAGCTGTAAGCCATAATCATCAAAATTATTTCAAATAAAGGCTTGAAATATCTTACTTTGCTTGTAATGAGTCTATATAATATATTAGTTTCACCTTTTAAGTTGAATTACTGAAATTAATGAACTTTTGCACGATATTCTAATTTTTCGAGTTTCACCTGTAGATACAATTAGCTCCACCCAGACCAAACCCCCTCGTTAGCTGAGCTTATATAAAGCACCTGTGTCAACATGGCTGCCTCTTGGCTTTGTCTCTGCCTTTTGGTTGCCACATGGGACTATCTTTGTGACTTTTAGGTAGGTAAATTGCTTTTAAGTCTGTTTATACTTTCAAGGTGTTTTTAGATATTGAGTTGTACATTTTGCTGCAGTCTGCTGCAGTCTGCTGCCTGCCTGACTGTTATTTGCCTGGGCTTGGAAGGGATTCCAAGCTCCCCTGCCTGGGATGGTGTGATGAACTCTCCCTTAGCCTACTAAGTACATTTGAGTGAAGGTATGAGTAACTTGAGTAGCAAGTCTGGTATGATTATTACCGGAGTTAAATGTTATCACACATTGACCACTGCTTTAAACTTGTCAATTTAATCTTCTGTCTGAATTTTAGGTTGCCAGCTGCTGTTTTGCCTTAGTTTAGTTGTCTTTGGATTTTAATTGTTTTAGAATATCTTTGTTAGTGGCTCCCTGTTTGGTTTGCTTGTATTTTAGGTTATCAACTGGTTTATTGTTTCTTTGGTTTTGTTAATTATTTTGCTTTTCAGTGGAGCTAGTAGCCAGCTTGCGGAGAGACTAGGCACATTAGTGTGGTTCCCTTCACAGGTTGTAGTGATAACTGCACGGTGACACGATTTGTGGTGACAAGGTTTGCAGTGACTGGCGATTGCAGTGGGCACCTGCGGTGGGTAAGTTTGTGCATCCCTGTAACACCCCCTTAGTAGACTGTCTCTCCACAGCTGGCCCCTGCCCACTTTCCCCTCCTTTTCATTGAGTAATTTAAGCCATAACTGGGAGTGTATTAGTTTTAAAAGAATTAACCTAATTGTTAAATATATATTGTAATAGAAAATGTAGAAAAGGTTTTATTGAAATTTGATTTAAACATACTCATTTTCAATCATCCTCTTTACAGGTTCTCCCAGTTATAATTTATTCATCAATAAATTAATACTTATTTTGTAACCACGTCTCTGTCTTGCTTCAGTTAACGAACCTGTGTAGCCTTTGTACAACTGGGGTGCTTGTTGAAATAGAAATAAACATTTCTTGGGGTGAAAGTCCCCAGGTGGCGTAGTCGGTTATTTAGACTCTGGTGGCTTTTGCTCCCCTGGCGGCACTCGCCTTGCTACATATACATATTTTTTTTATAATATTTAACATACCGTATTTTGAAACATTAAATAAAAACAATACAACATACAGTTTAATGACTGGTAAGAAATAATCCAAATTCTCTCAATTGACCTCAACTTCCAAATTACAGTATTTAAGTTATTTCCATGTCCTTATTGTAGTCATTACTTTTTAGCATGGTTATGTCTAAAGCTTCATTAAAACGTCATTAGATATGACATTGTTACCCTGGTTTGCCTTCATACAAAAACACAATCTTTTAAAGAATATTCTGGGTTCAGTTCAAGTTAAGCTCAATCAACAGCATTTGTGGCATTATGTTGATAACTTTTCTTTATATCTGAGTTACAGTAAATACTCACTATTTCAAAAAAGTATAACCACAAGACAATGTGTCTTAATATGACTTTATTGTGATTAAAAGTGTGTAGAGTTATAGCCAATTTGGTAATGTTGTCATGACGACATAATGTAAAAAAAAAAACTAAAATCCTTTGACGATTGTAAAAATGACGATTTAAATAACTTTACAGTTCAAATAATACATTTTAAAGAGTTTTAAAATAAGAAATAATGTTGGTGCTTTTATAAAATTATAAGCTTCACATTGGCCCCATTCATTTCCAATGTAAATGCCTCTCTATTTCTTTAAAAAAAAAACGGGAAAAAAAAGGGAGGTTAGTTAACATTTATTTTATGTTAATCAGCATTACTCCAAATGCTGTCGATTGAGCTTGCATTGAACCCAGAATATTCTTTTACGTGCTTGACTGACTGGGCAGCAAGGGAGTAAGGCAGCTGCATTAAAGGTTGCAGATACGTCCATGGTCATTGGAAACACAAACAGTTTTGCATTTAGGCAGTTTGGAAATATGCAATTTGTATCCTAACTTTTGATGTAAGACTGTTTTGATTAGAAATCTGTTCTGTAATGAGTATTGTGATCTACAGTATCTAGACTTTAAAAGTTTGTTTCAAGTAAGCATGTAGCTCCCTTTAGGTGAGTACAATACAATGGGATAGGAGAAAAGTGCCTCAGTTTGTTCCTTACAGGCTCCATTTGGTTAGGATTAGGGTGGGGGCGGGGTTAGGGCATCTGTTGCCTCCCAGGAACAAACTGGGGCCCCTTTGTACAATGGGCAGGATAAAAACCATGGGGGAGGTGTGCTGGTGGGCGTCAGTGACACAAGGCCGCCCTCTGTCTGAAATACAAGAAACCTGCTCACTCATGTGTTTCGAATGTGTTCCTGTCTTTCTCTCCTCATTTTTTTAAAACCTCCCTCAAAACAAAAAATAAAAAATCTTATTTAAAAATAAAACTTTGAAACTTGAAAGTTACTGTACGTAATGATATTTAATATATTGTGAAAATAACAAATGATACAAACTTTTGTCATTAAACACTATTTAAAGTGTACTTGTGCAATCTTTCGTCAAAATAAATGTAAGTCATCACTCTCCATGGGTTATTGCTAAATATTATATACTCGATGGTCAGCCAGTATGATTTGATTCTGTCTTTAATGTGTGACGACATATGACAGGTTTCGAGGAGTTCCACTTCTCATTTTCAATCCATACAAACTTCACCTATTATTCGTTTTTCCTAAGGCCTTTTACTCTGTGTCAGCCTTTTGCCTTCTAGCTTGTAATTGGCTTTCAGTATCTGAGGAAAATGTAAGCGAGAGAAGACAGTGGCAGGGACAAGTAGAATGTCTCATTTGCATTTACTTCATTACCTCTCTCTTAGAGTTATATTTAAAAAATTGCCGGCCAAGACAAGAGCTTCTCTGAGAGGTGGATAGTAGCCCTTGGCTCCCCCTGTTCAAATTGATATAAAAAAAAAAAAACAACAGTGAACTCGGGAGCTTTGACCAGAGTATGTGAGTGGAGCAGAGCGAGGAGCGGGTTTTTAAAAAAGTTGGAGCATCATTGTTTTCTCTCGCTCCAATAGCGCTCCACTAATGCTCTTTCACGGGCAAAACACCAACAGTAATACATATATTCCCTATTAAATATTTGAATAATAATATCAACATTATAATCTAATGCATCGCACTCTTAACTATAGGCTATTATGTCCGCATTAAATAGAATTGAACTTTTAGCGACGTAAAACACCATGTTAATATTGCTTAGTTTGACTTTTAATCGATTACCATCTAAATTTGTTTTAGTGCTGTAGGCTAATTTTTTCATTATATATCTGCAGATGAAGAAGCTCAGAATTATAGGGCAAGGTTAATTAAAAGTGCAATAATAGAAAATAATAGGCAATAATTAGGCAATAATACTTAGGCCTAATATTATTTTTTTTATTAATTTTATTTAATTTAATATTTTGTTTTCGTTTGGTAATTGAAATTTTTAATTTACATATATGTATATGTAGTATATTGAGGAGAATATGTTGACAGTCCAGCGTGAGATTGTAGATTAATAAAGTGCAGTGCTAATTATTGATAGTTCCATAGGAACTTGAAACTGCTGACTCTCTCTACCGGTGCTCCATTAATGGTGATGGGGCTGTGTTCTCCGTCTTTCTTCCTGAAGTCCACCACAAGCTCCTTGGTTTTACTGACGTTGAGGGAGAGGTTGTGCTCCTGACACCAGCGTGTCAGAGTGTGCACCTCCTCTCTGTAGGCTCTTTCATCATCGTCAGTGATCAGACCTACCACCGTCGTATCATCAGCAAACTTAATGATGGCATTGGAGCTATGTGTTGCCACACAGTCATGTGTGTACAGGGAATACAGGAGTGGGCTGAGAACACAGCCCTGCGGGGCTCCAGTGTTGAGGGTCAGTGATGAGGAGGTGTTGCTGCCCATTCTAACCACCTGACGTCTGTCTGACAGGAAGTCCAGGATCCAGCTGCACAGTGAGCTGTTTAAGCCCAGAGCCCGGAGTTTCATATCAAGCTTGGAGGGCACTATGGTGTTGAATGCTGAGCTGTAGTCAACAAACAGTATTCTCACATATGTGTTCCTTTTTTCCAGATGGGAGAGAGCAGTGTGTAGTGTTTTTATTCTGTTTATAGTCCATGATGATGTTAATTCCCTACCACATACTTCAATGAGTGGTGATTTTGATCAAATCCAGAGAAAGCTGGTGATATGTTTAAAAAGTAAGCGATAAAAATTATTAATTTAGTCCTGTACTATTATTATTATTAGGGACCAAACACTAAGTGCAGTGGCCCTATTGTTCTAAGGATTATTACTATAATTAGGATCAAACCACTGATAGTGCAGAGGGACCATTGTTCTTCTATGGATTATTATTATTATTATTATTATTTTCAAGGTTTTAGTTAATTTTGGGGTACTTATCATGTGTGAAAACTCTTGAAATTTTGTAAGCACATAAGAGTTGCCGGCCATTAGGACTGCGTAAAAGTTCACACATGGGCATGTATGCGGGGGCTCTGTAGCACAAATATCAAAGGATATTTTAAATAGTGTTGCCATGGCAATGCATTATTTTGTTATTACTTTCTTCCTATATTTGTGTATTTATGAGGCACTTGGCATGCTTACAATTTCATAACATTTTGCACACAGATCAGAAACCTTGGCCATTTCGTCTGGGCAAAAGTTCACACATGGGTGTGTACAGGGGGCTCTGTAGGACCCTTTTAAAATGGCTGTGTAAGAAGGGCTGTGTAGCACTCCCGTTTTCACCTAGAGTCACCAAATTTAGTACATATATCATTCTAAACAAGCCAGACAACATTCGTTATTATAGTCATTAGGTCCACCCAACAGGAAGTTTGACATATTGTATTTTTAAGTATTGCAGTCTCTTAAATCCCCTAGAGGGAGTATTTAAAAGTTCAGAGACTGTCACCACATTTAGACAACATTATGCAAAGCCATTGAAGATAATAGATTTTATATTGAAAGGTGTTGCCATGGCAAGGCATTAATTTAATGTGAAACAAATAGGAAACCGGAAGTGTTCCACATCTTCTATGTGCAATATGTGATTTAGGTATAAATTGAGATGTTTAGTCTTGTGAGCTAATCACATGGATTTCAATATTTTGGGTCACGTTCATAGCGCCACCACCTGGCAGCAGGAAGTGTGGCTCTAGCAACAGACTTTAAAATAGTCCTCTTATATTTACTCAAAATTGTTTGTAATAATGACAAATGCATGTGTCCACCTTGGATTGTTTTCCAAAAGCCACCGGGTGGAAATGGACCAGTTGTGCTTGGTCCCTTCATCGCTGCATGCAGCTATATTTAGGGCCCAATCACTGAAAGTGTGGAGACCCTGTTCTAAGGATTATTATTTTGTATTATTGGGCCTGTCATCGCTGCTTGCAGCAAGGCAGATGCGTTCTCACCTTCAACGCTGTTGAACCTGGTGGGCGCCTGCGAACTGAATCTCGTAGCCGAGTCGGACGGTACTGATCAGCTACCGTGACAGTTTGGGGAGTGTGAGCTACGCCCCCAAGCTCCGAGCAAGGGGAACAATGGGACAATCGCGTCGGATGTACCAGCAGGTGTGGCCTCGCGACGGGGTGTATCCTGAGGTGCCAGTCGTGGCCGTGCTGACTCCAGGGACATCAAAGCACTTACCTCCCTCCTTACAACCACCGTAGGAGCAGTCTGGGATAGGGGAGGAGAGGAATCAGCCCTGTCATTACCGTCGTGTCGAGGATGTGATTGTGCCACAGCTGGGCGCGCAGGGGCGGGAGGCCCGCCTCAGGTGCCGTACCTTCCAAAAAGAAATGGCGTGGAAAAGTGAGGAAACTGCTCTTTTCTTGAAAATGTGGGTACCGCAGCCCTTTGGCCGTGCGGCAAAATGATAAGAAAAGGTTAACATGGATTCTCCACCCGGCCCTCCACCAGGGGAAGGAGTGGTGCTCTTACCAGCTCCTGTGTAGCGGGTCCCAGACTTCCAGGGCTGCCCGTCTCAGGGGTGCTTTGAAGCCTTCCTTTGGTTCTTGGCGGCTGGCTTCCGATTGGCCTTTTCTCAAAGATCAGAGGTGTTTGGAGCTCCCAAGGGCGACACTTAAGCGGTGTCAGAAACCGCCCCCTATCCACTAAATAGTGCACTATTTCGGGTGTCGGCCATTTTGTAGTGGTGTCCGAATTCATTCCCTACATGCAATCTGATTTCGGGGGTACATACGATGTACACTCTCCGACCCCTATTTCCCATAATCCAACGCGGAGACGGTGGTAGAGTGCAAAATAAAATTGCAAATGGCGGACGCGAACACCGGAGGCGGCAACTTTTACAAATGTAAGTTACTATTTTATTAATACAAATAAATCTGTAGCAAGATATAACTAAGTAAAATTATACATATTGATGGATTAATTTATAATTGGCCACTAACTCCGCTTAAATGCAATTTTTGACTCGAAACTAGCAAGCGTAATTTTTTGAGATTTCACGCAGCAAATGATAATTTGTTGGATGGTTCACATATATTATTTATAACGTGTAACTACTGTATTCGGTACATTATTTTCTAAGGCATATGCGAAGATTTTATATTGTTTTCGGCATGGATGAAGACGTAACTCGTCTCATAATGAGCAGGATGGCCAATGGACATCTCTTCTCTGGGTGCAGGAACGCAGCCCAGCTTGGATGGGAGTGAGTTTGTAGATGACTTTTCCTCAGAAATGATTAGTTCATTTGATATGTGTAAATGGTAATATTTATATCATTACATAACATGTACTACAGTATGGTTCTGGAAGAGATGGGGTTGCTTGGTGTGGTAACCCCTGCCAAAAAGTGGGAAAAATTGAAGAACCTACAAGGTAAATTCATCTTAATAATATATACAGTTTTGCTTGTAAATTTACATCATTTGCAGCATCTGCAAGATATATTTTTTAATGATGCATAAAAGTAGCTATTTTTAGTAATGCAGTAATGTAGCTATTTGATATTACAGATATGTACATACATTTCACAAATTCAGATAATATCTAAATTTACAAATTATTCTTTTAAAAAGTTTACAAGCTCTTGGTTCTTAATATCATGTGTCCTCCTTCAGGGTCAATGACTGTGGCCTTTTGTGATGTTTGTGCATAGCACTTCTCATTTGATCTCTCAATCACAGCTTTATCACTAAGGACAATTGACATTTTTTTTTAAAATAATTAATTATTATTTTCTAATGGAGTGTACTTCAATATCTGTTGTACAGTACTGAATAAAAAACAAAACACATGTTTGTTTTTACTAATTTTAAAGAAAACTCTTAAAGGTTCTACAAGGGTTATGTAAATTTTATGCAGTCAAAGGAATACCTCACAAAGTTGTTCAGTATGATTTTAGAGCCTTTTTTATATGAAAATGTAATGTATCTCTGTAAGATATATCATTCTCTCCTAAATCATTTTTAGGAGCTAAGGAAGCCACCCACCCTCTTCATGGACTGCACCAGATTTGCCGGTTCTTGCTCCAAGACACTTGCAAGATCCCAGACATTTCTGGGGGGGGAATGGTCCTAGCCCTCACCCTCCGATCCAACAGGATGTGCTCAATGGGACTGAGATCCGGGCTGTTTGCTGGCCATGGCAGAACACTGGCATTCAGTCTTCTAGGAAATCACGCACAGAACGAGCAGTCCTGTCTGGTCCAGTGAATGTGGGTTTGTGCCCATAGGCGACATTGGTGCCGGTGATGTCTGGTAAGGACCTGCCATTCAACAGGTCTACAAGCCCTCAGTCCAGCCTCTCTCAGCCTATTGCGGACAGTCTGAGCACTGATGGAGAGATTGTGCTTTCCTGGTGTAACTCAAGCAGTTGTTGTTGTTGCCATCCTGTACCTGTCCTGCAGGTGTGATATTCGGATGTACTGATCCAGTGCAGGTGTTGTTACATGTAGTCTGCCACTGCGAGGATGATCAGCTGTCCTTACTGTCTCCTTGTAGTGCTGTTTTAGGCATCTCACAGTACGGACGTTGAAATGTATTGCCGTGGCCACATCTGCAGTCCTCATGCCTCCATGCAGCATGCCTAAGGCACGTTCACGCAGATGAGCAGAGGACCCTGGGCATCTTTATTTGGTGTTTTTCAGAGTCAGTATTAAGGTCTCTATAGTGTCCTAAGTTTATATAACTGTGACCTTACCATTTGTAAGCTGTTAGTGTCTTAACGACCATTCCACAGGTGCATGTTTATTAACTGTTTATGGTTCATTGAACAAGCATTTAAAACATTGTTTAAACCCTTTACAATAAAGATATGAAATGTTTATATAAATAACTTAAGATACACAAATTATCTACTGACATCTGTGTATTATTAACATCAACTTTGAACACTATCTTTTATTGGTTTATCTTATGTAGACAAAATACTTTCAAATTTTCCAGAGTTCAATGGATCTATTCTTCATTTATTTAGTTTACAGCTAAATGTATTTTGTCTTAATAACTTCTTACCGATTGGTAGAGTCGACGGGCCAACAACGCACGCCTCAAAGTTTTGCATCAAGTTTGCATTTTGACTCGGATGGAGGACACCGACAAGAAGAACCCAGCGAAAATGTGTGCTTGTTTTTATGTTAAATAAAATATAAACATGATAAATTGAAGTAATTTCTCTATCATTAATGTAAAACGCATATCGAATGAGCAGTTGTGAAAACATTAATTGTATTATGATCATTGAATTATGAATAAAAAAAAAAAAATATTAATGCAAAAATAAAATATTTAATTGCCTGTTATAAAATTATATATATAAACTATATAAAGATTACAGAGATTATAAAAGTTATGAAGCCACACAGGTGAAATGTTCATGACAAATGTCTGCGACAGCTCCCGAGTGTTCTCTGACGCATGGAATTTACGTCAGCATCTGAAATCACTCACTCATTTCATTCACTCACAGCCATTCACTATATAGGAAATGGTGAATGAGTGAACGAGTGGGCGATTTCAGACACAGCAATAGTGTCACTACATCGACACAATGTTGAGATAGTGACAGAAGGGGAACATAAGGCTAAAATCAAATATAGCTTGTTCATTGATTTATTTACTTTCTGTACATTTTAAGTTTAAGGATTATGTCTGTGCGGACACCGTGCAAAGTATAGATAGCCTGTTAAAAATGAATAGCCTATGCTAAAATACGCATTAGTTTATTTATTGATTTATTTATTCTCATATAATTACAGTTAATAATGTAAACTATTTACATATACTTTTTTTACTTCTTTCAAAACAGATGTAAATTTGAATCCATTTGCTTCAACCAGCAAAAAGCTACACTTATGATGCTGTGCTGAATTAGCTTTGGGAACAACTTTAGGTGTGACCAGCTGTGAATATGTGTGCAACACATCAATGAAAATTGACCAGAATTTATAGATCTGCCGGTGACATCATTGGATGCACCTGTAGCAGGGCTATAAATAGATGCATCACAGGTGCATTGTCAGATCTTTTGTCTTCAGATCACTCTGTGTGTGTGCTTCATGAGCCTGTCAGAAGCGTTATACTTTCCTCTGTTAGAAGTTAGAATTTGTTAGGCAGTGTGTAGAAACCTTTTCTTTAAAAAAAAAAAATTAAAAAGAAGAAAAAGAATGACTGATAAACAAAGCAAGCAGTGTGTGTTCTCATGTTTATGCTCTATCGCTGAAACGGACACACACCAGTTTTGCTTTGTGTGTTTGGGGGAAGAGCATGCTGCTCTTGCGTTGGGGCAGGGCGGGTGCAAGCATTGCGATCTGTTTACAGTCAAAATGCTTCAGACTCGTCTCGCTTCCAAGAGCCAGCGCCCACTCTTCCATCATGGGGCTCTTGCATAGATCTGGCTGAGGAGCGAGAGATGGGTCCGTCCCTATCGCTCGCTCTCTCCCCAGATCCAGCTGTGGCCAGATTATAGTTAGACTGGCCACGTGAACAAGAGACCCCCCAACGCTCCAAACTAGAAGACGGATTAGAGAAAAGGGAAGGGAACACTATATCAGTCCGTTCCTTTGTTCTATGACCTCCATAACGAGCGTTCTCATTCATGGAGGAATCCTTACACATCCCGTGTCTTTGTGCCCTCAACGTCGACATATTTGACTATCGTGGGTGCTGAGACACAGGGGTATTCGGTGATGCCGCCGGTAGAAGCGACACTTGCGGGTTATCTCTCGCCTGGCTCGGCATCATCACTAAAGAGACCCACTCTCCCCACAAAGCTGTGCAGGACCACCTCCACCCTTGTGGGGAAGGCTTATCAGGCAGCAGGGCAGGCTGGTGCTACCCTGCACACTATGGCAGTGTTACAGGAGTACTAGGCTAATCTGTGTGCGGGCACCACGGTCGACGAAGAGGCATTCTCCGAGCTTCGTCGAGCCATGGATCTGTCTCTCTGCATGACCAAGCAGACAGCCCGTGCCATTGGCTGGTCTATGTCTGCTTTAGTCAGCACGGAGAGACACTTATGGCTTAACCTATCGGGCATCAGAGACAAGGACAATACTTTCCTTCTCGATGGCCTGGTTTTGCCTTCTGGCTTATTTGGTGATGCGATGAATCTAGTTATCACCAGGTTCCAGGAGGCAAAAAGTCATGAGGAAGCCTTCGGGCAAGACTTCAGGGGGAGGGGCCGTCGGCCACCTTCTAGACGGGAGGCTCAAAAACAAATTGTGGCGAATTGTGCTCCCCCTCGTAAAGACTGGGGGCCGATTTGTCACCCTCAGCAACCCCCAAAGCAAGACCTCAGGGCAGTTATAAAAAAAAAAATAAAATAAATCCTTATGGTTTTGCACCCAGCTTTGTGGGGGTAGCCCCCCTTGGGACGGGTCACGTGAAACATCCACCTGTACCCTCCCGATACCCCCACGAAACCGCTCCATTCCCGCCGCCTCTGGTGTTTCGGGAGTTAGCGGTTCACAGCGAAATGTTGGGTGCAGTGTAGAAACTACTGCCAGGTCTATGTGGGTCCTAAGAACAGTAGAAAAAGGTTACAGAATTTAATTAGTTCGCCATCCTCCGCGTATCAACGGCGTGGTTCCCACTACCATGAAACCGGAGCAAGCATGTCTACATGTTAACTGCAAAATCTCTTGGTTAAAGGGGCCATAGAACATATTCCCCTTCCAGAGCGAGAGTCAGGTTACTACAGCAGATACTTCCTGGTTCCCAAGAAGGATGGGGGGATGCATCCGATCTTTGACCTTCGAGGCTTGAATCGCTCCGAGGGCGTACAAGTTCAAGATGCTAACCGTCAAGACGGTCGTGTCTCAAATCCAACATCATGATTGGTTGGTCACGATCGAGCTCATGGACGCGTACTTTCATATAGAAAGTCTGCCACAACACAGGAAGTTCCTGAGGTTTGCTTTCAGGGGCGAAGCTTTCCAATATCGGGTTCTTCCATTTGGTCTAGCCTTATAACCTAAAGTTGTTCCCAAAGCTAATTCAGCGCAGCATCTCATTCCGCTTTTATCAGGGAACAAGAGTTACAGTCAAGTAACCCGAGACATTTTACCCTGTTACCCATAAAAACGCCATAGACACGCCAGGCTGATTTCATGGAAAAAACCTACCAATCTCACAAAGACCAAGAAGAACAAAACGGCGATTCAAAAAGATGTGAAACATTAGTGGCCCAAGTACTGTGTGAAAAATGTATGACCCCCCTTTATTCAGTCTCCCCCTTGAAATACATCGTGATTAGCAGCACTTCTATTAGCCCGTAGCTCAACAACAGTGACAGCCCAGGTGAGCCAGCGTCCACCCAGCACACCAGCCGTTCACAGTCACAGGCTTCTACAGTGTCACATCACAGTCATCATGCCACTGGCTTAGCTTACACATGATCCAATTAGCTGGAAAGATCACACTGACCATGGTGAACACATTTCTGTGTTCAGGCCAAAGAGTCACTTGATCCCAGGTAACGCAACCCTCACAAAACACTCATTCTTTTGCTTAAAAAAAATTAAAGATAAAGGAAGGGATTAGGGGAGGGAATGAGGTAAACATACAAGCAATGTACAAAACCAAAGATGGAGACTGTCTGGCCTCATAATGAAATGAATTTGTCACCTTATATTCGGTAACAAAAGGTCTTATTGAAATGAATCTGTCCCTCGCATGCATCTGACACATTAAGCATTTGCTAAGATATGCTGATTCTTACTCCTGTTGAATTATTTATCTGCTGGTCCTCTTTTACAAACAGGGACAAAATAAGATGGGAAGCTTGCCTGCCAATATCCTGGTGCTGAAGATACCCAATGATACATTTTCATAACAATTGATCAACACTGCTCTGTGCTACTCCAGATCAGTTGACCACTGTTCCTGCCTGCTTCTAAAGACATCGCAAATATAAAGTGTGTTTGTTATGATCTTTTTATCTCAGTAATAGTTCTGATATTGGACACTTTTACTCATGGATGAAATTAGTCATGGTTGATTGTGAATTTCTAAAATGGCATCATTAACTGTCAACTCTTGATTTTGAATGATGCTACATACATGCATCTAAGGGTCAGTGCAAGTCCAAGGCAAAATAAAACCAAATAAATAAATAAATAAAACCTAGTGCACATTTAAATTCTTTTAAATGTTTTAAAGCGCTACAGGAAAAATGGAAAAGACACCAGCGTTCATCATCCGCGTATTACTGAGTCTGACTTGGAGAAAATTAGAAATGCACCTGCACTCTCCCCTTTCACACCCACAGGACTTGTAAGAAAAGTTTGGTTTGACATACAGCTGTGTTTTGCACGGAGGGGAAGAGAAGGAAACCGTAACCTATCAAAAGAGTCTTTCGTTCTCCGGCAAGACGAGAATGGGAAAGAGTACCTGACCCTGGCGCATAACCCAGAGACAAAAAACCACAAGGATCCCACCGCATCGGATAGAGAAAATTTACGAGGATTTATGTTTGCGAGCCCCGGCGACCCACTTTGTCCCGTGGAGAGCTTTAAAAAATATCTGTCAAAGTGTCCAGAAAATACCGCAGCGTTCTATTTGCATCCGATATGGTGATTCTTACTCCTGTTGAATTATTTATTTGCATCCGAGACACATCCCTCTGTACTCGAGAGCACCGAAATGTGGTTCACCAGGGAGCCGATGGGGCTCAACTACCTTGGCAATATGCTAAAAAGTATTTGTGAAGAGGTTGGTAATAGATATTTCATTTTTGCCCATAAATTTAAACTGTGTTTATATTATTTTCCAAATCTAAATTGTATACTTTAAATTCTTGTTGTTCAGGTGGAAGGTATCTCACAAATGTACACAAACCATAGTTTGCGTAGCACTGCCGTTGGACGACTCTCTGATGCAGGACTAGAAAGTCGCCAGATCATGTCAGTGACAGGCCACCGAGGCGAGTTTGCGGTCATATTGGGCCCCATCTTTGTCAGAGAAGAGGGCATGGAGTGACATACTGACATCTAGAACCTCAACAAGCAAAGCGAAACATAATTTCACCTCCAAGCCTAAAACTGAAATAACCCTACCCTTTTCCATGTCTAACTTCACGATAAATGGAAATGTGGAGTTTAACATCAATTAGTATAATGATGAGTAAAACAATCCCCTATCGAAATTTCCAACTGTTAGATTTTTTTGTTTTCATTTAATTTAATGCATTTCAATAAATGTAATGTGTCTTTATATCTAATCGTGGTTAGAGACACCGGTTTTATTTCACACTCTACATAATTCATTTAAAAAAATGACATGATTAGTTCAAATAAAGATTGCCTTGTCACTGTCAGTGTTGCCTATCATTCATAAATAATTTTAATAAATCCATTAAATAATCATTAAGTTAGCTATATGCTTAAGCAACGAGGGGACTCTTTCAGTTCTTTGTCTCTCTCTTTTAATAATGAATTTAAATAAATGTGATAATTCATTCAAATAAAAGCAATCCGATGGCTCTGCTTTATTTAAAGTGGACGGAGTGCTAGAACTAACGAGCCGTTATAAGTTAACGAGCCGTAACTTATACGAAATAACCGTCATTTTTACACGTCTGTTAAAAAATTACATTATTATTACAAAATTAACATCAGTTACAGCTTTAACTTATTTTTAACTTGGCAAATAACCATGGTATAAGCGGGATAATCCATGGCTAGCCATGGATTAAAGGATTTTCCGCTTCGCGTCGGGTGGTTCTTCACCTCTACGTCATGCATTAAAATCCTTTAATGCATGGCTAGCCGTGGATTATCCCTTACATATATATATATATATCATTTTTTAATATTTAAAGATAACTATGTATAATTATATATTGATATAAATATTTATAATCTTTTATATATTGAATTATTGTTATATGAGGGGCTTTCTCAGCAAATATTTATATATGCGATTAATTGCGATTAATTAATCGGGACACCATGTAATTAATTAGATAAATTTTTTTTTATCGATTGACAGCCCTAGTTTATTTATATCCTTTGGGTATTTGGTCTCTTGAATTTTGATAATAGAATTTTGGTCTCTTGATAACTTGTAATGGTAGTTTGTGATGGCGAAATCATAAGGAATCATATGGGTTGCTCCTGCAATATCATCAAGGGGTCACACACCAGACGTGTCTGGTGGACGACATGGCGCATGCTGAAATTCAAAACAATAGTTTCTATGAAGGTACGCACACCGCCACAGCCATGTCATAGCCCAGATACGACTCCGGAGGCTGTTCAAATTTCTGCCACACCACTGAGCGCAACTTGCATAGATTTCCATTAACTTCAACTCAAATCAAAGGACATAGACTATTTACTCTAGCCATAATTGGATGATATATTGTGCATATGCATCTTTCATATTGCCTTTACGGTACATTTTCACTTAAAAGTATGTATGTTTGTAGGCCGACAGCTTGAATGAAACCAATTCATACATATTGCATAACCTAGTAAACGTCGCCATTTCTAATCATAGTCTACAGTTTGCTCGGTTACACAAGCTTCAAACGCTAACCTGAAAACTCATCAACATCACTTTGTTCATTCTTGAAGAAGTACAAAAACCCTCATAACTTTTGTGTGTATCTGCACTGCACCTGCCATATGCACAGCATCAACACATCCTGTACGTGTGACGCTTCTAGCCCATTGGGTGACCGCCTTCAGGTTTTGAAATGAGACAAGGGAAGCATTTGACAGTTTATTGACATACATCATTCATCTGTATTGCATAAATAACAATAATGAGTAACCACATTGTTCAGTGATGTTTCCTTTCTAAAATAAAGTGTTGGATAGGAGGCTTGCTAAAATGTGATGCCTATATAGTATCGATTTTAAATTCTATTCGTTAATAGATTGTTCTCTTTGGAAATAAAATTCACATTTTGCATACGAGCCAAGTCATACAATGTCTTGTGATTTTAACATCTCATACAAATTAAAGAGCTGTCATGAGGCCATGTTGGCATGTCACACATCCTGGCCATGTTGGCATCTGCCGAATTTGCTAGTTTCTACCAAATGACATGATTTTGATGTAAACAACAAATATTTGGAAAGCGTTTCCTTCCATCTAAAAGTGTTTAAGCCTATTTATTTTTTAGTCCTAATTATGCATGGATTTTATGATTGGTTGCATAGTATTATTTGAATTTAGCTTTGCACTTTGCCCTGCAACCTTAGAAGAACAGACCAAGGAACCAATTGTGGGTGGCCACGAGATTGGTGCCACATCATTTGAAGATACACTTTGAATTTTCTGTACTTGCATTCTTACTTAAGGTAGATTTAGATTCTAAATAATTAAGCCACCTAATCCAAATTGAAACCTCATTTCACAGGCACACACTGGAAAGGCCTTATCTAGTGCACAATTAAGACATTTACTATTGTCAGTCTGGTATACATGTTGGCATCACATATGGTCGACTAACATCTTCTCATGGTATAAGATACACTTGTTCACCCAGCACAATATGGTTGCAGGCATGGGCACCTGAGAGGCCTCTCTGCTTGATGCACCTTGCTGAACTGATGAGCCGTGTGCTGACAGTTGACATTTACTTGGAGAATGGGCTTGGCGTGCCAGATCCGCAAGCCACTCTGCAGCAAAGGAGACTTGGGAACTCATGAAAGGACACAACAATTCTCAGCACAGCAGCTTTTTGTTATTGTGGCCAGGTGCCAGTTTTTGCTTATTTACAATCTTATCAATATTGCATCGGACAATGCAAATCTTCTCTACTGTTGACTTAGAATTTCTTTCTTTTTCATCTTTCACTCCAAGTTCCTTTTTTTATTATCCTGAAGGAAATTCTCAGTGGTCCTCTAGTGCAAACACATATGTCAGAGAGGGGTTACTCTGAAGGTTTGCACGACAAATACAACCGGATATTGTTTCTGACATCTTGTGAATTTGTCTCAATCCAGCACACTGGTTGGGGAGCACGGATCCATCAGGGCTCCACTCGTGGGCCGCTGAAATTTGAATAGGCTCCGGCTCACAAATGGAGGGAAGCATGATGTTGTCACCTTGGCATATTTTATCTCTGATCAAACATTAGTAGGCAGATGTTGTAAACTTGTAACTGTCTCATCAGCAGTGGTGGTGGGGCTCTGAGGCACGGGTGCAAACTTCATGCCCAAATGCCTCATTCTCCTTCTTCCTTCTTTTCTATGCATCTGAGAAGCTTTTTGCTTCATGTCGTGGTTTTCAAACTCGCAGTACATGTCCTTGAGATGAAAAAGACCTGGTTACTTTCGTAACCTCCATTCCCTGATGGAGGGAATGAGACGTTGTGTTGATGTAGTGACACTAGGGGTCACTCTTGAGAGCCCGGAAACACCTCTGATCTTTGATAAAAGGGCAGTGGGAATTGGAGAATGGTATTTGCATGCCCCTCCCCCAGACATACGGGTATATAAGGAGGGGACGTGCATACCGCTCATTAGGATTTGTTTTGAGGAACCAAGAAAAAGGTCCCAGCCATTTCAGCGGTAGTTCAGCATTGTGGCAGGAGGGACACAACGTCTCATTCCCTCCATCAGGGAATCGAGGTTACAAAAGTAACCAGGACGTTCCCTATCTGACACTCACTCGACATTGTGTTGATGACAATAGGGGTTCCCTACAAAAATGGCACAACTGGCTGTACTTGGATGCGTGGATTGGCGGTGTGAGATGGGCAGACTGTTGTGTGCCGCTTAGCCAGCTGACCGGCCAAAGAGTCACAAGTGTGAGTGTCGAACAGCCCTTTGGGGACGAGTACTCAAAAGAATGGGGAGAGGCTTGACATCGTCGTGCCTCCTTTTCCCACTTTTTTCCTTTTTTCTCCCCAGAAAAGGAGAGAATTCGCTAACCGACTGGGATGCCAGTGTCCGCGTCGGGGGGGGGTTACTCCCAAGGGGGGTAACTCCCAAGGCGAAGACACTGTGGAGACCACACCCCACCCAGAGGAAGAGGTGGAAATACGTCACTTGGTCTGTCTGCAGTGGGGGACGGAGTGGTCTGCTTACCAGGTCTGGGGCAGTGGCTTCTCGCGTCCCCGGGGCACGATATGTTGTATGGCCTCCGTCTGATGCTTCACTGCCGAGAACTGCTGGGCGAAGTCCTCGACGGCTACATCGACACAACGTCGAGTGAGTGAGAGATGGGGAACTGGTCCAGCTTTCATGTAGCATCTCGGTTTTTTTAAGCATCTAAACTTGGTATTCAATGAAGTGTCTCAACAATAATTACAGCTTTGCATTTCTGATTTCAAACCCTGCGTGCTTGATAGGCTTTTACTGTAAGCATGTAACTATTACTGTTATGCAATTGTTGTCTTTGCATGACACATATGCAGTACAAAAAAGTTACATTGAATATAACCCAGAACAGAGGGTGGATTTTTGAAATATAGAATAACAGGTGAAAACTTGTTCGGATTTATGAAATCTTGATCATATTTATTTGGGAGGCGCTCCCTTGCTAGTTAGGGTTAGGTTATAGTGTCTCTGACAATCAGGTACTGTGGCACTTTCCTGATGAATTTTACTAATTTGTAAAATCAGGTGTGGCTTTCTTCATGAATATAATGACTCTGAATTACCAAGACATAGGATGGCAATGTCAAAGTAGAAATGTGAAGCTTATAATTGTATAAAAACACTTTACTTAGTTCTTATGTTAAAACCTGTGTATTATTTGAGCTGTAAAGTTGTTGAAATCATAATAATTACAGTCAATTTAGAGTTATAGGGATTACATCATCAGGTCATCATGGCAACAAAGTTGTAAATTGGCTATAATTTTACACAAAAAAGGTTAGCAAGCAATTTCATCACACTAAAATGTTAACATGCATATTGTTTACGTCTTGTGGCTATACCTTTGAAACAGTGAGAATGCAAATGTTTACAGATTGACCCCATTCACTTCCATTGTCAGTGCCTCACTGTTTTTAAAGGAGGAACAGGTGGAAAAACATTTTTGCAGTAATCAATATCACGCCACAAACGCTGTCGATTGAGCTTAACCTTAACTGAACCTGCAATATTCCTTTAAGTTAAAAGCAACCATAGGTACATTTTAGCTAAATGTGTTGTTGCCCCACCCAAATTAAAGTGTATAAATTATAATTAAAATGTACAGGTTTATTGATAATGATTGTTTGAGTGACATTGCGACATAAGCATAATAACATAAAGTGTAAAACCTTTCAGAATATGGTACTATTTGCATGTTAATTTAGACTAAAACATAAAATGCAAAACTGAATGTTACAAAATATGCAACGGGGTGTCCAAGGGGTTCTCGGTCTGAAATACGTTGAAGATCCTTGACCCAGAATATTCCTCACAAAATCACAAACTCCAGTGGTGCAATTAGAAGGATTTAGTTTCAGTTGCTTACTGTTGTATACTGGCTGTATTTTAGTTCAAACCAAATATTAAAATTGCGTTTGCTCATTCATTATGTAAAAAGCCTATGCTGCTGGCAGAGTTAATTGCATCTGACATCATTGTCTTCATCAGGCTATGTCTCAAAAGCAGCTCGTGCACCTCTTAATAGCACTCTTGCTACATGGGTTTCGTTTTTGTCACTTATATTTTTGACAGAGGCACGTGCTAAAACATGCTAGCCAAGTACCTTGTTTGCAATGATTGATTACCCAATATCTAATTAAACCTGATCCAATCGCTTATTATGCAGACAGGAATAAACAAGCTGAAGTCAACTGTCAAGGCTGCATGATTGATGATGCTGCCAATGTAGCTATTGTTTGACCTAATGTCTCGAACGCTTGTAACAACCAGTAGAGCTCCCTCAGACAATGTGCTCTGTCAATCCACAGCTGATTTGCCCAGCTCAGAAACAAATATTTGTTCATTTATTTATTTATTTCCAGGAAGTGATATATATTATGGAGGACATTGGGAGATTTGTTGTGTTGTTGTCCCTATTAAACCTAAGGTCCTGTTTCTCGCCTTTTGGGGAGACCTTTTTTATAAGGCTTGAAGAGGGACAAACGACTCCATGAGGATAGTGAATCAAGTGAAGTGTAAATTACCAGTAGTCATGTTTCCATTTAAGTTACTAATTTAATGTATGCGCAAAATCTGAATATCACAAAAACTATTTGCAACTTTCCCATTCCATGTGTTTAAAAGAACAACATTTTTGTTTGTGGGGAAATTGACGCAACATTAGAAACAAAAATGGAGCTCTTGTGGCTCTTTTATTAAATGTAATATATTACTTGCAGTGAGAGCACACAAATAAAACACTCTGAAAACATCATTGTTGTTAGCCTTTAGTGGCAGATGCCATGTCTGGGAGCAAAAGCATGTCAGACAGTTCTGGGCAGTAATAGTAGCCAATCATTTTGATAACAAGCTTTGGTATTTCAAAATAATATTTTAATAATAATAACAAATGCAATACTGTGATACTGATTATATTTTCTAAGCAAATTATGTATTCACATGATTTGTTAGGGCAAACTCACATTAAGTTTTTTGACAAAAATCAATACTCCTAAATAAATTTAGGACATGAACATTAATTAACAACATTAGTTAACATGAACTAAAAATGAACAATACTTTTACAGCATTTATGAATCTTAATTAATGTATTTTTCAATAGTTGTATTTGTTCCCCTTCTGTCGCTCTCTCCACGTTGTGTCGGAGAAGCGACACTAGGGGTCTCTCTTGAGCACCTAATATACCTCTGATCTATGAAAAAAGGCCAATGAGAAGTTGGCAGCTAGTATTTGCATACCCCGCCCCCGGACATACGGGTACAAAGGCGAGGCAAATACTAGAGTTCATTCAGAAATTTTCTTCGGAGCCGATGGTTGTGCATGCTGTTCGCGTGAGATCACACCAGTTCCAGTATTCCTCTGACGCTCTGCATGCTGTTGGATTGATGGCGCAATACAGCGGCGATTTCTCCTTCTTGCACGGCAGTGCAATTGCCCCTGGGCGCTTCGACAGTGCAGAAACCCAAACTCTAAGAGAGTTGTTTAAAATAGTGATTTTCTCTAAAAGAGCAATACACCGCGGCGTTGAACGTCCTTTTCAGGACGCGTCTTTTTAAAGACATGTTTCCGCCTCTGTGTAGTTTCTGGATGCGGTTGATTTCTCTCCACCTCGGACGATCATAAAAGCTGCCTGGCGTACCTGGGTTGCGATTACACGCAGGCAGCTTTTTTATGAATGGTCTATGTTTTCAGGGAAAGAACATAGCCATAACAGCATTGCGGTCGTAGGCTTTCTTTTGTCATGAGAGAAAGCCACTTCAGTCGCCCCCCGCGCCTCGCCTCCTTCCCACAGGATTGAGGCAGGTGCCGTGGGCGATGGAGGTGATTTGGGGACAATGACAGGCTGTGTTTGCCGGGTAAATCCCCGCGAACCACCCGCCTCCCCGGCACGCTAGCTCCCGGGATTGGATGACGATAATCACCGCTGCATCGGAGAGCGTTACAGTGGCGTCTGATGTTGATGGCTCGTCTGCGCCGCCACCTTCGGGTCTGCGTGCCCAGTCTGAGCCTGGTGCACAGAAGTACGATATGCTTCCCTGGATACCGCGAGCACAAGGTTGAACCGGAAAATCCCGTCCCCCTCCCCCTCATGGCTATTTTATTTGTTCCATGGGTATGTGCGCCGCTCACAGCCACGCACCCCCCTCCGGTTCCTTTCTTCCTGGACGTGCATGACGAGCTGAGCAAGCCAAGCTTCCTCGCGCCTCCGCTCTCACTACCCTCAGCGGTAGAGCGGTCCCAGACCGCTCCCCCCTGCACGCCATGGCCCCCTCCTGCATGTCCACCGGGCCAAGGCACTCCAAAATTTGCACTTGGGTAGTCCTGTTCTTGACGTGCCGCAGGAACTGCACTCGAACAGGCGATGGCCACCCTCGTGGTCCGGAAACGCAACACATGGACTGGACCTGGTCGCAGTAGAGGAGGTAGACAAAGCACGCTTTCTCAAACGCTTCCGTCTCCCAGCTCCATCCATTCGGCGACACCACATGACGACTCCACCCAGCAGTCCTCAGAGGTGAAGAAACAGATGGAGGCTATTTCACACATCGTGCCCTGCCGCAAAGCTGCCGCCAGGGGCCATGCCCTGTCTGCTCGCCGAGGGCGTCCTCCTGCGGCTTTCAAGAAAGAAAGAAAAGTGGTGCTCCGCCTCAACAAGCATGGGCCCAGCTCTCAGCCCTGGCGTCAAGCTCCCCACAGAAGATGGACGCCCCCTCATCTCACGGACCCCCTCGAGGACCCGGAAGGCTCCCAGGCGCTCCTGAGATGACCAACCCAGAGACTGAGACGTTAGCTCCGGAGCTGGTAAGACCACTCCGTCCCCCGGTGGGGGGCCGGGAGGAGAATATTTCGTTGAATTCATTTCATTTGGCCGCACCCCCTAACGGGGGCTGCGGTACTCACATTCTCAATAATAGAGCTATTTCCTTTTTTGTCTCTGGGTCACCTGGCCCGCAAATGCCGTTCTCACGGCACTCTGCCGCCAGGCCTCAACAGTCCCGGCATGCTGGACGCGGCCACAGTCCGCCTTCAGCCCCACGACTGTCCCCCGGCCGGCCGGGTCTGACGAATCTAGAGGACACCTGCAACCGGACCTCCTCCTCCAGTCACGAACCCGCCCCTGCCGGGTGCGGAGCAAGGTAAGTGCTTTTAGTTTATTCTCAGCACCAAAGCCTTGGGACGCACCCTTGCCTCCAGACGCCACACTACCTGCTTCGCCCCGCTGCGAAGCCCCTGCCGGGTACGTCCAAAATACTCGTCCCCTTGGTACCCCCAGCATGGAGTTTGGAGGCATGGCTTTCACTGCCCAACCAGTCACGCTGGCTGTACCGGACCATTCGACTCGGTTACGCAATTCAGTTTGCCAGGCTCTGCCCCCCCCCTTCGCGGGCGTCCGTTTACGCAGTAGACGGCAAACATGCAAAATCCCTGCGCAAAGACGTGATAGGGCCTGTCCCCCAACCGAAATGGAGAAGGGTCTCTACAGCCCTTACTTCGTTGTACCCAAGAAAGCGGCGGCTTACGACCAATCTTGGACTTGCGAGTTTTTCAACCAAACACTGCTCAAACTCCCATTCAAAATGCTCACGCAAAAGTGTATCTTAACATGCGTCCGGCACCTAGATTGGTTCGCAGCGGTAGACCTGAAGGACGCGTACTTCCACGTCTCAATTCTGCCGCAACACCAACCCTTCCTACGGTTCGCGTTCGATGGCCAGGTGTTTCAGTACAAAGTCCTCCCCTTCGGCATGTCTCTGTCCCCTCGCGTCTTCACGTAAGTCGCAGAGGCAGCCCTTGCCCCGCTCCGAGAAGCCGGCATCCGCATACTCAACTACCTCGACGACTGCCTCATACTGGCCCACTCCCGAGAGTTACTATGCGCTCACAGAGACCAGGTGCTTAAACACCTCAGCCGCTAGGGGCTTTAGGTCAACCGAGAAAAGAGCTAGCTCACTCCGGTTCAGAGCATCTCCTTTCTCGGCATGGAGTTAGACTCAGTCTCAATGTCTGCACGTCTCACCAACGAGCATGCACAGTCGGTGCTGAAATGCCTTGCAAAGTTCAAGCCAGGCACAACGGTCCCTCTAAAACTCTTCCAGAGGCTCCTGGGGCATATAGCATCCTCCGCCGCAGTCACACCGCTGGGGTTGATGCATATGAGACCACTTCAGCACCGGCTTCAGACTCGAGTCCCGAGACGAGCATGGCACCACGGCACGCACCGTGGAATATCACCCCCGCATGCCACCCAACGCCTAAACCCTGGACAGACCTCTGCTTTCTACGGGCAGGAGTGCCCCTGCAGCAGATGTCCCGACGCGTCCTGGTCACTACCGATGCCTCCAAATCGGGTTAGGGCGCCGTTTGCAATGGGCACGCAGCTGCGGGCCTTTGGAGAGGGGCCCCGCTGTGCTGGCGTATCAATTGCCTAGAGTTGTTGACTGTTTTCTTTGCCCTGTGACAGTTCCTCCTGTTAATTCGAGACAAACATGTCCTAATCAGGTCAGACAGCACCACTGCGGTAGCGTACATAAATCGCCAAGGCGGTGTACGCTCCCGCCACATGTCACGCCTCGCCCGTCGTCTCCTCCTTTGGAGCCAGCAGCGACTCCGGTCCTGCAAGCGTTCTCTGTCAGCGACACTTGCCTGGAGTTCGGTCCGGCAGACACTCATGTGATCCTTAGACCGTGACCGGGCTACATGCCCAAAGTTCCTACCATGCCCTTTAGAGACCAGGTAGTGAACCTGCAAGCGCTGCCCCGGGAGGAGGCAGACCCAGCCCCATCATTGCTGTGTCTGGTACGTGCTTTGCATACCTATCTGGACCACACGCAGAGCTTTAGACACTCTGAGCAGCTCTTTGTATGCTTGGGGGAAAGCGGAAAGGAAACGCTGTCTCCAAACAGAGGTTTTCCCACTGGGTAGTAGATGCCATTTCATTGGCTTATCACACTCAGGCCGTGCCCCCCCCCCCCCTGCGTGGCCGAGCTCACTCGACAAGGAGTGTTGCGTCCTTGTGGGCACTGGCCAGGGGTACCTCCCTGGCAGACATTTGTGGAGCAGCGGGTTGGGCGACACCCAACACATTTACGAGATAGTACAATCTCAGGGTTGAGTCGGTTTCATCCCGTGTTATCTCAGGTCCGAGCCAGTAGAACTCGGTAACACGCTGATGGGCTGACCGGGTGAATCGCTTGCATATACGCCCTTTCCCTCGCTTGAGGTAAAACTGTGCCGCACTAACATTAACAAAGAAACATGCTCTAATAGTAGAACAAGTTGTCTATTTTGATAGATGGATTTTCCATCAACATATTCTTAAAGTACAATTATCTGATTTCCTACATTAAAATACAATATCAATGTGATTAAGTATGTAAAATCCTTAATACTATGGTAGCTGACACGTAACACGATGGCCTTATTATTATTATTTATAATTATCTTAACTTCAAGATTTTAGGTTAAAATGTGTGTATATATATATATATGCATGTATAAGGAATGCTAAGGTCCTATAACTGGCCATCATTTATTTTAAGTTTTTAATCATTTTAAGTACCTATTGCCTTCACTCTTATTTTAGATGGTGCTAAGGAGGGTCAACTAAATTTAAGAGTAGCTACAAACATTCAACGTAAAGCTCAAAAAATGCAGCTCAAAATAGTTCTAGATGTATAGCATGTTACAACAAAAGAGATGCCAACTTTCAAAAGTATTTTAAGTCAGCTTCCCAGTTCTTCATGCAAAGAACGACAGTATGAACTATGTATACATGCATCGCTTTTGGCAAGTGTAAATGCCACAGTTTAATCCATATTAACAAAAATATAGTTTTCATGTTATATATATTGTGAGGGTGATTCATTCTGTGGTGCTTCCATAGAAAAAAATAATAAAAAAATAAATAAAATGCCTTGCTGTGTCTGCTATTTGAAAACATATTTATAACAATTATAATATCAATAGCATTACAACAAATGATAATATTATTGATAATAATTACTGTTATCATAAAGGCTTTCAAAATAATAATAAAAGATAATGTTAGAAAGATGTTATATTTCAATCTGGTCAGAGCAATGTCTTTGAATGAAATGGTTGACACAATTCTGTTCAACAAACACAGAAGAACAGATGAGAATTTGACCTGATGAAAAATTCATATGCACATATAGCTTTGGACACTTCCATTATCAAACATTTGTGAACCCTGACAGAATGAAGTTTATTCAAAGCCACCATGTTCACAAGGTGTTGGAAATTGTTACTTTAATTTATCCTGAGATGATCAACATCTGATCCCAGTGTAAATTGCCTGTAGGCTTTTTTAAAATGAGGAAAAACACACATGTGATAATACAGAGTGAGCGTTTGGGTGATGTGTATGTGTGTGTACATCTGAAGGCTTTTGGGGGAGGGCGGAGGAAGCATTTGACATACTGTATATCAAACAATGAATAACTGAGACGGGACAGCCTTAATCAAAACTTCCCTCATTTTCCCAAAAATGTATCATTAAATAATTCGTTTTGCAGCTACAGGCAGCAGTTGAAGGGGGTCTTGTGCCTTCCTGCGGTTAAAAATGTGAGCTAGATTGATATATTTATTATTTATCAGATTAATCGTGGTTAGAAATGGTGGGTCCCAAGTTGGGCTCATCAAGCTTTATTTAGTGGTGCGTGTGTGTGTGAGTGTGTGGGGGTGGTGATGGTGGTGGTGGTGGGGGGGTGGCTATGTATGGTCATCAAAAAGAGTGGTCATCTGATTAAACAGAGTGGTCACAATTGAAACTTTGCCCCAAGCATTATTTTTTTTACCGCAGAAATAGAAGTTGTCATTGATCTGACACCTCTAAGGTCAGTTAGGGTCCCAGGGTCATCTCTGTTTAAGGAAAGGTCTTGAGAATACCCAAAGGACATGCCAGAAAATGTCAACCTTTCAAGTACAAAGCAGGATTTTAAGGTGTGATACTCAATTTTTCCATTCATTGGCCCTTAAAGTTTGTCACGTGCACCAAATGCTGCCATCAAAGGCAATTACATTTCTAAGCCACGATCGCTAAATCAATATCATCTGTGAACCTTTCATTTGTGAGGACTCAAAAATATACAAACCTGTACAAATCAAATACATATTAAAACTAACATATAAAACACAACATTACATTACTGTGCCCAAATTATGTTACATTTCAATATAATTAATAACAGATAAAGCAATCATAATACAATTATTTACAAATTAAAAATCACAAGCAGCTCAAAGTTTAATTGCATATTAAAACAGCATTTGTGGCATTATGCTGATTACCATACAAAATTATTTTGACTGAAAATAAAACAAGGTTATGCAGTATATATATATATATATATATATATATATATATATATATATATATATATATATATATATATATATATATATATATTTCTTTATTTTTATTTTTATTTATTTTTTGACAGGATTATGGGGTTTAAGACGTTATGGCATCATGTCACTATATTGTAACTTTACTTGGAAAAGGGTTACAGGTGATTTTATCACAGTCAAATCAAGTTAACTTGCATATTGTTTACATCTTGTGGCTATATATATATATATATATATATTATTATTTTATTTTTTTAATAGGACTGTTGGTTTAAAGTGTTAATAAATTCATTGTATTAATAATAATTACAAACATCCCAATTTTTATCCATAAATTTGTTTATAAGAAATTTTCCTAATATCAGAGCAATTCAAGCTTGAAGTACTATCATGTTTTGTTTCCAAGTCAGCAGGGGGCAGTTAGCGCAACTCCAACTGTAAAAGCACACCTAGCGAGAACAGGCAGGACAAAATGAACTTCACATAACCTCACATATACACTTTTTTTTATAGAAAACTATTATGAGTACAGTCTTCATCTCATTTGAGTCTACACCATTCAGATCATTCTTCCACAAAAAAAAAAAAAAAAAAAAAAACTAATTTGTTCATGTGAAATCTTTTTAAATTAGCCCCAAATTACTGATTGCACCTTTAACAATATTTCTTTATCATTACTGCTCCTTCAAAAACGTGTACCAAATGAAAAAACAGAAAGCAAAAGCTGGTGCATCCATCAACCAAAATCTCTCTGTTTCTTTTTTTGTGGCTAATGAAAGCTATGCAAACATACCGAACAGTTAAACTTAGATATAGCCTGTAATAACAGTGAGACCTTTGAGTGAATTTGTGCTGCCCCAGGAGGGGAAAGACTAAGAGGAAACCTTAGTGCAAGCCAACTCTAACTCTAAAGTCAATGCACAAAGTCATCAGGACAGAGCACCGGCTCTCAGCCTCTTAGAAGGTGACTGTCAATATAAACGTCTCGCACCAATGACTTAAAATCTTGATCGCATTCTTCTGGATCATTAGAGGTTCAAATGGAAAATTGCTTTGCCTTTCACCTCATCCATTTACAAGCCAAAGTATTGCCTCTCACCTTATTAGACTGAAATGGCATTTGAGTGTGTACACTTTCTAAAATAGAGTGCCTCAAGTATTTTAAAAACTGTAAATGCAGTATATGCATATGCAGAAAATGCAGATGAAATGGCCTCTTTTATTTCAAGTTGGCAGCACTGTAAATTGTACGTCTTAAATGACAGTACTGAGAACTGTACTTGAGCCACAGAGCAGCTGTATTCTGCGCTGCACATTAATTGAAGCATTGAGAGTGAAATTGCCATCCAGCCCTCTTTGCCTTTGGTCTTGGTATGTATCTGGAGAATAGATCTGGCTGACAATTGAGGACATAATTGTACATCACACTCGATATTAAGATGAGAAAGCGAGAGGTCGTCCCATCACATCTGTGTGTCGGCCAGGCAATCAAACCGAGTTCATGTCAGTGTGAAAAACCCATTTGTGTTCAGAAACAAAAAATGTCCCCCTTCTCTCATAATGGGCTAAAGCGCTTGCTTATCTCCAGCCATGCAAAGCCAGACCTCATCAAGGGCACAGCGCACATGGGACACCACTGCACTGGCATCAAAACCAGCAGGAAATCAAAAATTAGATACAAATGTGCGGTAACCTATTCCGAAAGCCGATCTGGCCCCAATCTTCAGGGACTAACCCTATGACATAAAGTCATATTGTGTTGGAGTTTTAGTCCCTAAATTTGTCCATCAATTATTAAGCAGGCATGCCGATTGTATAAATGTTGGAAATTACCAGCGCTGTCTTTTTCTCTCAGGCAAAAAGAATGTGATACATCAGCTACATCCCCACCTTATGTGCCGGCTCTCTGTCCAAGGGGCCAGAATTATTTATGCATTAGAAAACAGCGTGGCCGGGCCAGAGGAGGCTAGACACATTATTTTAAACATTTCATAACACACATCAATATTTCATAAGAAATAAATAAAGAATGTCGGGCTTGTTTGGAGGACAGCTGTAGCTCTGCGCTTCAGCAGCTTGGAGGGCTCCAGGGAGGCCACGCATACCCCGCAGTAAAACCCTCCATTTCTTTTTAATCATCCACTTAGTGCATTGTGGGTAGATAAGCTGTCAAGGTGAGCCAACAGCTTCTTCGATTGCACCACTGAAAGGCTTTGTCTGAAAAGAACAAAGTCCCCCTCCAATTTCAATCTGACCCCTCTGTTGATGCCATCAGAGAGTCTGGAACCTGCTGTTTCTTAGTAATGTGGGTAACCGGTGGAAGTAGGGGTCGAAAAGGCTTGATGGAAGGCTGAAATGGTCCAAAGGGACAGCTTGACTGTTTTCAGGTAGTATAACTTAAAGATTGGGAAGGGATAAGAGAGTGTGCAATGTATGATCACACTCATAAAAAATACAAACTTGGTCCTTGATCTTTATTTATGGCTGATAAAATGAGCGGAACAGTTTACACCCAGAGGAAACATTAGACATATTACACCCTGGCTTCATAAATTCATATTCCTCTTCATACCCTGTTGAAAATTGCCACATCACACTAAGCAGTATTTACTCTTGAACAACAGCTTCTTCCAGTTCTCTAATCTGACTGGATACATGTAGTTTTGGAGTAAATACTGACACCTATCATCCTGGATACTGGAAGTTTGTTTACTAAATGCTGCAGATTTACACCTAATATGTTTTTAATCTTCTGTTTTGTTACTTTTAAGTCTGTGTTTTTATCCGTTTCATAATACACATGTCCCTATTATGGACATTCTTGAATTTAATTCAAACAAATTTTAGAGCATTGCTGTGCACTTGACTACGACTGTGCATTAGTGAGTCACAAGATCTCTGCCGGGCTAAGCACCGCTGTGAACTTGTGACTGGTGTTTCATGTTGCAATGTTTATCTGTATCGACGCCATGATTTTCTGGACATTTTATCTTTTCAATTGCACTCATTCTGTTTGACTGGCTGTTGGATCACACACCTGCTGATGCCTTCATTGTCTGTAGTAAGTATGTTGTGTTTGTTGTAATATTGTTTTGTTTACATGTACCTTTATGTTTGAGCATCCTCTGATAGAGCTGAATAAAGTAAACATGCTATTCTTATTTTCATTAGTGGTAGTAACTCAGTCTAGTTCATGTCAATTTCATGTCTTTATGTGTTAAACCTTTTTTTAATAAGCAAAAATGTACTTAGTGCACCTTTAAGTGCTCCTTACATTTATCGCTACAGTTCTAATGTGAAGTGTCCATTTAGTGGCACTTAAAGCTAGTTACTTTTTCTCCCAAACAAATGCGGTTTTGAAGAGTAATGCTTGAGGTTTCTAAGAATAATGCTTTATTGAGATTTAAAGCAACAAACAAACGGATACCCCTTTTTCTCTTTCGATCTGATTCTGATATCTGAAATCTCATTATCAGCCGATACCGATCCAATACAGTTTTGTTTTTTTTTTTTTTTTTTTGCATAAACAGTTTAGAATATCTTTACCTCAGTGTGTGGAACTAATTGGGGGTACTCTTTTTTTATGTATAAAAACACAAACCTCTAACTACACATTATTTCAATATACATTTTTAGTCTATTAAGAAACACTTTCAACTTGATCTGGACTTTTTTTGGAACCCATTCATCTTAAATAGTGTTATAATTTGTAACCAAATCATAATGATAATAATAATAATAAATTGTTATTATTATTATTATTGACTATCGACTGATTTTTAAATACAACAGAAATACTGCATTCTACAATCAAACTGACATCTGCAAAATTTCAGGACTCACAACTGCATTTTCATCAAACCAGTGCTGTGTGAATAGAATGCATGTGCTATAATAAACATGTTTAGATGTCATAAGATAGCATTGTGTTAGGAACAAGGTGAAACATAAGTGTCTATGTAGTGTAATCTGCTGTTTTACTTGTGATCTATGTAAAAATTAGTAAAAGTAAATTAACTAGTGTTTCTATTTATGCATATTTGTAGCCACAGCTTTAGTATAAGCTGCTAGTCTTCAGTCTCTGCTGTTTTTTTTTTTTTTATTCTTCTCCACACTCACAGGCCTTAATCCCAGAGAAGTAAAGGAGCACCAAAGTGCTCGAATTGCCATGAAGTGCATCTCATTCCTGTAATTGCTGCAGATGGAGTAGTCTAATCTCGCTCTGCTCCGCATGGCGACTGGGGAATAGCAGGTTAGGGACTGTGTAGCACATGAGCAGCCATGTGCTGATTGCACATCTGTGCCATGTTAAAGAGAGCGTCATACTCAACATTAAAAGTGGATCAAAGCCCTAATTAATACAGATGCTGGTGCTAGTAACATAAGAGTAAGTAATGTTTTACTTACCAAGACCATTTCAGCATCTGAATTTATTAGCAAAACTCTTTTCCAGAGCTGAGAGTGTGGCCTACCTAAGAACATTTTATGCACCATAAGTGGACTTCTTGCTACAGCTAATTGTAACAGAAATGATGATTTCCTCTAAATTATCATTAATTAGTCATTCTCAAATTTAGACACACAGCTGACCTGCTTTTTTCAACCCCCTACGGTTCCTCCCGCACCAAGCTCCTCTCGAAACTACAATGCTAAATAGGCTGGCATCTTTTCAGGTGTAGACAGAATGCAACTTTGGGTAGAGGTTCAGATATTTCCCTATACACAGTCAACTTTTGTAGATAAATGTATTTTAATCCCACAGATGCCTCTTTCAATACCCAGGCAAATAATGCTCTCTGTGCTTGCCTTTATCTCCATGTTCTTACAAGTTGTTTTGAATAAAAAAGTGATTATATCCAGGGCCACAATGGCTTTAGACATCCACATTCAAGATGTTCTTTGCATGATATATTGATCAATCTGTAGTGACTAATGGGATGGTAATGAATTAAGTAATGTTAAGCTAATGAATCTGCCTATTCAGAGTATACATGAAGCTTTTTTACTCACCTCAGTGAACGGCTAGCTTTATTGATGAACTACATGCTTTAAATTGTCTGTCGGAGGGTTTATTGAACCGGTATTCTCTAATGAAGCGTCGACATTTGGAGAAACTACAGTACAATTAAGATGATTGAATACGAAAAAAACATTTTTATTAATGTGTAATGAATGTATATTCATTAATATACAGTAACTGAGTGAAAAATGATCAACCATCCTAGAGAAAGAAAATTGTATTGCTCATAGTTTGCTCAGCAGTCTTAAAGGATTTATTTACACTGAAATGTTGTTATTCAGTTGTTGAACACTATTATGAAAGTGACTTATGTCGTGCAGTTTATTGGTATGTTTGTGCCATGGGAAATGAATCCTAGACTTTGACTTAACCAATTGAACTAAAGAAAACGTTTGTTTCATCAACTTTGAGAAATAAAATAACAAGCAAATGAGAAAAATGGAAAGGGTGTGGACCATGGAGAAGAGGTGGGCCTGGACCATGGAGCAGATGCGGGCCTGTGACATGGCATGGAGCAGATTGAGGGAGGCCAGTGACATGACATGGAACAGATTGAGGCTTGGCTGTGAAGGGGATGGAGCAGACTCAGGTTTGGCTGTAACATGGCATGGAGTAGACTCAGGATCTCATGACGGGGGAACTCTGGCTCAGTGGCCATGATGGGGAATTCTGGCTCGGCAGACATGATAGGGAACTCTGGCTCGGTGACCACTGTAGTAGTGCTTAGTTCCTCATCAGCCTCTCCTACAGTGAAAGAAGAACCACTCATCCGCAGTATGAAGTCGATGTATTGTGCCAGACTAAAGGTACTCTGACAAACAGGTATCAGAGAGAACATCGGCTCATTCAAGCCTGCCTGGAATAATTGTTTGAGGGTGATCTAATTAAACCCAACCTGGTTGGCCAAAGCGTCGAAGTGTTCCAGGGATTCCTCCAGGGGACGATCCGCTGATGAAGGCGCATGAGCTGAACTGCTGGGTCTATAGTGTGGGTCAGGTATTCTGTAACGTGTGCTGGCAATGACAGGAAGATGATGATGATGATGATGATGATGATGATGATGATGATGTGAAGAACCCAAGTGCATTTTATTTATAAATGTGAAATCCAAAAACCGTAAAAAAAAAAGCATAAACATAGAATTTACTAGAGTTGACTTGACAACCAAATTAACAATACCTGGCAAAGGACCATGGCAAACATGAGGGTACAAATACAGGCACAAGGGTACCAAGACAACCAATGAACAGACATACATTTAAACAAGTCTAATAAACCAAGAACCAATGACAAATTAGAACTGATAACGAGATAACAAAACAATAAACAATGAAAACAAGACACGTGAACATGGAGGGAAACAGGATATCACATGACCAGGAAACACATGATTATAAAGCAGGAAATCACATGACATGAAACACATGACTATAGAACGGGAACTAGACTTCCAAAATAAAAGACATGAACACAAAACATGAACAAAAACACATTAAACTTGACAAATGTAAAGTAGACAACCATAAATATCTTGGCATTGTTCTATTCGACAGAGTGTAAGGGATCCTTGGAAGCCAATCAAATCTGCTCATTATCACACTGTACTGCTTCACCCTTCACAGGAGATTCTAAAGGGTCCTGTTATATTTGTATTAGCACAGTGACAGAAAATCCGACGAGAAGGGATAATGCTTTGAACGCAAGTCAGGAAAACAGTTTCTGTCTCTTCCTTAGGATTCCTTATGAAAAACAATAGGAAATGTCCAGCTACAGGCAGAGCAAGAAGTCTTAAATCCATGGATGATTTCTAATAATAATAATAATTTTATTTTATATAGTGCCTTTCAGTTGCTCAAGGACACTTTACAATCAATGGTAGGGGGAAAGAAGTATAGAATATGAATAGAGAATAGTGTCAAATACAAAGTAACATCAAGTGAAAAAATACAGGGATAGTATCAATTACTGAGTAATTAGAGAGAGAAAACATATCAAATAAAGAGGAAGAGGGAGACGGGATTGTCAAATCAAATCAAATCAAATCACTTTACTGTCACACTACCATGTACACAAGTGCAACAGTAGGTGAATTTCTTGTGTGCAGGTCCGAGCAACATAGCAGTCATGACAGCGACGAGACATATACCAATTACAATAAACAACATACTTACACAACACAATTTACATATCAAATGTACACATACTTACACAACACGATAATTATATACAATGTACAGTAAACAATACACACAATATACAATACACAATATACAATACAATAAGTAAGGAGTATATGAAATATATATATGTATATGAAGTAGTATATTGAGGAGAATATGTTGACAGTCCAGTGTGAGATATAAGATTAATAAAGTGCAGTGCTAATTATTGATCCTGATAGATCAAGTGTTCAACAGTCTGACTGCTTGGTGGAAAAAGCTATCATGTAGTCGGCTGGTGCGGGTCCTGATGCTGCGATACCGCCTGCCTGATGGTAGCAGTGAGAACAGACCATGACTCGGGTGGCTGGAGTCTCTGATGATCCTCCGAGCTATTTTCACACACCGCCTGTTATATATGTCCTGGAGGGAGGGAAGCTCACCTCCGATGATGTTTCTGGCAGTTCGCACCACCCTTTGCAGGGCTTTGCACTTGTGGGCGGTGCTATTGCCGTACCAGGCAGTGATGCAGCCAGTCAGGATGCTCTCTACAGTGCTGGTGTAGAACCGTGTGAGGATGTGTTGGTTCATTCCAAACTTCCTCAGCCATCTCAGGAAGAAGAGGCGCTGGTGAGCCTTCTTCACAACGGCCTCAGTGTGGACGGACCATGTGAGTTCTTCAGTGATGTGGACACCGAGGAACTTGAAACTGCTGACTCTCTCTACCGGTGCTCCATTAATGGTGATGGGGCTGTGTTCTCGGTCTTTCTTCCTGAAGTCCACCACAAGCTCCTTGGTTTTACTGACGTTGAGGGAGAGGTTGTGCTCCTGTCACCAGCGTGTCAGAGTGTGCACCTCCTCTCTGTAGGCTCTTTCATCATCGTCAGTGATCAGACCTACCACCGTCGTATCGTCAGCAAACTTAATGATGGCATTGGAGCTATGTGTTGCCACACAGTCATGTGTGTACAGGGAATACAGGAGTGGGCGGAGAACACAGCCCTGCGCGGCTCCAGTGTTGAGGGTCAGTGATGAGATGTTGCTGCCCATACTAACCACCTGACGTCTGTCTGACAGGAAGTCCAGGATCCAGCTGCACAGCGAGCTGTTTAAGCCCAGAGCCCGGAGTTTCTCATCAAGCTTGGAGGGCACTATGGTGTTGAATGCTGAGCTGTAGTCTACAAACAGCATTCTCACATATGTGTTCCTTTTTTTCCAGGTGGGAGAGAGCAGTGTGTAGTGTAGATGCAATGGCATCGTCAGTGGAGCGGTTGTTGCGGTAGGCAAACTGCAATGGGTCCAAAGAGGGGGGCAGAACAGAGCAGATGTAATCTCTGATTAACCTCTCGAAGCATTTGCTGATGATGGGGGTCAGAGCAACAGGACGCCAGTCATTTAAGCAAGTGATTGTGGCTTGCTTCGGTACAGGCACAATGGTTGATGTTTTGAAGCATGTGGGGACTACAGACAGGGAGAGGGACAGAATGAAAATGTCCGTAAAAACACCAGCCAGTTAATTCGCGCACGCTCTGATGACGCGGCCCGGAATGCCGTCTGGACCCGCAGCTTTACGGATGTTTACCCGTCGGAAGGATCGGGTTACATCCACAACAGAGACGGAGAGTGAATCAACCTCTGTAGCGTCAGCCGCGAGTGATCTCTCCGCGAGGGCGTTGTCCTCGAAACGAGCATAAAATGTATTAAGTTCGTCCGGGAGAGATGCAGCGGTGTTCACAACAGAGTCTTTATTCCGTTTGTAGTCCGTGATGGTATTAATTCCCTGCCACATGCTTCTAGAGTCAGTGGTGTTGAACTGACCTTCAATTTTGTGCCTGTACTGGCGTTTGGCTTCACTGATAGTGTTACGGAGGGCATAACTGGCTTGTTTACGCTCCTCCGTGTTAGAAGAATTAAAAGCGGAGGACCACGCAGTGAGTGCCGCGTGAACATCGCTGTTAACCCATTGTTTCTGGTTGGGGTATATCCGTATTGTTTTGGTCGGAACAACATCCTCTACACACTTCCTGATGAAACACGTTACACTGTCAGCGTAAACCTCGATGTCGTCATCAGAGGCGGACCGGAACATCTCCCAGTCCGCGTGATCAAAACAGTCTTGTAGCGCAGTCTGATTGGTCCGACCAGCACTGGATCGTTCTGAGGGTGGGTGCTTCCCGTTTCAGCTTCTGCCTATAAGCGGGCAAAAGCAGAACGGAAGCGTGGTCCGATTTGCCAAATGGGGGGCGGGGGAGGGACTTGTAGCCATCCCGGAAAGGAGAGTAACAATGATCTAAAACCCGGTCCCCTCGTGTGTTGAACTTTATGTGTTGGTGGTATTTTGGAGCGATTGTTTTGAAGTTGGCTTTGTTAAAGTCCCCGGTAACAATGAACGCAGCCTCAGGGTGCGCGGTTGCCTGCTCACTTATACACCCATACAGTTCCCTGAGTGCCCGGTCTGTGTCGGCTTATGGGGGGATGTACACAGCTGTGATGGTGACCGCTGTGAATTCCCTCAGTAGCCAGAATGGTCGACACAGAAGCATCCAGATCAGGAGAGCAGAAAGACTTGATGAAATGTACGTTCCTCTGATCACACCATGATTTGTTGATCATAAAACATACACCACCACCTCTGCTTTTACCAGAGAGGTCTTTCGCTCTGTCCGCTCGGTGCACGGAAAAGCCCGTGATTTCGATGGCCGAGTCTGGAATCTCCGCAGCCAGCCAGGTTTCTGTAAGGCAGATAACACAGCAATCTCTCATCTCTCGTTGGAAGGAGATCCGCGCTCTCAGCTCGCAGAGCTTGTTGTCCAGAGACTGAACATTTGCCAGTAGTATACTGGGTAGCGGGGGTCGATTTGCACGACGTCTTACTCTGATGAGAACGCCGGCTCGTTTTCCTCTTTTCCTTCTGCGTTTCCGCGGCCGGGCAGCCCAGACAAAGGGCTACGCCAGCGTGTTTGTAAACAGCGGGTCGGCATTAAGGAATTTGAAGTCCGGTTTTCGATGTGTAATTGTAGAACCAATGTCCAAAATCGTTTGGCTGTCATAAACAATAAGGCAGACAACATCCAAGACAAAAAAACAAAGTACTGTAAACAAAACAAACAATAAACCGCAGTGTTGTAACGGAGCTCGCAACGCAGCAGCCATACTCGGCGCCATCTTGAGTCAATGAGAGTAGTGAGAGTAGTACTGTGAGAATAGCTGAGTTTTAAAGATAGACATGGAGGTGGTGTCTCGAAGGGACTGTGGAAGAGAATTCCATAGTTTGGGATCCATGACATCAACAAATATGCCACCCATGGATGAGAGCCTAAAACAATATGCACAGAGAAAGACAGAGTTAGAAGTCCTAAGAGAACGGACAGGGGTGTAGGGATGAAGCAGCTCCGAGAGGTATTTAGAAGCAAGGCCTTGAATAGATGAAGAGATGTCAGTAAGATGATTTTGTAGTGAATGCAGGCTGAGACAGGAAGCCAGTGCAGATTATATAGGATGGGTGTAATGTGCATGAACTGTAAAGTGCATGTGATGACTCTGGAGGCTGAATTTTGAATATGTTGTAGATGGTTTTAGAAAGAAGGCCAATGAGAAGGGCTTTACAATAATCAATGCGATCCAATCGATGGAGTGAATCATAGTCATAGTAATGGTCCAGATCAATGGAATGGCAATTGGAGCAGTGCGAGGAACAGTGTGGAAGACTTTAGGAGTGCGATTAATATTTCGAGGGTGGCGATCTTTTCCGAGCGTTTTACTGAGTGTATATGTTGAGTTGTGCTGGTAGGTAACCTACAATCATGCTCATATAAATACTGATTAGAATCCCAAGAGCAAGACCAAACACCAGTCGAGGAACAGACAGGATGATAAAATCTGTGACATGACCACTGAAATTGGAAAATGGGAGGGAGAATGAACAAGACTGCGAAGAATCTGAATGACCTTATTTTCTTCAAACGAGCTGTGTAACTGACAACATTCCTGCGCTGTACGCAATCGTAATTTATTGACATGTCTTGGGTATGGAAGAATTGAAGGGGTACCGCACTCCATATTTAATATAATATATATGTCTGAAATTACATATAGAGACAGAAGCAACTGAGACAGAAATTGATAGAAGAATCTAGGAACATCCTATCTGCCAACAACCAAGAAAACTGTGTTCAGGTGTATCGAGGAGAATTGGGGCTGTTTTAAAGGCAAAGGTGGTCACACCGAATATTGATTTAGCTTTTTTATGTTTACTGGACTTTGTATGATATTAAGTGATAAATGAAAACTATTTATGTCATTATTTTTAAGACATCCTCACTATATGTATATATTTTTGCTTGAAAATATTTAATTTTTGGAAAAAATATATATATATTATATATATATATATATATATATATATATATATATATATATACAAGCATTTTCTCAAGCAAATATAGTACAAAGTATTTTAAAAAATAATAATAAAAGATTATTCCAAATAACTTTAGCAAGCATTTTTTTTTTTTTTTTTTTAAGAATTTCTGCTTTTATTGAGACAGTTTTGACATGAAGCTCACACAGATATATACATATATAAACACACACACACACACATATATATATGCAGTATATACATTGGCCAAAAGTTTTACAGATGTACAGATTTTGCTCTTATGGAAAGAAATTGGTACTTTTATTCACCAAAGTGGCATTCAACTGATCAAAATGTACAGTAAGGACATTAATAACGTGACAAATTACTATTACAATTAGAAAAAAAAAAATCTGAAATTCTTAAACTTCTTCAAAGATTTCTCATCAACAAATCCTCCATGTGCAGCAATGGCAGCTTTGCAGATCCTTGACATTCTAGCTGTCAGTTTGTCCAGATACTCAGGTGATATTTCACCCCACACTTCCTGTAGCACTTGCCATAGATGTGTCTGTCATGTCGGGCACTTCTCACGCACCTTTTCGGTTGCAGCGGTATGAGATTTTCACAGTATAATAACCATCTCAGAAAATATCACGGTTTCACGTTGTCACGGTATGTGGTATTACACAATCATTATTAGCAGTTACAATGACCCTTAAAGGAATGAAAACAAACGCTTTATTATAATTGTGACTTCACATTTTTTTAATGGAAGTATGTGTAAAAAAAATGTCTCCCTTTTGAAAATAAATAAAATAAATTAGAAAGCTGTACATTTCCATTTGAACCAAATAAATTAGGAGAGAGAAAAGGAGAAGGACCTTAAAAAAACTTCTCTCTTTAGAAAATTAACTATTTTTTATCAACATAAATGGGAGAGAAAAAAATGCTGAATTTTTTAGATCAGATTATGATAGCAGCATGTCTTTTTTGATTTGTTTTCAGGCCAGGTTATGATGAAGAAATGTAAGGACGTCAAGATTTTCAGGGCTTAGTCTTGACCGCTGAGGTGACAAAATGTGTCCGCTTGTACTGAACATCCTCTCTGAAGGCACACTTGTGGCATGGATACAAAGATACTTCCTGGCCACATTTGCCAGGAAAGACATTTCTTCAGCATGCATTTTCCGCTCTGTGTATCTAGCAATAGCTATAATCTAGCTATAATTATAGCAAGTCTTCCCTCATTACTTGCTTCATCTGTCTGGTGAGTATGTTGTCTTCAGCTTGCTCAGTGGGGATTTCACTGCCAATATGCTCCAGTACTGGGGTAATTTAGGACATTGTGTCCCTTTTCTCTGAGGCCAGGGTATCAGTGAGGTCATAGAGTGGTTGCAGGAGCTGGCTGAGATTCTCAAGAGTGGCGATGTCACTGTCTTTTGGCATGAGATGCCATGTACTCCTGTCGTTAGCCAGTAATGCGCAGACAGCCTGTTGCTGCTCCAGGAATCTGGAGATCATCTCAAAGGTTGATCCACACCTTGTTATCACATCATGGATTAGGGCATGCTCAGTGTTTTTCTTTTTAAAATCTCTTTTCTTCTTCCAACTCCTAGAAAATATGCCGGTATGCTCTGATAGCAGATTCCACCCTTTGAGTCTTCAAGACTTTGATAATGGCCATATTTAAATTGTGGCCAAAACAATTGAGCCAAACACAAGGGAACTCTAAAAAGGCCTTATTCATATTTGTTGCATTGTCTGTGGTAATGCCACACAGACTTTCATTTGGAATTTTCCAATCCTGGAGCATGTTTTCAAACATTTCTGAGATGTTTTCTGAGGTGTTGTCTTCTGGAAAAAAATGTGTCTCCAGACAATGGCACTTAAGCTGCCAGTCTGAGATGTAGTGGACTGTAAAATTATAAATGGTTCCCCTCCACCACTACTGCTGGTCCACAGGTCTGTGGTGGCTGAATACCAAAAAGCCTCCTTCAGCTATTCTTCAACAATGGCTCTCACCTCTTTGTACATGCAAGGGATTTCATTGGTAGAAAAGTTTGTTCTTGATGGCACCTTGTACATTGGGACTGCCTTCTTCGTCAGGTGGAGAAATCGAGGTTTTCCACTACTCTTAAGGGCATCATGTCTTTGGCAATAAAGTATGCTAGAGCATAATTCAATTATTTGGCTTGTTTGGATGTAGGATCTAACTTAGTTCCCTTTGCAAGTGACTGTGTGACAGTTGGTTGAGCTGGATTGGGAAGTGTCTTTCTATCGGGAAGACACACAGGCTTGAGTGAGGTTTAAGATGCCATTTATTTGATGAATGTAAAACAGAAAGGTAATGTCTCTCTTTGGCGTAGTCCCTGTCTGGCAGTCCGAGGTAGTTGTACTCGGAACCATAATATCCTGCCGGAGATAGGAGGTAGGGGCAAGGAGCCTACCCCTGTGCGGGACGGGGCTCAACTGGTGGTGGTGGTGGGGTGGTGGAGGTTGCCGTGTTAGCACACTGAAACAGCAATGATTTGATTGTGAGCAGACTTATAAAGCAATGGCTTACATGTGATTGGCTAGGAGTTACCCAGCTAATGATGTGATGATGTGCAGCTGCTAGTCTTCCCACTAGAACTACACTGCGCTTACATTTCCAGAGCTAGCCTAAATAATTAAGTTTTATAATAATAAACTGATAAAGAAACATGATAAAAATAGTATGTAACTATAACAGGTTATATAACTAAATGATTGTCTGCATGTTAGTTTAAATGTTAGCAAAACATATTAAATTAACTACTAAATGAAAAATAACATCAGATGTGTGAGCTTTTAAAATAATGTCCTATGATTATAGAAAAAAAAATAAAAAAAAAATAAATGAATTGGGCGAGTGTGTTGGTATAGCCGTGCACCTTGAGTCTCACTCCCATGACTTTTTTGTTTGCTATTAATTTGATAAGCTGATTTCACTATGGCTGCTAAAGGAACTAGACTCAATCGGAAGGATCAAAATGCAGGATCGGCTGCTACTGATGAAATTACCAGTGAGCTTAATGTGGCGACTCTTTCTAGGCTGCTGGATGTTCTCAGGAAATCAATCGCTGTGGATTTTAAAGCTTCTTTCACTTCGCTCGAAATTAAACTTGACTGTATGCAAGAGACTTTGTCTGATCATGCTCAGAAAATCTCAGCACTTGAGAACAATGCCAACCTACAAGATGAGCGTATTTCAGTTTTGGAAACTTCCTGTGTTTCATTGTCGGCAAATAACGCTAAATTGCTGGCTAAAGTGGCTGATCTGGAATCACGTAGCCGTTGCAACAATATTAGGCTACTCGGCCTACCTGAATCAATTGAGGGCGGCCAGCCCACTTCCTTCTTCTCGGGGCTTCTGATGGAAGTCTTTGGTGAGGCTGTTCTGGGTTCTCTGCCGGATTGTGACATGGCTCACCGTACTCTCATTGCTAAACCGAGTCCAGGTCAGCGGCCTCGGCCAATTATTATACGCCTTCTAAGGTTCCAGCAGAAAGTGACTATCATACGTGAAGCCAGAGCTAGAAGGGGAAGACTTCAGTACCATGGAACATCTATCGCGATCTATGAGGATTACACTCCCGAAGTAATGGAACAGCGAGCAAAGTATTGTGAAGTTATGTCAAACCTCTATAAACTTGGACTCAAGCCTGCGCTACTGTTTCCTGCAAGACTTTCTATCAATGCGAAGGAAGGCGGTAGGAAAATGTTTTCCTCAGCTGACGAAGCCAGAGACTATGCAGTATCACTCCTTTCTGCTAACTAGAACTCTCTGGTGTTTTTCCTTACTGTGCATTGCAGTTTTTGGGCTTTGTTTTTTATTTAAACTTGTTACTCTTTGCATTGATAGGCCATATTGCTCTTTTTGAAGGCTTGCTTGTTTATTGATACCGCTTTGGACAGCAGTTGTTCTGTTTTTACTTTCTGCTTTAATATTTCCTTTTGTCCCTGCTGATGGCTGGTTGTTGTAGTCTGAGACCTGATCGGGTTTGTCCTTTTGCCCTGCTTATGTAGCTAATGTGAGTTTTTAGTCTGGCACTCCAGAATATAATAGTCTTTGTCACATGCATTAATCATAATTTGTCTAGTCATTAGCTAATTTATCTGATGCCTTCACTGTGAAACCATTATGAACTGATAAATGATTAAAATAAAGCAAATATATATATATAATTTTATTTATTTTTTATTTTTTGGGTTTCGAGACTCCGTCATTTATTCTTTATAGTTACTGCTCAATTATGGATTTTTTGTTCGGCTTGTTTAGTCTGTTTCGTTTTATATTTGTCTTTGTTTTCGTTTGTCTAAATTTGTTAATACTGTTGTTCTCGCCACCTGCTCCTTCTACCCTATTATTTGTTAAATGCCTCCTTATTGTGAGTTATTGATTTAATTAAAGGATTAAAAGTAATTCATCTCAACATCAGGAGCCTTGCTATTAAAATTGATCTTCTCAGGGTATGGGTTGCTTTACATAAACCTAATATAATCACTATTTCTGAATCATGGCTTCATAACAAAATCACTAACGATGAGGTGGGAATTGATAATTATGTTTTATATAGAGCTGATAGGACATCAAGAGGAGAAGGTGTGGCTACTTATGTTGATACAAATCTGGTCTCTGAGTGTGTCTCTCCTAATGTTGAGCCAATTAACTTTGAGTGTCTTTTTACTAATATCATTTTTCATGAAAACAAACAGCTTACTATTGGAAATATTTACAGACCTCCCTCTGCTCCCACTGATTCCTTAAATGGTATCTTGGCTACTATTAATTCTCTGGATAGACACAATGAACTGATCATATTGGGTGACTTTAACCCTCTGGGGTCGGCAAACGCGCCGGCGCGTTTTGCTGTTTTTTTTTTCACATAGCAGCAACATAGACTTAAAATACTCCGTCATTTATGGTCATATAAATACAATCAATACATGATTATAAACTATAGAGGGTCTTCTTTTTTTGTGTACACTCATATTAACATCAAAACCTTGTGTTTTTTTTTAAATAAATAAAATAAAAGGGTAAGCTTTCAGCAGTCTCTGTGTTCACGATCATATTTCAGAAACACGTCACTAAAATTAACTTAAACTCCGCGAATTCTTCTCACACAAACATGAAACATATGTCTAAAGAAAGCTTAAAATGTCTACTTTTAAATAAAACAATTCAAATTTAAAGCAAATATTCTCCTGCAGTGTAATCTGTATGAAACAAAGCGATGTACAGTTTTTACCGGTCCATCTCATTATCTGTAATATGATCCCACCCACCAGCAGAGCGCGCCATTCATACGCTAATGTGCTGAGGCGATCAAGGGAAAAGTACACGCCCCCGACTGCGAGATTTGATGTAAACACAACACAACTAAACTTTTCTGCATGTTTGTAACGATACACAGGCGATCAAACTCTTGGATATTAAGAAAGAGTTAACATTTTCCTCAGAAGAAGAGCGGGACTCCGATGAACGTTTGTATTTTGAAGAGTGACTTGATCCAGCAGAGGACACAATTTCAAACGAGTAAGTCGTTTAGTTTTCATTAGCTGACATGCTATTTTATATAAACATGTACATAATTTACTAGTGGGACTGTTTTCAGACAGGATTCAAAGTTTGACATTTGACATTCAAAGTATTGACATGTCCTAATAGGCAAGTTTTAGTTACATGCAAATGTTGTTATTTACATTGTATGCTGTATGATATAAATATGATATGTAATATGATATAAAAATAATATGAATGTTAGATTATATTTTAATGTGTTTATGCTGACTCATTATCATCAACAAAGCTTGTGCTTGCAAATATCTGTTCAGGTTAAAATGCACTTTAAATATGCCCATATTAGAAAATCAGCATATTATCATATGTATTTTGGATCAAATAAATGCAGTCTTGGTGAGCAGAAGAGACTTCTTTTAATGGTAGTGTAGGTCTAAAATTAAGTAAAGTCTTTATGTAAAGAAAATATATAGTCAGATTACTTCTTTTAACTTAAAACTTGATTTTGATCATTAAGTCTCCTCACATTAATTCTCTCTCTGTCACATTCCTCATTGATAGGCCTAGAGGAGTGGTCTTTGTGTCCTCAGGTGTGAATTTCATCAATATTCATGATCGTTCATGCCTCCTCGCATATTACCATTCAGCTCTAAAATTGTCACACAAAAGTTAAATGACTATATTGTTTTGTATGAATGAGTGATCAGGATGATTTTCACATCATTTTGTAGCAAAACTCTAGGCTACAAGATCCAGTTCTCAAAAGTCAAATGTTTAGTATGTTTAGTATGTGTTATATGGCCTTATTTCAGTGACTTAAAATTTTCGTTTTTTCAAAAACCATGCATAAACATTATTTTCTCAAAAATACAAACCTGTACATACATGTTGCTCACATATTATTGTAGCCCAGTTTGTGCTGAATACAGTGTTATCAGACTTTAGCCATTAATATGTTTTTAAGCAACTGAAAAAAGCACAAATGTCAAGGCATGTCAAAACTTCTCCAGGGCCCAAAACACCCTCAGACCCCAGAGGGTTAATAATAACTGGTTGGATCGGTCTTCCTCAGGTGATAGAACTCTTTTAGGTAGTGTAAGCCTTACTCAGTTAATTAAAGAACCCACGAGCGTTGATGGCCATTCTTCTACCCTGCTTGATTGGATCCTTGTTTCCAATCCAGATAGGATTATTAAATCGGGTGTTTTATCAGACTGTTTTAGTGACCTTTCTATAATATACTGCATCTGGAAAATTAAAATACAGAGTTCCCCCTATAAATATATCTGTGGCAGCAGGGGCGTGGTCAAGCGCCCGTCCGGGAGAGAAAAGCGGTAAGGGCGCTCACACCTGAGCTAAATTATGTCTAACACCTGTCTCTAATTGCAGTAGCTTGAGGAGAGCGGCATAAAAAGCAGCAGCAACAGAGCCCAGGGGAGAGCCCGAAACGAAGGCCAAGAAGCTAGTGTGTTGTATTAGTGAGTGAATTAGTGTGTGAATTAGTGTGTGAGAATTAAAAACAACCTTACCTGAATCCTGTTGCTGTTTCCGTCCCTTCCTCAGTGGAAACTCGTTACACTGGTGCCGAAACCCGGGACTGGCAGGAACAGTGGTCCAAAGCTATGGAACAGAGTCGCCCCATAGAGTCCTCCCAGCTGGCGGAAGTCCTCCAGTCCCTCGCTACGCTCCATCAGGGCCACCAACAGTCTGTGCTTGAGCTCCGACAGGACCAGGATCGTCGGTTCTTTGAGATCATGCGGGCTCAAGCAGAGGACCGGCTTGCCATCCGGAGCCTCCTCAGCCAGGAGGCTGCTCCAGATGCAGCCCCGACCCCGGACACCCGTGCCACACTGCCCCCACCTGCGCTACAGAAGATGGGGCCGGCAGATGATCCAGAGGCGTTCCTGGACCTCTTTGAGCGCACGGCGGAAATTTGGGGTTGGCCACGCAACAAGTGGGCAGCCAGCCTCGTCCCTCTCTTGCCGATCGGGCTGGAGCGTACCGTATTCCGGTAAGGATCCAGGGGGGTACATACCAAGCATTGTTGGATACCGTCTGTAACCAGACCACCATCCACCAACGCTTGGTTCAACCCGGGGCTTTGGGATTAGCTAAACTGGTGAGGGTGAGGTGTGTGCATGGGGATGTTCACAAGTATCCCATGGTGACTTTGGCGATTAAATTCAGGGGAAAAAACCATAGTGTGGAGGCAGCGGTTAGTTCCCGCCTCACCCATCCGCTAATCTTGGGTACTGATTGGCCGAATTTCAAAGATATTTTAGATGGTATTTGTGCGGATGGGTCCTGCATTAAGAGGTGTGCGGTGTGTGATGCTTTGGCAGGGGAGGCGGGCGGGGCCGTCCTCGGCTGCTCGGAATGACGAGGGAAGGGGCAAGGTGGCGCCCCTCCTCTCAGGGAATTCCCTGAGGGGGACTTCCCTCTAGAGCAGTCGCGGGACGAAACCCTTAAACATGCTCTTGGCCAAGTGAGAGTAATTGATGGTCAACAGCTCCGGCCGGGCATCGCCATTGCATACCCATATTTTTCACTTATTAAAGATCGGTTGTACAGAGTGGCGCAGGGCGCTCAAACAAAGGAGGAAGTGACACAATTATTGATTCCACGGAGCCGCCGGGAAATGGTTTTCCAGGCGGCTCACTATAATCCTATGGCCGGTCACCTAGGGGAAAGAAAGACACTTCTCCGTCTAATAGCCCGTTTCTATTGGCCGGGCATTGGCGGTGACGTCCGCAGGTGGTGTGCGGCGTGCCGTGAATGTCAGTTGGTAAACCCACCGGCCACCCCAAAAGCGCTTTGCGCCCCTTCCATTGATCGAGGTCCCTTCGAAAGAATTGGAATGGACCTCGTCGGGCCATTAGAACGGACAGCACGCGGACATCGCTTTGTGTTAGTCCTAGTGGATTACGCAACGCGATATCCAGAAGCAGTGCCCCTGAGCAACATCTCCGCGCGTAGTGTTGCAGGGGCACTCTTCAAAATAATCTCCGGTGGGGATTCGAAAGAAATCGTCACCGATCAGGGCACTAACGTTTATGTCACGTACACTTCACGAGCTTTACTGAACTATTGGGCAGTAAGTCGATTCAGCACTAGCGTTTACCATCCGCAGACTGATGGCCTAGTGGAGCGATTTAATAAAACACTAAAAATATGATTCGTAAGTTCGATACCGAAGACGCTAGGAATTGGGATAGGTGGCTCGACCCCCTGTTATTCGCAGTACGGGAGGTCCCACAAGCCTCCACGGGGTTCTCACTGTTCGAGCTGCTGTACGGGCGACGCCCACGCGGGGTCCTCGACGTCATCTGCGAAGCTTGGGAGGAGGGACCTTCTAATAGTAAAAACGAAATTCAATACGTTCTTGATCTTAGAGCAAAACTCCACACACTGGGGAAATTAACACAGGAGAATTTGCTACAGGCTCAAGAACGCCTGTAGCAAATTGTATTTCTCCCAACATCGAGCTCGAAATTACTCGCCAAGTGGCAAGGACCCTTTGAGGTCACACGACGAGTAGGGGATCTCGATTATGAGGTTAAACGTACCGATAGAGGTGGCGTCAAATATATCACCTCAACCTCCTGAAATTGTGGAGAGAAGAGCGGCCTCTGTGGCGTTGGCAACAGTAGTTCGGAGAGGGCGGCTTCGGACCGGAGGTAAACAAAGCCTGCAATCTCAACACCCGGTTCCTTGTGGAGACCACCTCTCACGCGCCAACTTCGCAGAGGTTTCGAATTACAAAAGGAGTTTGCAGACGTGTTTTCTCCTCTACCGGGCCGCACAAACATCATACATCACCATATCGAGACCGAGCCGGGCGTGGTGATACGTTGCTGCCCCTATCGCTTGCCCGAACATAAAAAGAAAGTAGTTCGAGAAGAATTGGACACGATGCTTGAGATGGGAGTAATAGAAGAATCCCACAGCGATTGGTCCAGCCCGGTCGTCCTTGTTCCCAAGAGCGATGGGTCTGTACGTTTCTGTGTGGATTATAGGAAAGTCAACGCAGTGTCTAAATTTGACACGTACCCAATGCCCCGTGTTGATGAACTGCTCGATCGGTTAGGTACGGCTCGATTTTATTCGACCTTGGATCTAACAAAGGGTTATTGGCAGATCCCCTTGACACCAATTTCCCGTGAAAAAACGGCCTTCACCACGCCGTTCAGATTACACCAATTCGTGACGCTTCCTTTCGGTTTGTTCGGGGCACCGGCCACGTTTCAGCGCCTCATGGATAGGATCCTCAGACCGCACACTGCTTACGCCGCTGCCTATCTAGACGATATCATCATTTATAGCAATGATTGGCAGCGCACATGCAACATCTGAGGGCCGTCCTGAGATCGCTGCGGCGGGCGGGCTCACGGCAAACCCAAAAAAGTGCTGCGGTTGAGCGTGTGGAGGTATGGTATCTAGGGTTCCACTTGGGTCATGGCCAGGTGCGTCCCCAAATTGACAAGACCGCGGCGATTGCGACTTGCCCTAGACCCAAGACCAAAAAGGGGGTGAGGCAGTTCCTGGGGCTGGCTGGCTATTACAGAAGATTTGTGCCTAATTATTCGGATGTCACCAGCCCGCTGACTGACCTCACTAAAAAGGGGGCTCCAGATCCGGTCCAATGGTCGGAGCAGTGCCAACAGGCGTTTATACAGATTAAAGCTGCACTTTGTGGGGGGGCCGCTTTTCCATGCACCTGACTTCTCTCTCCCTTTTGTTTTGCAGACGGACGCTTCAGACAGAGGGCTGGGGGCCGTACTCTCGCAGGTGGTGGAGGGAGAGGAACGCCCGGTGCTGTACATTAGCCGGAAGCTCTCCTTGAGGGAGACTAAGTACAGCACCGTAGAGAAGGAGTGTCTGGCCATCAAGTGGGCGGTTCTCACCCTCCGATACTACCTGCTGGGGCAGGCCTTCACCCTCTGCTCGGATCAAGCCCCACTGCAGTGGCTCCACCGCATGAAAGATACTAACACCCGGATCACCCGTTTGTATCTGGCCCTCCAGCCTTTTAAGTTCAAGGTGGTCCACAGACCGGGGGTGCAGATGGCTGCCGCTGACTTCCTCTCCAGAAACGGGGGGGGGGAGTGGTAGGCAGGCCGGATGACGGCCCGGCCTGAGTCGGGCGGTGGGGGTATGTGGCAGCGGGGGCGTGGTCAAGCGCCCGTCCGGGAGAGAAAAGCGGTAAGGGCGCTCACACCTGAGCTAAATTATGTCTAACACCTGTCTCTAATTGCAGTAGCTTGAGGAGAGCGGCATAAAAAGCAGCAGCAACAGAGCCCAGGGGAGAGCCCGACATAGTGTGTTGTATTAGTGAGTGAATTAGTGTGTGAATTAGTGTGTGAGAATTAAAAACAACCTTACCTGAATCCTGTTGCTGTTTCCGTCCCTTCCTCAGTGGAAACTCGTTACAATATCACAATAAGGCAATGTAAAAATATGAATGCTGATTATTACATACGTATGTGATCTATTAGATATTAGATGGGATAGGCTTCAACTAATTCCACTTGTGGAAGAGGCATGGAACTTCTTCCATACTGAAGTAAAAAACCGTAATTGATAAACATGCTCCTGTTAGAACGATTAAAGTCAAAGGTAGGCATTTACCATGGATAAATTCTAATTTACTTCAACTATTCAAACAAAGGGATAAAGCTTGGGTTAAATATCGTTTCTCAAAAGATGAATCGGATGGGACAATATACAGGTAGTTAAGAAATAAATGTAAAACTGAAACTAGGAATGCCAAATCTAATTACTATAGAGATTTCTCGTGATTTTAATAACCCTAGGCACTTCTGGAATCACTTAAATAACATTCTTAACAAAAACAAAAAAAGCTGCTGTGAAACAAATATGCAAGGATAATGACATTTTATCTGATCCTTTGCATATAGCTCAGGCTTTTAATCAACATTTTTCATCTTTATGTACTTCAAAATCTGTTTGCTCTGATGATTTGGCATGGTCTTTGTATTCTTCCATGCCTGCTGGCTCTTTTTCATTTAAAAAGATCATGCCTACTGATGTCTTTAATGTAATACAGGACCTTAAAATAAAGTGTAGTGCAGGACCAGATGATCTGGAAGCTAAGTTTATCAAAATTGCAGCTCACATATTGATGTTTCCTCTTGCAGATCTTTTTAACCTATCATTAACTACCTATACTGTGCCACAAATTTGGAAAGCTGCAAGAGTGAAACCTCTTTTCAAAGGTGGAGACCAATCTGATGTGAATAATTATCGTCCGATTTCTATAATTTGTGCAGTTGGTAAAATATTTGAGAAAATAATTTTTAATCAACTAACTGAGTACATTAATAATTATTATATTTTATCTCCACATCAATCTGGCTTTAGATCCGGTCAACTGCTCTCGGGTTTTGATAATGGTCATTTCATTGGAGCTACTTTCATTGATCTCTCAAAGGCCTTTGATAGGGTTGACCATTACCTTTTACTGGATAAGCTTTACTCTATTGGTTTGAATAAACATGCTGTGCTCTGGTTCAACTCCTATTTGCATAATAGACGTCAGTGTGTTGTTTACCAAGGATTCCAGTTAGATTATTTAATTGTTGATAAAGGTGTTCCTCAAGGCTCAACTTTAGGCCCCTTACTTTTTTCAATCTTTATCAATGACCTAGCACAAGTTTGTTTTCATTGTGACACAGTCATCTATACCTCTGATTTGCTGCAAGTTCAAAGAACTCTTCAATCTGACTTTGATAAAGTACAACAGTGGCTGTTCATTAATAAACTTATGTTGAACATGAAGAAGTCCTGCTGCATGGTGTTTTCCACGATACAAAAATGCCGTTGTGCTTCCTGTTTTGAAATAACATTTTTAGATGGGTCCCTTTTGCAGATTGTAGAGGAATTTAAATATTTGGGCCTTTGGATCGACTCCAACCTTACCTTTAAGATACATATTGATAATATCATTAGGAAAGTATATGGATGTCTTAATACTTTGTACAGATCAATTAATTGTTTTTCATCTCAAGTCAGGAAAAAAATTATTTCTCAACTGGTAATACCAATTATTGATTATGCAGACATAGTTTACACTAATACCTTTGAGTCCAATCTCAAACCCCTTAATGTTATATTTAATTCTCTTTGCAGATTTATATTGAACTGTCCATTTAAAACTCATCATTGTTTTATGTATGATTCATTAAACTGGTTGCAACCTAAACCACGAAGGGATTATCACTGGATTCAGTTTATTTTTAAATGTGTTTATTCTAATTGTCCTACATATCTTAAACAGCACTTAATACCCTATTGCTCAGCATACTCACTTAGACACCTCCAATGCCCAACATTTTTTACGGTACCAGGGTTACTTTCTGTAGCTGGTAGGAGTGCATTTCAATATAAAGCCCCTCATGACTGGAATAACCTTCCTCTTTTTTTGAGGTCTATTTCTACATTTGGTTTATTTAAATCATCACATTTTCTTTTCTTAAAACTACATGTTCTTGTAATTAGGGACACTATGTTTTCTACATAAATCATTTAATACCATTTAGTAGTATGTAAGCTATACAATTATGATTTTTCTTGTAAAATTATCTTGATTTTCTTTGACATTTCTATGTGAGATGTGACGTTATCTTGCATGTTACATTTTGTTATAAGGCATATTGATAAATGACGCATTGGTTTTTTAATGCATTCGGCTGATTATTTGTCATAATACTTTAAAATGTGTGCTAAATTTGATTTGGGGCAAGGGTAGGTGAGCGGGTTATTGTTTTGTATATATGTTTGTGTTTGTGTCTTTTTTGTACTGTGTGGTTAACCTTTGTGTCTGTATAGATTGGTGCAGGACCCCCTTGAAAATGAGATGTTACATCTCAAGGGGTTATCCTGAAATAAATTCAAATTCAATTCAATTATTAACAATTAACATATATCATCACAAGATCGGCTCTCAGATGGGAGCCGGCTCATGGAGCCGTGACGGAGCATTTTATGATCGCCTTTTAAAAAGTTTTTTCGTTAGGGATTAAAGTTATAAACGAGACACATACCTTTATCTGCATGTCGGGGTGGTATTCTTGGAGATGGGAAAACATATTTGATATGTCACTGAAGGAGGTCAGTGATATTAGCATCTCTTCGCTCTTTCATTTTCTCCGCTCACTGTGTGGGTGTGTGGAGCAAGTTGGCTAGTCTCTGACAGGCAGCCGAGGAGGAAAGGAGATGCACATGCTCAGATGAGATTATCCATCCTGTTGCATTTTTTTTTATTACCGTAGATAAGCAAATGTACATGGTATGATAATCGTCAATTTTCAAATCGTGGAATACGATGAAACCGGTTTACCGCTACAACCCTACCTTACAGTCTAGCTGATCCCACAAAAGCTAAATGGGGTTAAGATCCATAACACTCTTTTCCAATTATCTGTTGTCCAATGACTGTGTTTCTTTGCACACTCAAACCCTTTCTTTTTTTATTTCTGTTTCAAAAGTGTCTTTTTCTTTGCAATTCTTCCCATAAGGCACCCCTGAGTCTTCTCTTTACTGTTGTACATGAAACTGGTGTTGAGCGGGTAGAATTCAATGAAGATGTCAGCTGAGGACATGTGAGGTGTCTATTTCTCAAACTAGAGACTCTGATGTACTTATCCTCTTTTTTGTACATCTGATCTTCCACATCTCTTTCTGTCCTTGTTAGAGCCAGTTGTCCTTTGTCTTTGAAAACTGTAGTGTACATCTTTCTATGAAATCTTCAGTTTTTCACCAATTTCAAGCATTTTATAGCCTTCATTCCACTAAACATTGCAGTTTTCTGTCTAACAATTGACTGATGAGTTTCTAGAGAAAGCTGTTTATGTTTTCCAAATATTGACCTTAAGACACACCAATCTATTGCATACTGTGGCAACTCAAATCAAAAATAAAGACAATGTTAAGCTTCACTTAACAAACCAAATAGCTTTGAACTCGGTTTGATTTAATGGCAAGTGATTTCTAGTATAAAATTAAGCAATTTAGCATGATTACTCAAGGATAAAAAAGAAAGGTGTTGGAGTGATGGCTGCTGGATATGGGGCCTGTCTAGATTAGATAAAAAATGACTTAATAGTGATGGTGCTGTTTTTTACATCAGTATATACTTTGTGATAAGTTGAATGCCACTTTGGTGAATTAAAGTAACACTATTCTTCCAAAACTGCAAAATCTGTAAATTATATCAAACTGGAGGGTGTCCATAAGTCAATTTTGTAAATTTCAGCATCTGTCCAAACATAAATTATGTACAAAAACCTACAAACAACAATAATGAGATCAGGCTGGGCTTTCAGTCCATGTAATTTAATTTTGAGGCTGTAAATATGTTAAAAAGGATAGTTCACCCAACAATGAATGTTCTGTCATTATTTACTCATGCCATCCCATATGTGGATAACTTTCATTTCTTCAGCAGAACACAAACACAGAATTTAGAAGAATATTCCATATCTGGGGCTGGTAAAAGGTGGATATTTATAGTAAAAAAGGACTTAAATATGTATATGTTTCTCACCCAAACATATTATATTGCTTCTGAAGACATTCATTTAGCCACTGGAGTCTTATGGACTCATTTTGCTGCCTTTATGTACTTTTTGGAGCTTCAAAGTTGCTCACCATTCACTTGCATTATATGAACCTACAGAGCAGAGGTATTATTCTAAAAATCCTTGTTTGTGTTCTGGAGAAGAAAGAAAGTCATACACATCTGTTTGGCATGAGGGTGAGGAAATGATATATGACCATTTATATTTTGGGGTGAACTGTTCTCTTAAAAGTTGACAAAATTATTCTGTCCTATCAAAATGGAATGAGCACTTGGATATGTCATGCTCACCTCCTCTTTCAATATGAAATTCTGTATATGAACAGGAGAAAGAAAGGTGCATCTCTCTTAACAAAGGAAAATGCCAGCTTTTATGTAATTTATGGAGCTATTTTTCGTACTTTTATATTTGTACACACGCTGGAAACAAGCAGAACAACTGCAGGAAAGCCTGAAGAACATTATTGTTCCATAATTTACATTGTTATATCACCACAATGAAACACAGTGCATAGAACACACAGAAATATATCTTACTGACAGAAAGGACTGATTAAAAGACTGCATTAACTGATATGTTACTCCTTTTTAATCTTGGTCCATTATGAATACTGCTAAGTACATAACTTTCTGACATCCCACAATTAAAATGTATGCACCTAACCTAGCATTGCCAAGTAGAATTTATAACTTTCAATATGCAAAGCATCAGCAATACATTAGAAATATAGTGTGACATAGAGTAAAACCACATTGGCCTGGGAACTCAGACCTGAATGCTTTGAGGGTGTGGACCAAACCTCCTTGTGGAGGCGAGGGCGTGGTCAAGTATTCGTCTGAGGAGAGAGGAAGCGGTAAGGGTTTTCACCTGAGATGAATTGTTGGTAATTGGTGTTCCCTTTACAAAAAGCTTCACTAGGATGCTGCGCTGAAAAGCGCTTTGGGAACAATCCTAGTTGTCACCGATCTGTGAATATGTGTGTAACACGTCAATGAACATTGACCGGAATTTATAGCCTCGGCTGATGAAATCATTAGATGCACCTGTAGCCAGGCTATAAATGGATACGTCACCAGAGTGTCATCAGATCCTCTTTTTTCAGAGCGATTGTGTGTGTGTGTGTGTGTGTGTGTGTTTTGGCAAAGCTCAGAAAAAGCTCACTCGTCGAGCACGGCACCCACACTCAGGTCGTCCAGCAGGTCAGCTTGGTACGCCTGTAATACAGCCATAGTGTGCAGAGCACTTCGAGATAATGGGAAGGACCAGCTGTGTTTGGGGAAAGAGTGAGAGAAAGGGACAAACCCGTCTCTTGCTCCTCAGCCAAATCCATGCGAGAGCACCACGAACTATGCGTGAGTGCTGACTCCCGGAAGCAAGCGAGGCAAGCGCGAAGCACTTTACCCGAAAGCAGATCGCAGTGCTCGCACCCGCCCCGCTGCAACGCGAGAGCAGTGTGCTCCTCCCCCAAACAAACAGAGCAAAACTGATGCGTGTCCTCTTCGGCTATAGAGCGAGAACACGCATCGTTTGCCCTGGCTTTCAGTCATTCTCTCTTTTTATAAATATATATCAATATTTTCTGGAAAGAAGAGAAAGAAGAAAAGGTTCACTGCGCACTACCTAACCAAATTCTAACTCCTAGCAGAGGAAAGAAAGTTTTGACAGGCTTGTGAAACACACACACACAGAATCGCTCTGAAAAAGAGGATCTGACGACTTCTAGCAGCCACAATCAGGTTGAGTCATCGCCGTCATTCCATGCGGTATGTGGGCCAGAAGAATGTGGAAAATGTGGGCCACAACTGGGCCAGATGTTATTTGCTATCTGGGATCTGTCAATTTTGTGCGTTGTAAGTGGCGAGTTAACTGAACATGTGCAGATCAGTGGTGTTGGCGGGCTTTAAACACATTTCATTACTGTTTATAATAAGTTATTGTCAAGTCATTGTCGAGTCATGTAGTTCAAGTCTTGAGTCACTGATTCTCAGGAAAGTCAAGTCATTTTCTTCATTTAGTCAAGCAAGCCACAAGTCCTCAAATTTGCAAGGTCACAAGTCATGTAACTCGAGTCCCCCACCTCTTAGCTATGCTGTGCATATTGTAAACATAGCATAGCTAAGCTAAAAACATAGCGCAGCACAGCTAAGCAAACAAGTTAGCGGTCTTTCAATGAAGGCCTTTACTATTAAAACCATAGCATAAAAGCTAGTGGTTAACACCACATGGCCTGTTATAGTTAGATACAGCTTGTGTTTGAACAAACTCTCTCTTATGCATTTTATAAAAATTTTCTCTCTCCATTGTCTCATAACACAAATTACTGTCTCTCAATGAGCTATTGAGTTTAAGTTAATTTATGCTTTGGAGAGCCGATTAAAATGTCTCTTTTCTTCATGTTTCCTTTATTATTACCACTTTTAACAATTTCTTACCAAAGCTGAACTACTAGATTATAATATCAGTGTACAGTGTAAGTTTACAGAAAACATACGGCTGCCTCTCATTCTTATTTATTATCTAACATCCATCAGTTCCTGCTTATTGTTAATTACTTATTGGCTGTTTTATTTTATTTCACTTTTGTGTGTTGGGCACTGAGCTGATTCGCTTAGGTGGAGGGTCCCCACCCGAACATCAACTCAATATCCAGGTAACACAGTATCAGACTTCATAAGCTTCCCTGTTGTGGAATTTTTAATTGTCAAAATCCCTCCAATATTTTTTTTCTGTGACACATTTATGGTCAACAACCACCGAACCTCTATCAGAATACCTGATATTGCTATTCAAGTCAAGTCAAGTGGTTTTTATTGTCGTTTCAACCATATACAGTTAGTACAGTACACAGCAAAACGAGACAACGTTCCTCCAGGACCATGGTGCTACATAAAAACAACAAAGGACCAACATAGGACCACATGAGACTACACAACGAAATAAAATACCTATATAAACTACCTATATATACCTATATAAAGTGCACGTGCAAACATGTGCAAAAAGTACAGGACAGTACAACAAATTACTGACAATGAACAGGACAATAGACAGTGCAGCGCCGACCAGTACTCAGTAGTGCAAAAGATGACAGTTTCTAAAATGTAAACATAACATACTATGAGATAATGTTCTATGCACATAGCAGTTATTGAGGTAGCAGACAGTTATAAAGTGACAGTTATTAAAGTGCAACTCAGGACACGTGTGTGTCAAACCAGTCTCTGAGTATTGAGAAGTCTGATGGCTTGGGGAAGAAGCTGTTACACAGTCTGGCCGTGAGGGCCCGAATGCTTCAGTACCTCTTGCCAGACGGGAGGAGGGTAAAGAGTTTGTGTGAGGGGTGTGTGGGGTCGTCCACAATGCTGGTTGCTTTGTGGATACAGTGTTTTTTGTAAATGTCTTTGATGGAGGGAAGAGAGACCCCAATGATCTTCTCAGCTGTCCTCACTATCCTCTGCAGGGCTTTGCGGTCCGAAACGGTGCAAGTCCCAAACCAGGCAGTGATGCAGCTGCTCAGGATGCTCTCAATAGTCCCTCTATAGAATGTAGTAAGGATGGGGGTTGGGAGATGTGCTTTCCTCAGCCTTCGAAGAAAGTAGAGACGCTGCTGGGCTTTCTTGGTGATAGAGCTGGTGTTGAGGAACCAGGTGAGGTTCTCCGCCAGGTGAACACCAAGGAATTTGGTGCTCTTGACGATCTCCACAGAGGAGCCGTCGATGTTCAGCGGAGTGTGTTCACCTTGTGCTCTCCTAAAGTCAACAACCATCTCTTTTGTTTTGTTGACATTCAGGGACAGGTTGTTGGCTCTACACCAGTTCGTCAGCCGCTGCACCTCCTCTCTGTATGCTGACTCGTTGTTCTTGCTGATGAGACCCACCACGGTCGTGTCATCGGCTGAACTTGATGATGTGATTCGAGCTGTGCATTGCTGCACAGTCGTGAGTCAGCAGAGTGAACAGCAGTGGACTGAGCACACAGCCCTGGGGGCCCCAGTGCTCAGTGTGGTGGTGGTGGAGATGCTGTTCCCGATCCGGACTGACTGAGGTCTCCCAGTCAGGAAGTCCAGGATCCAGTTGCAGAGGGAGGTGTCCAGGCCCAGCAGGTTCAGCTTTCCAATCAGGTGCTGGGGAATGATTGTGTTGAATGCTGAGCTGAAATCTATGAACAGCATTCGAACGTATGAGTCCTTATTGTCTAGGTGGGTGAGGGCCAGATGGAGGGTTGTGGTGATGGCATCGTCCGTTGAACAGTTTGAACGATACGCAAACTGCAGTGGGTCTAGTGAGGGGGGCAGCTGGGTCTTAATCTGCCTCATGACGAGCCTCTCGAAGCACTTCATGATGATGGGTGTAAGTGCGACGGGACGGTAGTCGTTGAGGCAGGACACTGAAGACTTCTTTGGCATGGGGATGATGGTGGTGGCCTTGAAGCACGTTGGAACAACGGCGCTGCTCAGAGAGATGTTGAAGATGTCGGTAAGAACATCTGCTAGCTGGTCTGCACATCCTCTGAGCACTCTGCCAGGAATGTTGTCTGGTCCAGCAGCCTTCCTTGGGTTGACTCTACGTAGAGTTTTCCTCACATCTGCCGTGGTAAGACAGAGCACCTGGTCGTTGGGAGGAGGGGTGGACTTCCTCGCCATCACGTCGTTCTGCACTTCAAACCGAGCGTAGAAGTCGTTCAGCGCATCTGGAAGGGAGGCATCTTTGTCACAGGCAACTGATGTTGTCCTGTAGTTGGTGATGGCCTGGATGCCCTGCCACATGCGCCGCGTGTCACCGCTGTCCTGGAAGTGACTGTGGATTCTCTGGGCGTGTGCGCGCTTTGCCTCTCTGATTGCCCGTGACAGTTTGGCCCTAGCTGTTCTTAGGGCTGCCTTATCGCCTGCTCTGAAAGCGGAGTCTCGGGACCTCAGCAGCGTGCGCACCTCCGCAGTCATCCACGGATTCTGGTTGGAGCGTGAGGTGATGGTCTTGGAGAAAGTGACATCATCAATGCACTTGCTGATGTAGCTGGTCACTGATGCTGTGTATTCCTCCAAGTTGGTAGAATCGCCATATGTTGCAGCCTCCCTGAACATGTGCCAGTCAGTACACTCAAAACAGTCCTGAAGAGCAGAGATGGCTCCTGCTGGCCAGGTTTTCACCTGCTTCTGAAGCGGTTTTGTGCGTCTGACGAGCGGTCTGTATGCTGGAATTAACATAACAGAGATGTTGTCTGAGTAGCCGAGGTGGGGCGGGGCTCCGCCCGGCACGCGCCTGGGATGTTTGTGTAAACAAGATCAAGCGCGTTCGCCCCTCTCGTTGCAAAGTCCACATACTGATGGAATTTAGGGAGCACTGTCTTGAGATTTGCATGGTTGAAATCTCCGGCGACAATAAACAGTCCGTCGGGGTGAGCGTTCTGCAGTTCAGCTCATAGCCCCATACAGTTCACAGAGCGCTTCCTTAGCGTTAGCCTGGGGAATGTAAACTCGGTTATGCAAACAGTGGTGAATTCCCGTGGTAGATAAAAGGTCTGCATCTAACAGTCACAAGCTCCAACAGCGATGAACAGTAACTAGAGACTAGCATAGAGTTCTTGCACCATTCCGTGTTGATGTAAACACACAAGCCACCACCGCGAGTCTTACCGCAGAGAGCTGTATTTCTGTCGGCACGAAACGAGGCGAGCCCGCTCTAGCTGAATGGCGGCATCTGGAACTCTGTCGCTGAGCCACGTCTCCGTGAAAACAAAGACGCAGCAGTCTCTAAACTCACGCTACGTAGCCTGCTGGAGTCGGATATAGTCCAGTTTATTGTCCAGGGAGCAAACATTTGAGAGCAGGATAGACGGAGAGCCGGCCGGCTAGGGTTTGTTTTTAGCCTAGCATGGACCCCGCCCTCTTTCCGCGCTTCCGCTTTCGCGACACCGCTACGACGTCCTCTCCTCGGCCACCGGCGTCAGGCGACGCCGAGGGCTGGAGGCCTGGTCTCCGCAGCAAGCCGAGTACGCGTGAGCGCCTCCTGCAGGTCATCATGCAGCTTGGTTTTTGCATGAGTCTTATATTTGAGTAGTGTCTGGCGATGGTAGACACGAACACTGGTTGCTCCGATGTCCATGTGTTGCAAAAGTCGGGCTTTTTTAACAAAAATAGCACCATTGTGGATCCGGAGTGGCCGTTGCGTGCTACCGCGCCGCCATCTTGGATCCCAACAACAGCATAACATTAAGCATAACATTAAGCATAACAACAGAACATTTATTGTTGGATTTTGTTCATTTAGTCTTGGTTATTTTCCATGTTATTTTCAATTCCCTGTCTCCCTCTCACTTTTCTCTCCCTTCTGTTTACAGTCTAGTGATAAAGCCTGTCGAACCACAGATAATTGTCATCAATAAGAGTCATCTTGAAATGTCAAATCATTAACTACATTCTGTGTGTTCTCCCTAGTCTATCTTCACGCAACTTCTTTCTTTATATTTATCAGCGCAATCCAAATTCCGGCATCTAAACGCAGCCACGTCTGGAAGTAAATTGCAGTGCACCAGGTAACCATCACCCCCCCCGAGAATGCGTTTGAGTGTATGTGTATGGTGTCAATCCTGCCAGATTGAAAAAAATGTTTTTATTACACTTCACTAGTTGTTCACATTCACTGAAACATCATTTAGCTGTTACTACCCTTAATTTTTGTCCCCACACATTGATGCCAACATCTAGCTGTAACACCTACACCCTTAAACCAGTGCAGATCTGTGTCAGCTCTCTCCATAGTCTTCCACTACAGTGTTCCAAAATGTTGCTGAAGACGGACCCTTCGGCTCACTGGAAAGACTTGAAGGTGATACTGAGTGACATGCTGGAAAAATTCAACAACAAACTGGCCCACAACCGCACAGGCCAGATGAAACCGAGTGACAAGAACACCACTCATCTGACACAGGAAGTAAATGACATAAAGCTGCAGTCCACAAAGACCCAAAAGGTGCTAACCCCTGCCATGTGCTGCATAGACCAGCTAGAAGATGAAGCCCAAGATCGATGCAAAGTGTCCAAACAACTGGAACAAGCATCAACAAGAGAAATTGAATGGCCCCAGGAAGCCCTGACAGCTACCAAGCACAAAGATCAGCAGGCTAAAGCTGCTCAAGAGGACCTGGAAAAGAAACTCCAGCACATCAAAGTGCAACTGGAACAGTCCAGGTTTGATTTGGAAGAAATCAACTCTCGAAACAAGGCCTTGGAAGGCCAACTGGAAATAACCAGAACTGAAGTTAAAACCCTGACCCAAAACTTGACCTCACCAAAGATGAGCTTGACATTGTCAGAAACAACTTAAAATACTCATTTTTGGGCATACAGATACTTAGAAACTAAAAAGTGTATACTTTTATTTGTGTACACTCACAATAACAACAAATCTTTGTGCTTTTGTAAAATAAAGAAAATAAACAGGGTGTGCTTTCATTCGTCTCTTTCTCCGTGAGCATTTTTCTGAAGCACGTCACAAAAATTTACTGAAACTCAGTGAATACTTATCACACAAACATGAAACATATGTCTAAAGAAAGCTTCAAATGTTTACTTTTAAATAAAACAATTCAAAAAAATATTCTCTTGCAAAGTAATCTGTATGAAACAAAGCAATGTAAAGTTTCTCCTTGCTCAGCTAATTATCCCTAATGTGATAACACTCACGCGCAGAGGGCACTATTCATACGGTAATGTGCTGAGGCAATCAATGCAAATGGTAAACGCTCCAGAGGCAAGTTTTCTATATGAATACAGTGTTATTAGACTTAAGCCATTAATATGTTTTTAAGCCACTAAAAATAAATCACAAATGTCAATGTGTGTCAAAACTTCTCCAGGGCCCAAAAACACCCTCATCCACCAAAAATTTATTTTAAAGACCTCGACAAGCTGGCAAGGAACATTGACAAGTTCACACCAAATCCTCCTCAGGTCACAATATCCATGCATACCTACATACCTAAGAGTCTGACTACCAACTTCTGAGATGGAAAGAGACTATACAATCCTACTACCATAGACTATGGCAAGACAAGTCACAGCCTGTCCTTGTATGAAAGAATGGCCTCAAGAAATGCCCACAAGGAATCATCAGTCTCAAGTTGTACCTCTCAAAACCAAGGGCTGACAGCAAAGCCAGATTCTTCAGCATAGAGCGGAGTAAACCACATGGCGATCAAGGGCGTGACCCCCACATCAGTATGCATGTCCAACCACTGGGAGAAACTGTGGAACAAACCACATCCCTTAAGCAATCCAAAAGAAAGGATGACATGGGAACCCAAATGGAGGTTTAAAGGCAACTGATGACAAAAACCATCTCCATACTGTGCAGACAGACACCGAACTGAGCCTGCACACAAACACAGAACTAAGCCTGCACACTAACCAGATAAGCCACCTGCAGAAGACTCACCAGAACTTCTGAAGCTACTCACAGCATACTTCAAGCAGAATCCACCCAAGGCTGACCATAAAGACAATTCATACTCCTCCTGTCACGACCAATGACAAGAATACAGGTATCAGGCACAACAGGGACCAACACAGCACCGGCTTATGGACAGAAAACTCCATTAGTCTTACCCTCAACCACATCCTAATTCAACATGACAGAAAGTCATACAGCAGCTCATGAGTCATATATAAACATCATGAGCTGTGTGAAAGACTTATATGAACTGTAGCTCCATCAGCAACAACAGTCACCAAGAGGATCCAGATTAGCAAAGCCACAAAGCGCCAATCTTCATATGAGTCTGCAGAAACCAAGTCGACGGAAAAGAGCTTCAAGACCAGAAAAGGGGGAGCTTGAAATAGTCTGACACAGTTTACAACAGTCTCACATACAGCTAAAACAGTCTGACATAGTTCAAACTGTTCTTACAATACACCTTTAACACACCCAACCACTATAGGGAAATATAAAAGTTTTCCTAGTAGATAAAGCACCCAACATTACTTTAAAGTACTTGAAAACCATAGCTACCCCACACTTAGTTCATACAAGGTCACACTAACCACTCAACACTGGTTAGGTTAACTTACACAACACATTATGATAGGAAACACTCAGATTCCTCTTCAATAGGCAAAATGCAAAAGCTAATCCAATTAGCCAACAAGAAAGTCAATGGCTCTTTACCAGGATTAACTCATTATGCTTTTCGTTCATTAGCCACCATGAATTCATAGAGCATTCAGAAAGCCTTGTGCAAATAAGACTGTGAAATGCCATGATAGTGTTGACAAAACCCAGTCTAAATTGATGGAACTTACCACATTACGCTACACATTTAAACCATTCGGATCAATTTCCAAAAGAACGCAAACCTTTATGTTTATGACTTCAGTACGCCCTGAGTTAAGACTGTCAAACGAAGCTCAAGCCTTCTGGTTTTAAATGGGTACTCCTTCACCCTTGGTTCTGAATCGCGACAGAAACAATGCAGAAGGAATTCAACTAACTGAACAGATTCTTATCGATTCAATTTCACAAACGATCATGACGATTCACCTTTTACTTGTTTCTGAATAACTAAGGATATTTAAAGGTGACTCAGAAACATGAAAAATCGTAGAAGATTCCAAATCGCACCAAAACATCTCAAGATGCATCTGAACACCTACTGAATTAGTAATTATTCTGCACCAGTGCTTTAGCTTTAATGGAGGTGTTGTCTTATTACCCAAATTCTCGCCAATTGCGCACGTCTTTGGGTTGTCCAAGAGTCCCCCCTGTTGCAGCACTCTCAGGTCAGCCCTCAGATGTTGCATATTCCGCTGCCAGTCATTACTATAAATTATAATATCGTCTAGATATGCAGCGGCATATGCCGGATGTGGTCTGAGGATCTTGTCCATGTGGCGGTGAAACGTGGTGGGGCTCCGAACAAACTGAACGGAAGCATCACAAGTTGGTGTAATCCGAAATGGTGTGGCAAAAGCCATTTTATCTCTGGATATTTGACTTAAAGGGATCTACCAATAACACTTTTTTTAAGTCCAACTTCAAGTAAACTTGAGCCGCGTCCAACCGATCGAGTAAATCGTCAATTTGCAGCATTGGATAAGTGTCAAATTTGGACACCTCATTCACTTTCCCGTAGTCAACACAGAACCTGACTGAGCCGTCGCTCTTCATTACCAGAACTACCAGGCTCATCCAATCGCTGTGCGACTCTGTATTATGCCCGTTTCAAGCATTGCCTCTAATTCTTCCTGAACTACCTTTTTCTTGTGTACAGGAAGATGATAGGGGCGGCTACAATCATAATATGATGCTCTACAAGGTTTGTGCGACTGGGAAGGGGTGAAAATAATTCTGAAAATTCCGCTTGCTACTGGACAATGTCTGTAAGCTTCGACTGTAGCGGTTGTCTCCACAAGGGACTGGGGTGAACGAATTTGGTTTGGGAGTCACCTTCCGGCCCAAGCTCCACCCTCTACCATTGCCAAGGTTACAGGCACTGACTCCCTTTGTAGTTTGAGGAGGTTGAGGTGGTAGATTTGACGTGCCCCTCCCCTATCCGTTCACCTAACCTCATAATCGAGATCTCAAACTTGTCATGAGACCTCATAGGGTCCTTGCCACTTGGCAAGTAATTTGGAGCTCAAAGTGGGCTGTAATACAAACACTTTATCACCCTGTGTGAATTTGCGTGGTCGAGTGCCCCTGTCGTACAGTTGTGTTGACGTTCTTGCGCTTGTAGCAAATTCTCCTGTGTTACCTGCCACAAAGTGTGGAGTTTTGCTCTAAGGTCAAAAACATATTGAATTATGTTTTTTCTATTCAATGGTCGTTCCTCCCAAGCTTCCCTTATAATGTCGAGAACATCATGCGGTATACAGTAGCTCGAATGGGGAAAACTCTGTGGAGGCTTGCGGGACCTCTTGTACTACAAACAACAGGGGTTTGAGCCACTTATCCCAATATTTAGGGCCTTAGTGTAGGAACTTACAATCATGTTTTTCAAGGTCTTACTAAATCGTTCGACCAACCCATCGGTTTGTGGGTGATAAACGCTGGTGCAAATCGATTTGTAAAGTTTGCATAGTGTATGTGACATGAATGTTGTGCCTTAGTAGAGTCCAAAGAAGTTCAGAACACAAAGTCCCAAGGAAGCCTCTCACTCTCTGCTCTATGGTTCATACATGTGACAGGAGTCATGAGTCTTCCTTGCTGAAGGCCTTGCTTCAAACCCCACCTCATCATCCATCGATGCAACAGACATCCACGATCTAACAGTGGTCCAAGACATCGATGGAACGAACTTTATACAAAGAGCCAATGAACCAAGCAATGCAAGGAAATGTACGACATACAAGACCATCTCCAAACTTTTGCTGAAAGTGTTGGTACATTATTGAAATAATTTGGATAATCAGATTGCAAATCGATTTAAACACAAAGAAGTACAAATGGTTCTTTAGACATTGTCTACAGGCTCTGTATTGATAATTTCTTTCACATTCTATCACATTACTCACCAATCTGTTTCATGTTTGTGTGTGTTACATTCGTTTTTATGTTTATATTAGCAATAAAGTGTTTGAATTCAAAGATAATTTGACTGTGGTATATTTTGATTAATAATCTCATCACATGATTTTAAAAGATCTTGCTTCAAAGCTCATACCTAAAATATGTGTGTGATATTATTTTCAAAAAGCCATGAGAATAATATTACTCCAATAAGTGAATTAATCATAATTCCCTTATTAAAGCTAATTCCTTACCATTGAAATTGTGACCGGATACAATGAGACGTTGTATTAAGATTTTAATGGTGGAGAATTTTATTCAGACAAATAATCTAATTATTTGTCATTTATCTTTCTTATAATGGTTGTCGAATGCGGTTAATTCCATTCTAAATTTCCCTACATAAAAATTATGTGGACAGATTAATTTAATTCCAAACACAACCTATACCAGGACCATGCACAAGTCCACTGGATCATCCTGCAACGCAGAACAAGATATAAAAGGAGAAAGGGCACAACCTAGACAACGAGACATTCAAAATGAGCTCCAGGCCAACACAGACTTTTCAACAAAATTAATATGGGGATTATGCCTTACCAACCATGGGTGTCCCAAGACGACAGGCACAGAAGGTGACTTGATCAAGGAGAAGACCAATTCCTCTGAGTGAATACCCAAAATGGTGAGTCAACAGTGCCGTGGAGCTGGTAATTTGGGCCAACAGAGAGCCACTGATGGTGCTGGCTGACAGAGGAACTTTACTTGACTTTAAGCATTCCACACAGGAAGGCAATATCTATGTCCATTAAGTGTCCCTCAGCACCTGAATTTACCAATGACGAGTATAGCTGAGAAACAGTCCCACACTGCAGCCTGGCCGGGAGAAGTGTCTTAAGTCCAGGGGCTTTTCCCAACTGAGTCATGCTCACCAGTAATCCCCTTTCCACTAGTGATTTTTTCCTTTTAACGGACAGAAAGCCGGGATGTGACCAGGATGTCTCCAGTAGAGGCATAGTCCTTTGATGATGTGACTACAAGCTGATCAGCTAGCAGATGAGCAATGCAAAGTGTGTAACCATAGCGACACCACTCGCATCTGACATGTGGCACTTGTAAACACACGAGGTGAGAGGGAGACAAGAAGACAAACAGAACAAACCAAACCAGATAGGACTAGAAAGTTCAGGATATTGTGTCACATGTTGTCACAACCCATATTATGCATTCTGACTAGCACATAATTTACGTTCACCTGTTGCTTCGCCTTATTGACTGTACAGATTCAAGATTTAATATTAGGTTTGTGCTGTGGATGTAGCTGAAAAAGGTCACATACTGTATATAGGATGTGTTTGAGCAAGGTAATTAATCTATTAGTCCTGCAGTGCACCAGCTCAAGTGGGAAAATTCCCTACAAACTATGACTGGATTATTTTTGAATCAATTATTTCTAGATTTTACTTTCTTAAATAAATAACTAGTAAAATATTGTTAGTCCTTTGTTGATATCTTTCAGTATTATTGTTTCTTGTCAAATTTTCATCAACAGTGTGTTGTAAAATATAGCTTGATAATCAACATATTGCATCTTTTTCATCTCTTCTTCGCTATCATTGACAAAACAATAAAAAAATATTGTCAACAAACATTTTTATCAATCTTTTTTGTGACGAGATTAACACTGATATTCATCTGTGAACCGTCCATCCATCCATGTGTAGGCCTACATAGATTAAACCAACAATTAAAACAAAAAACAATCAGAAGTCGCTCCAGTAAGCAATCAATTTATATGTTGAATTCTACAATAGTCAAAATGACCAAAATGCACATCCCTAATAATAAACTGAGGATATCATTTCAGATACAATAATCTGGTGATATGGGGAGTATTTCAGCCATAACTCTCAGTAGCTGCCTTTAAGAGTGAGGAAGAGGGGGGGCAGAGGGCAGCACTTGGCATGTGATGTCAAAGTCACCTTTAAAGTTCAAATAATTTTGGCCATGCAGGAGAAACTCTGAGATCTACAGACTGTTTGGGCTTGACAGTGGAAGCCAGAAAAGTGCCTTGCCTGAAGGTGATGTGTTGTGGGAGAGAGCGAGACAGAAAGGGAAGAGAAGGCGAGAAATTATGTTGTTTTCTGGGCCTGCGTGGCTCCTTGAATAGATTTGTTAAAACCCGACGGTTGATTTATGCTAAGCAGAGCCCATGCAGCAGGGAGCGAGCAGGTTCGCCTCGCCAGAACACTTTCTAAGCCCCGACCCACACTTTGATGCTCGCTTTAGAGGTGCCCAATGAAAGCAAGCCACCCCGCTCCCCCACACCACGCCTTTTCTTCAGTTTCTGCCATGCAAAGATAATCAGGTTTATGTAAAGTATGTGTGCTCCTTTGACAGTCTACGCTAGCTCATTAATTCAATCACACCCAACGCCATTGTTCTGTCGGTGTTTGAAATGCATACAGGGACAGGGGGTTTCCTTAATCCTGTCAATCAATGTTAACATTTTTCTTGCTGTTGCCATGGCCAGGGCCAGAGTTCATGAAAACAGCGAATATGAGGCAACAATAGGAGAATAAAGAGTTATTTCAGTCACATTTCTTTAAAATGCCATCGACCATGCACAAAAACACAAGGAGTAAATGTAGACAAGTTCGAAAACTACTGCCACAGAGAGGAAGGGGGGAACAGGGGTGAGAGCATTTGGAAACCAAACAGGCCCTATAAAAACTTGACCCGGGAGGCTCTGTGAAAAACCTCCTGAATCGGCCCCCGGAAGAACAATGTCCTTTCATGTGTGGCTTCTTCAGGGCCACAATGGCCGGTACATTCTCAACACATGCCAGAGATTGCTAAACACTGCAGTAAGCCAGATCAATGCTGTAGAATACTGAGTGCTGACCACAACCGACAAGTGGACAATGAGAGAGGGAGAGTGGAACGAAGAAGGAGCGGAAGAAGGACGTTGAAAAGGGATTTAAAGGACTACCATTCCCAGAAACACACAAATCAATGTTGAAATGTTATTTTTAAAGCAATATTTCTGGTAATTACTACCCATTGCAAACAAATAATCTCATAAATGAGAACTCCAGTATGTAAAACAGTAATATATTACACCTTTTCATATTATAGCTCCATCTTTTGTGACTATTGTGAACTATTGCTTAAGCTGAGCCTTCTGTAACAAAACCTTGGTATTATTAGTAAGTTTTATTTTTAGACATGTATCATATAATAAACATAAACTTTGGAGTACATTCTAAATGCCACGGCACATGAATATGCTAATTACCAACTGTATTACCATCTGATACCATCACTGTACCTTGGTAATGCGTCATACATTTTTATGAAAGGGAATTAAGTAAATAAATTAATGATATGGTATGGTATCAAATCGGATTCTTTTAAAAACATACAGTATATAACATTTCTTGGTTTATTTTAAATTAGATATGAATAAATAATGACTTGCAGTCATTGCAGGCATTTTATTTTCTAACCTTATAAAATGTCATATTTTTATCTCAAGTAGTTAAATATAATCATTTTAATTTCAGTCTGAATAATTACATTTTGTAAGGGTGATCTAATAGTGTTTAACTGTAAAGTCCTTTCAAGGGCAAAATCTGTTCTAATGTGTAGTGAGTGTAGTCAAAAAGTAGTGAATAGTAGATTGCTTGTAACTTGTAACAGCATGAACATTAGCAGAAACAAAGCTAGCATGGCGGTCATCTAGCCAAACTTAAGACGATCTGATTCACGCAGAGTTTAATGAGGCCTTAAATACTGACTTTGGCTCCAACAACAAATTCAAGTTTAAAACTCCCCAGTTTCCTTACAAGCAAAGCCACAGAATCAACAAATACTTTTAATTTCACCGAAAGACTAGCTCTTTGTTCAAAAATGTTTAACATGGGAACACAATTGCATATCTTGAGTAGAAAATAAGGCCTCTCAAAATCTGAATGTGCAACGTAATCTCTTGGCAAAAATTGCAAAAGAAAGGATAGATTTGATTCTGGTGGGAGGAACTAAGAAAAGAAAACATGTACGTTCTTTCCCCATTTAACACCAAATCTTGAATAAGAATGTAAAATAAGGGAAGATTAAGCCATTCAGTCGGTGGAAGCTGCCTATGCATCAGTGGTTCTTTTCAAGCAATTTAGCCAGTGTTTGTTTATTAGAGCCTTATGCATGGTATTAACGCTTAGCTTATCGCTGCTCACACACAGAGAGAGGCCCCAGTATTGCAGCAACATTCAAAGTGTGATATGGGACTTCTCATTTGTTTCCTTGCAGGGTTGACCTTGTTTAAGTGCAGACCATAGGAGACAGGACTTATTGGATATCGATACTCATACAAGCAATGTAAACATGCTAGCTGGTTAAGTCCCCTACACTCTGCGATTCGACAAAGGACTTCAGAGGTGCATGAGGAGATTTGGCTGGGCTAATCTCCTGTTTTCCATATATGCATGGGTTATCACAAGGCAGAACTCTGTTTGAGAAATACCTGTGCTTGCTATCTGATTTCTGCTATTATCTCTCTCCAGCTTCTTCACTTTGTCACAGAACTGCATATCTGCATATTACTCTTACTTAGATACTTCTACAGAGAGAAAAAAAATTGCCTTCATATATCTGCATTCCTATCGTAGTGTGTCCTATCAGTGGAAATGCAAATGCTAAACAACACAACGCAGCTCCACAGAACACACTGTGGACTAAAACCAGGCAACCATCATTTCTTTATGCAAACATGTCTTTTAAAGGAATATTTCACAACAAAATGATTATTATTTTTATTTAAAAAATGTTGGTTCATCATTTACCCGTAGGTTGTTCTAAAATCACTAATATTGTTTAAGTATAGTCTCATGGCATCTCTTATAAATGAGTATGAGATGGAAAAATCATGAGATATTTTACGACTTGGCTCATATAAAAAGGAATGACATTTATTACCTTATAGAGCTATCACTCAACAAACAGAAATTCAAATCGATACAATACATGCATCAAATGTTAGCTTGCCTACTATAATTAGGTTTTAGGTTTGGAGAAGTGGTTAGACTTGATGGTTAAGTTTAGGTTTGGGTTAGGGGTTAAATATAGGAAATAATTGTAATAACATTATTCATTGGTTCATTTATTTTCCTCTTTGGGAATGCAAGTCCTATGTTTTTGTAAGAGCCAACTTTTGCACTTTTTTATAATTTTTGTATTTTTGTATTATTATTATTTCACCATCTCATGCTAATTCTAACAACTTTAACTTTAAATGCCGAGCTATGTGGAATGCTATTTTCCAGGTCATGCGATATACGATATGTTCGTGAATAAGCCATACGTGAAGGCTTCAGAAGACTTAGTCCATATAGACTACTTTTATGATACTTCCATGCTTATTTTGAAGTTGTTTTGCATTTAATAAAAGCTTTTGTTACAGTATATGGAAAATAGATGCTTGGGTATTCTACCTAAGATCTCTGTTTGTGTTTCACAGAAGAAAGAAAATAAGACTGGGTTGAAACGACATGGTGGTGAATCAACTGTACTTTTACAGTTCTAGTGAAAAAGTTCTGATAAATAAACATGACAATCAGTACCTAGTGAAAAACATACAATTAACTGGGAGGTCATGGGTGAAGGGATATTTAGCAGAGTGATGGTCTTCAAATTGACCACTGAGATGCAGCCTCCTGTGTTAAATAATATTGAAACTGCCCAGATGAATTGTTCCATTAAAGATTAAGGGAGTCATATTGCACACAGCCATACGATCTCATCAGCTCTCTATAGAAAGAATCCCTGAACACAAGATTATAGCCAGGGCACTGGAAAGCTTGTTAATTAAATTAGCCCTGCATTTGTCTACTCCATCCTCTTATCTGGGGTGAGCCTTGCAGGGGAGAGTGTCCAAGTTGTTCATTGTGTCCAACGTTTGATTTAGTTTCACTCCCAGCTCAGCTGCAACTCTGGAGGTGGTAATGAGAACGCCATTAGGGGCAGCGGAGCATGCAGGAGAGAGGGTCACAGATACAGAGAGAGAGAGAGAGAGAGAGAGAGAGAGGGGCCTCTGACAGAAAGGTCAGATGGCATGCCTATGGGCCGCCCAAGGATTGTTCACAGACTATCTCATGCATATTTTTCAAATAAAAACCAAGTCCTGCTGAAAACTGTCAGTTCTAATCTTATTGGTTGGCTGCTATGCAACTTCCTATAATCAGGGTGCACACATATTCAGTAGGGCTGCCAAATGAATACTTTTATATAGTACGATTAATTATATGAAAAATAATGCATATAATTAATCCAACTCATCTTGCCCCTTAACCTGTATGTAAATTCTGTTATAAGCTTTGGTGTTTTTGCATTCCGCAGTTAGCAGGGGGAAGTCAGTGCAGTCTAAACTTGGAGGTGTACGGCTGTGACATAGACAAAGGAAAGTGTGGGCTGTATCTAAAACTCTTTGGGCTGAACTCCCTTGGGCTGTAGAGACAATGCTCCTAATCAATCCAATAAGAGCAGGCGGCATGAAATGAATAAGGATTCTTTCAGAGATGATGCCTTTTGCATTTAAAGAGAGCTGTAAAGAGCACAATAGAATGCAGGCATGCAGAGACATGCTTTTTTTTTAAGTTTCAAACTACTTTAACTTGACACAGCATCCTAAATGCAGTGTTTGTGGAGCAAATGACAAACAAAGTGAAACTAACATTTCAAATAGCACAGATGGAACAGACAGAAAAACTGATTGCTGTCAAGAGTAGGCCAATTATAAGCTTCTGTTCAATGACATGAGAGAGAGAAAAAATACTGACCTATAAAGCCACTTATTGTATGATCAAATCAATGCTATATTCATCTGTCACAAGAATGTAATGCATTTATATGATCTTAACTATTATATGTGTTAAATATATGTTGTGGGTTTAATCTGATGGCTGTTTTAAGAAACGAAAAAAAAAAAAATTAGCGGTTGATGGGGCTGATAGATACAGTATATTAAAATAACAAAGAAAGAAAGAAAATACAAAGACTGAAATATGGTACAACGAAATACAGTAAAGGCCAATGCCAAATGAAAATGTAAACAGGGCATTAGCCTACCCATATGCTTCAACACTTAATACATCCTTATATAATTCACAGCACCTAATGCAATTATGTACTTGCTCAAACCAATCAAAATATATTTAGCATTTAACACATATACCCAGTCCTCACATTTGTGCCAATCACAAATGCCGGTCTAACAGCAAACATGCAATCCATATGTATCCTTCAAAAATGACCCATAGAAAATAGTCAATTTTAAAATACAACTCTTCTGAACATATATGTAATGCAATTTATAAGATTGTTTTGTAAATTTGACATCCACCAAATAATTCTCAACCGATGAACAAAACCGGGAGCCCTCCTGCACAACGCTTGCTCCCACGTCTCCAATGCGAGAGAGTGCAGAATATCAGGCATTGCAAAACTCTGGTTCATAAAGGGGTCATGTACAAGTTATTACTAGAGTTACAAAAAAAAAAAAGACTTCACAGACTTATGATGCACTATAGGCAAAAAAGCAAGAGACGTTTTATAGAGACCAATATAACTTCTCTGAAGGGTTTGAGTACTGCTGGAAGGCCCACATTGAGGTGTCTGCACTCTCTGGTCCTCAAGCCAAAGTTAAACCTAAACCAAGAGGAAAGCACCATCAAAAGAGATACTGGAATAGCTGGGACAATTCCTCTTACTCACTCTCCTCTGGTTCCATGCCATTTAGACACAACAATGATCGAAGGCCTCAGTATAGCCCTTCGATCAATCAGAGTATAGGTCTGTGGAACAAACTAGGCACAGCAGGACAACTTTAAGGAATGGCCCACCAAACAAGAATCTGTCCAGGCAAAAAAGGACAAGAAGAGATAAGAAGATAACCATGCAGATAAAACACCAGACCGGTCAAGTAGTGGATCTCTCAAAAAGACAATTACAACCAAATTAGATTTCTCTCTTGAACCACAGCCTGTCTCTTGTACCAACAGTTCAGATTGATGAATTTCAAATATCTATTTACTTTCAGAGATTTGTTTTAGAAAAATAAGACTCCGAGGCCTTGTTCAGACTGCCACTAAAAATCAGATTTTTTGCATATCCAGAATGTATCCAGATGAGTTTTTGATAGTCTGGAGAGCAAAAAAACATGATTCAATGTTGCTTGAATCTGATTCAAACCACATCGGGAGGTGATTTCAAATGTGATTGAAATCAGATTTTTTTCAGATGCGTCTCAGTCCGGATGCTCTGGCTGCTAAATTCGGATTTCAAATGGTCTTTTGTATCACTCTTAACGTGCCACACAATGATGACGTCAAAAATTGGTGACTGCACCATGGAACATCACAATATTTTCCTGTCTCCTCTGTCGCTGAGTTTTTCTTGTGGAGGAGTTCTGCACCGCGACTGGACTTGGCACTTATTTGGAGAGCGAGATGATGCACCTTCATTTTTCCCACATCTGTTTTGAAAGCATTGTCACGTGGGTAAATTAATTGCATTACTGACTGCGCAAATCTGATTTGATCACATGCAATTGATAGTGTGGCCAGTCTGCCTGAAAATATCTGGTTTGAGAAAAAATCAGATTTGCCTGCAGTCTGAACATAGCCAGAGAGCTCTTCTCAACAACCCTACCTTCATCTGAAAAGGTTCACTTTAAACCCAAGAGTTGTTTCACTCCACCAAAATATAGAAATAATTCTGTAAAGTAAAAAGTGAATGTGCAAAAGATTTTGAGAGAAGAGTTTTAATAATAGCTGGCTAGATTGAGCTGAAGGAAACTAAATGATGTACAGAGGTAACAACTGCTCGACACCTCAGAGTTCCAATAAAGAGTCGTTTAATTTATCACTACTTATACTCCCCAAAGCCCAGAGCTTCATAGTGTGATACAAACATTGGCATATTTAAAATCAGATCCAGCCTTATCTAAAACATTTGATGTCCTGCCTTCCGTAGAGGGAAAAAATGAAAGAATACTGTTGTCAGTGCAGATGAAATTTTGAAACACCTAGACCCAAATCTATAGTGATTCCAACTGGTAACTACAAGTGTGACAGTTGTACTCAATGCCAGTACACAAGGAGGTTTAAATATTTCTCCCACCCCAGAACTGGCAAGAACATATGTCTGATATGAATAATAAGAAGTACTATTAATTGTAATATATGCAATGCAATTTATGCTCTACGCTGCCCCTGTGGATTACCTGTGGATTCCCCTTCCAGGGAATTACGAACCAGAATATGTGAACACCGCATTGCTATACGCCATGGAGATGTAAGTAATCCTGTAGTACAACATTTTAAAGATTGTGCACATTCTCTTTGTGAGTTCTTTTTTTGGTATTGAAGAGGTTCATTTTCGGGAGGTAGGGAGGGGGGGTATTGATAATGGTATGTTTTATTGATGCTCTATCATTGTACTCAAGACTCTGTATACAGTATGTTTGTTTTGGTACTAATGACTTTGTATTTGTTGGTCACTAGATGAATGGGAGAGTGGATTATCCAGTTCTAACAAAGCCACACCTCCAATTAGAGGGACCCACCTGTTTGTAATTGGGAAAGTTTTTTAAATGTTGTTTGTTGACGTTTTTCTTGATGTCTGATGAATGCTCTGAGGGTGGCCAAAATGTCTTGAATTTTTAATCAAATAAAGTTGCAGCCCTAATTTTGCTGAAAGGGTGAGTGTTGTACCTCTTTCTTTTGAAAGAATAGAGTTAAATTACATGACATTTCTCCACTTGGCTACATATGAAAAATTATTTATTTATAATTATTTAAATCTTTAAATCTTCATTTGAGGGCCAGTTAATCGCACATCTTGTAATTAATTTGATAAAAATGTATTACATTGACAGCTCTAGTTTCATTAGTCTGCTGGCAAACAAAGTGTTTATACGTTAACAGCCTGCTACAAGAGCTTCACGGAAAATTATCATTTGTCCTGTAGCTATATTTCTTTATTTTATTTTTATTTCTTTTACTTAAAATATCTCGTCATCTGTAAAACGATACATTTATTTGAGAAGTACATTTTAACAAAAAGTTTGAGGTTAATGCTTAAAACACAGAAAAAAATTGCCAGTAAAATATCAAGACAAAATAAGGTTGTTTATTATTTTTCGAATTCGCCTGTCAAAGTTTACCAATATTGAACTCCACGAGGGGCCCACAAAATCCGTGAGGGGAAATTCTTCACCACTGGAAGTCCATTGTAAGGATTTCCAATGAGATGACTGTATTTCACCTATTGAATTAAATGGTAAATGTGACCACACCTTTACAATGATGGAGGTACTCGAGTCAGTTTGGCAGAGACTGAGCAATCACTCAGTAACAATAATATAAAACCCACTACAAAAATAGTCAATTCAAATATTTAATCATATTTTTCAAGGTTAATCACAATTAATGGCAGATTTTCAAAGTGATGAAATTTGACTTTATATACTGTATACGAGGGGTTGCACAGACTAGTCGACTATGACAAATCAGCCTGAAGTCGACTAGTCGCTTTCCTAGTGTCTGTGGGAATTACAGCAGATATTGGATTTCCGAAATGTAGGATGGCAAACTCATTAATATTAATGAGGAAAGCTCTATCTATTTTGATCAGCTTAGGTTTACGGGTTGGGTTATAGTTTCTCTGACCAATCAGGTTGTGCTCCTGATGAATTTTAATGTTAATAATTAATATTAATGCATATTAATAATTTACTCATGAATAGTGTAAATGACTCTTCCCCTGCCATCATACATTTTGGAATCTTTACAGCATGTGTGGAGGCCAATGGCTCTGCACTAAAAGAGTGATGTGGCTCAAGTGTACTTTGATAAAGATGACCCAATACTACAGTGACTTCCAAGATATAACGTACATAGTGTCCTTAAAAAATACAAACACTATGTTGCAATGCATAATCATTTAATTACCCGCTGGCGCTAATTAATTATTTTTATCATGATTGGTACAACCTGACCTGGCTGCTGTTCACGCCATCAAGAACATGATTTGACGAGATAGAAAAGAGATTTCAAGTTTGAATATGATTACATAACAGCATCCCCATCCTGCATGCTACAGTAGATCCCTTGTCTGCCTGTAATCATCTAATCACACAAGAGGAGGGGGAACCACCTGCAGCTACATGTAGTCCAGATTACACTAAAATATATTCAGACACTTATGTTACAGCTTCACGTATGCGCCTACATGTGGTTGCACATTTAATACTTCATATGCTTCACATTTAACCTATTGTTAATGTCACAATTAGTCCAAATCCAAATTCTTTGGAAAGAAAACAAAACAATATTTATTCACATTTTCTAAACAAAGCCTTTTACAGTATAAAGATAGAAGCACCATTAGCACCAATTCAAGCAACATTAAACGTGTCCCAAAGAGCAAGTGGGAGGATGGCTAATTGAAAGAACTAGATCCCATAGGTTGCGTATTTGTTACAATGCACTTTAAGGGCTCTAATTTTGGTGACGGTGAAATGGCCATACACTACGTCTTATCCAATTTTCATGCTCATAGCCCAAGTGGACATTGGTGGGAGTACGTGCGCTCTCTGTGGGTAAATGTGCGCTAAAGTCATAGCTCTGAGACGTTTCAAAAGCAGGAATGTTTCAATCAAATCAAATCAATTTATTGTCACACTACTGTATACACAAGTGAATATAAATAACATAGCAGTACCAATTAAAATAAACAACATATTTACACAACACAATTTACATAACAAATGTACACATACTTACACGACACAATATACAATGTACAGTAAACAATACACACAATATAGAATACACATACAATAAAAATAAAAAATAGTATATAAATAATATATATACAGTAGATGTAATGTGGAGAATATGTTGACAGTCCAGTGTGAGATTATAGATTAATAAAGTGCAGTGCTGATTATTGATCGTGAGAGATCAAGTGTTCAACAGTCTGACTGCTTGGGGGAAAAAGCTGTCATGTAGTCGGCTGGTGCGGGTCCTGATGCTGCGATACCGCCTGCCTGATGGTAGCAGTGAGAACAGACCATGACTCGGGTGGCTGGAGTCTCTGATGATCCTCCGAGCTATTTTCACACACCGCCTGTTATATATGTCCTGGAGGGAGGGAAGCTCACCTCCGTTGATGTTTCTGGCAGTTCACACCACCCTTTGCAGGGCTTTGCAGTTGTGGGCGGTGCTATTGCCGTACCAGGCAGTGATGCAGCCAGTCAGGATGCTCTCTACAGTACTTGTGTAGAACCGTATGAGAATGTGGTGGTTCATTCCAAACTTCCTCAGCCGTCTCAGGAAGAAGAGGCGCTGGTGAGCCTTCTTCACAATGGCCTCAGTGTGGACGGACCATGTGAGTTCCTCAGTAATGTGGACACCGAGGAACTTGAAGCTGCTGACTCTCTCTACCGGTGCTCCATTGATGGTGATGGGGCTGTGTTCTCCGTCTTTCTTCCTGAAGTCCACCACAAGCTCCTTGGTTTTACTGACATTGAGGGAGAGGTTGTGCTCCTGACACCAGCTTGTCAGAGTGTGCACCTCCTCTCTGTAGGCTGTTTCATCATTGTCATTGATCAGACCTACCACCGTCGTATCGTCAGCAAACTTAATGATGGCATTGGAGCTATGTGTTGCCACACAGTCATGTGTGTACAGGGAATACAGGAGTGGGCGGAGAACACAGCCCTGCGCGGCTCCAGTGTTGAGGGTCAGTGATGAGATGTTGCTGCCCATACTAACCACATGATGTCTGTCTGACAGGAAGTCCAGGATCCAGCTGCACAGCGAGCTGTTTAAGCCCAGAGCCCGGAGTTTCTCATCAAGCTTGGAGGGCACTATGGTGTTGAATGCTGAGCTGTAGTCTACAAACAGTATTCTCACATATGTGTTCCTTTTTTCAGGTGGGAGAGAGCAGTGTGTAGTGTAGATGCAATGGCATCGTCAGTGGAGCGGTTGTTGCGGTAGGCAAACTGCAATGGGTCCAAAGAGGGGGGCAGAACAGAGCAGATGTAATCTCTGATTAACCTCTCAAAGCATTTGCTAATGATGGGGGTTAGAGCAACAGGACGCCAGTCATTTAAGCAAGTGATTTTGGCTTGCTTCAGTACTGGCACAATGGTTGATGTTTTAAAGCATGTGGGGACTACAGACAGGGAGAGGGACAGGTTGAAAATGTCCGTAAAAACACCATCCAGTTGGTTCAGGCACGTTCTGATGACGCGGCCCAGAATGCCGTCTGGACCCGCGGCTTTATGGACGTTCACCCGTCGGAAGGAACGTGTTACATCCGCAACAGAGATGGAGAGTGAACCATCCTCTGTAGCGTCGGCCGCGATGTCCTCAAAACGAGCATAAAATGTATTAAGCTCATCCGGTAGAGAGGCAGCGGTGTTCATGGCGGAGTTTTTATTCCCTTTGTAGTCCGTGATGATGTTAATTCCCTGCCACATACTTCTAGAGTCTGTGGTGTTGAACTGTCCTTCAATTTTGTGCCTGTACTGGCATTTGGCTGCACTGATAGAGTTACGGAGGGCATAACTGGCTTGTTAACGCTCCTCCGCATTCCCGGAATTAAAAGCGGAGGTCCGTGCACTAAGTGCCGCGCGAACATCGCCGTTAACCCATGGTTTCTGGTTGGGGTAGATCCGTATTGTTTTGGTTGGCACAACGTCCTCTACGCACTTCCTGATGAAACACGTTAGGCTGATTGGTCCAACTAGCACTGGATCGTTCTGAGGGTGGGTGCTTCCCGTTTCAGTTTTTGCCTGTAAGCGGCCAGAATCAGAACGGAAGAGTGGTCCGATTTGCCAAATGGTTGGCGGGGGAGGGATTTGTAGCCATACCGGAAAGGAGAGTAACAATGATCTAAAACCCGGTCCTCTCGTGTGTTGAAGTTTATGTGTTGGTGCTATTTTGGTGCTATTGTTTTAAAATTGGCTTTGTTGAAGTCCCCGGCAACAATGAACGCAGCCTCAGGGTGAGCGGTTTCCTGCTCACTTGTACTCCCATACAGTTACAGCAGAAAGACTTGATGAAATGTACGTTCCTCTGATCACACCATGATTTGTTGATCATAAAACATACACCACCACCTCTGCTTTTGCCAGAGAGGTCTTTCGCTCTGTCCGCTCGGTGCACGGAGAACCCCGTGGGTTCGATGGCCGAGTCTGGAATCTCCGCAGCCAGCCAGGTTTCTGTAAGGCATATAACGCAGCAGTCCCTCATCCCTCGTTGGAAAGAGATCCGTGCTCTCAGCTCGCAGAGTTTGTTGTCCAGAGACTGAACATTTGCCAGTAGTCTACTGGGTAGCGGGGGTCGATTTGCGCGACGTCTTACTCTGATGAGAACAGCGGCTCTTTTTCCCCTTTTCCTTCTGCGTTTCCGCGGCCGGGCAGCCCAGACAAAGGGCTCCGCTGGCGTGTTTGTAAACAGCGGTCTGGTTTTCGGTGTGTAATTGCCGAACCAATGTCCAAAAGCGTTTGTCTGTCGTACACAATAAGGCAGACAACATCCAAGACAAAAAAACAAAACAAACAATAAACTGCAGTGTTTTGACAGAGCCCGCAACGCAGCAGCCATACTCGGCGCCATCTTTGAGCATTGAGTTTTCAGTGCAGCATCTGTTTAAGTCCAATCTTAGTTCCTGTAGCTGCAGTTTGTAGATTCCATCAGCAGGTTGTAATAATGTTCATATCCAATCTCAAAAAAAATAGGGTGAAACATCAAATGATGTCCCTGACAGTCACTGCTGTGGCTGTTTTATGAAACAAAAATGTATGAGATTTGTGTTAAACTTTCTGGAGGTCCTGGTTTATTATTCTATTATTATTATTATGTTTAGCCTATATTTACAATTGTATTTATGATGTAGTTTGTATTTGGTATTTTTTCAACTGTTGTCATAGAGCGATAAAGTCACTGCAAAGGGTGCTGGTGAAAAATTGGAGAGGATAACATTTTTTTATTTTTTTTATTATTTTGATAATATTTTAATTTAGTTTGAGGTGTAATTTTAATTTAGAAATATTTTTGATGGAATTTTTGTTTGTTTCAATAAATTAATTTAATTGTACAAAATTGACCAGTAAGAAGTTCATGCAGAAGCAATCACTGTTAATCCATGATTTGTGTGTCAGTAGATGAAAATTATTAATAATACTTACATTATCTATAATTTAACATGGAGTACATCCAAATCCTGATGAGAATAATGTTTTCTAAGCATATAAAAGGATAAAGTCCATATCTATTTATCTGATAATTGCATACGGTCCATTTACGCCAAATTCTTATGAATGTGCTGTTTTTTTGTATATATCTCAAGTGTTTGAGGGAATGGAGTATATAATAGGATGAAGATGCAGCAATATCCTGAGGAAAACCTCCAAATTGAATTGCACTTGACCCAGCCCATTAGCGCATTGAGCCAAACTCATTTTCGCCTAGACTTGATACTAGGCATGCTTGTACAAAAACTGCAAATCTTCATGGCCATGTCCATTGACTTTGCACTCATGACTTATGGCATAGTGCAGCGCTTGGCGCTGGTGCTCTTAAAATAGGGTACTAAATCTCTTAAATCCTCATCCTTCAAAATATTAATTGGCCAGCAGGCTATGGCTATTCACTTTGCTCCAGCAATCGTGAAGTTGCATTCATATAATTCACATCAGGCCATCAACGCACTACTCAACGGCAACTTTGAAGTTTAAACTCCACATGATGGGTGCTGCAGAAAATCGGCAAATTCATTAATCACGTTAAAACAAAATTGTAATATTTTAAACTAATCACAAGCATTAGCATGTTAATTTCCACAGTTTTAACAAAATTAGGGTAACACTTTATTTTACGTAGTCCTTGATACAGAGTAATTACTTAGTTAATTACTTAGTAATAAACGTTGTAATTACATGTACCAAAATGTAATTAACATGTAACTAAGTTATGGTACAGCCTGTACTTACAGATTGTAATTACACACATGTAATAGGCAGCTACTGTTACACATATGTAACAAGCCGAGTCTGTTACATACGTGTTACAAATATGTAACAAGCCGAGTCTGTTACATACGTGTTACAAACTTGGTACACTGTAATTACGTAAGAAAGTACTTAGTACCACACAATGTAACAAGAAGTACTTAAATATATTAGGCTACTAAGGTCTGCAGTTACATATGGCAAATGTGTACGTTTTGTAGCATTACATGTATGTAACATAAAATAAAGTGTATCAAGACTGTACTTAAGTGGACTTCATGTGTATCTACATACCTTATCCATCTTAAATAACCCACTAGTTCACCGCTAAAATACATGCATTAGCTTCTTTATTACATTAAAATTACAGAAAATTACACAGGTATAAGCTACGTAAAATAAAGTGTATCAAGACTGTACTTAAGTGGACTTCATGTGTATCTACATACCTTGTCCATATGTACCTTAGTTTGAATTAACTCTCTAGTTCACAGCTTAAATACATGCATTAGCTTCCTAATTACTTTGCAACTACAGAAAATTACACAGGTATAAGCTACGTAAAATAAAGTGTATCAAGACTGTACTTAAGTGGACTTCATGTGTATCTACATACCTTGTCCATATGTACCTTAGTTTGAATTAACTCTCTAGTTCACAGCTTAAATACATGCATTAGCTTCCTAATTACTTTGCAACTACAGAAAATTACACAGGTATAAGCTACGTAAAATAAAGTGTATCAAGACTGTACTTAAGTGGACTTCATTTCTATCTTACCTTATTCATATGTGCCTTAGTTTGGGTAAACTCACTAGTTCACAGCATAAATACATGCATTAGCTTCTTAATTACATTGCAACTACAGAATATTACACAGGTATAAGCTACGTAAAATAAAGTGTATCAAGACTGTACTTAAGTGGACTTCATTTCTATCTTACCTTATTCATATGTGCCTTAGTTTGGGTAAACTCACTAGTTCACAGCATAAATACATGCATTAGATTCCTAATTACATTGCAACTACAGAATATTACACAGGTATAAGCTACGTAAAATAAAGTGTATCAAGACTGTACTTAAGTGGACTTCATGTGTATCTACATACCTTGTCCATATGTACCTTAGTTTGAATTAACTCTCTAGTTCACAGCTTAAATACATGCATTAGCTTCCTAATTACATTGCAACTACAGAATATTACACAGGTATAAGCTACGTAAAATAAAGTGTATCAAGACTGTACTTAAGTGGACTTCATGTGTATCTACATACCTTGTCCATATGTACCTTAGTTTGGGTAAACTCACTAGTTCACAGCATAAATACAAGCAGTAGCTTCCCAACTACATTACAATTACAGAATACTGTATTTTAACTCAATAGTGTAGAGTTGAATTGATGTGGTTACCCTTTCCATCCACCTGCCTGCACACAAAAGGTGACATTATCAAAATGACAAGTCAAATTGTAAATTTATTTTCCCCCTTCAAATCATTAAGTTTGCTGACGATACGACGGTGGTAGGTCTGATCACTGACAATGATGAAAGAGCCTACAGAGAGGAGGTGCACACTCTGACACGCTGGTGTCAGGAGCACAACCTCTCCCTCAACGTCAGTAAAACCAAGGAGCTTGTTGTGGACTTCAGGAAGAAAGACGGAGAACACAGCCCCATCACCATCAATGGAGCACCGGTGGAGAGAGTCAGCAGCTTCAAGTTCCTCGGTGTCCACATTACTGAGGAACTCACATGGTCCGTCCACACTGAGGCCGTTGTGAAGAAGGCTCACCAGCGCCTCTTCTTCCTGAGACGGCTGAGGAAGTTTGGAATGAACCACCACATCCTCACACGGTTCTACACCAGCACTGTAGAGAGCATCCTGACTGGCTGCATCACCGCCTGGTACGGCAATAGCACCGCGTACAACTGCAAAGCCCTGCAAAGGGTGGTGCGAACTGCCAGGAACATCATCGGAGGTGAGCTTCCCTCCCTCCAGGACATATACACCAGGCGGTGTGTGAAAATAGCTCGGAGGATCATCAGAGACTCCAGTCACCCAAGTCATGGGCTGTTCTCACTGCTACCATCAGGCAGGCGGTATCGCAGCATCAGGACCCGCACCAGCCGACTACATGATAGCTTTTTCCCCAAGCAATCAGACTGTTGAACTCTTGATCTATCAGGATCAATAATTAGCACTGCACTTTATTAATCTATAATCTCACACTGGACTGTCAACATATTCTCCTCAATACAACTGCTATATATATATATATACACATATATATTTCATATACTCCCACTTATTGTATTGTATTGTATATTCTGTTCTATATTCTGCATTGTATATAATTATTGTGTTGTGTAAGTATGTGTACATCTGATTTGTAAATTGTTTTGTGTAAGTATGTGTACATTTGATATGTAAATTGTTTTGTGTAAGTATGTTGTTTATTGTAATTGGTATATGTCTCGTCACTGTCATGACTGCTATGTTGCTCGGAACTGCACACAAGAATTTCACCTACTGTTGCACTTGTGTACATGGTAGTGTGACAATAAAGTGATTTGATTTGATTTGATTTGATTTGAAATACAACATATAAGTAGCAATGTAATTAGGAAGCTAATGCATGTATTTAAGCTGTGAACTAGAGAGTTAATTCAAACTAAGGTACATATGGACAAGGTATGTAGATACACATGAAGTCCACTTAAGTACAGTCTTGATACACTTTATTTTACGTAGCTTATACCTGTGTAATTTTCTGTAATTGTAATGTAATAAAGAAGCTAATGCATGTATTTTAGCGGTGAACTAGTGGGTTATTTAAGATGGATAAGGTATGTAGATACACATGAAGTCCACTTAAGTACAGTCTTGATACACTTTATTTTATGTTACATACATGTAATGCTACAAAACGTACACATTTGCCATATGTAACTGCAGACCTTAGTAGCCTAATATATTTAAGTACTTCTTGTTACATTGTGTGGTACTAAGTACTTTCTTACGTAATTACAGTGTACCAAGTTTGTAACACGTATGTAACAGACTCGGCTTGTTACATATTTGTAACAGTAGCTGCCTATTACATGTGTGTAATTACAATCTGTAAGTACAGGCTGTACCATAACTTAGTTACATGTTAATTACATTTTGGTACATGTAATTACAACGTTTATTACTAAGTAATTAACTAAGTAATTACTCTGTATCAAGGACTACGTAAAATAAAGTGTTACCAAAATGAGCTATGGTTGGTAATTTTAGATGTCAATAAGACAGCTATGTCCTGTCTAAGTGGGTGGTTCTTGGCATGAACAAGTGCAGTTTTACATTTTATGCCAAAGTCTGGTCCCTGATAGATCAAATCTGTCAATGGCACACATACAATGGCATGTTTTTTAAGTATCTGCAAATATACAAAAAATCGAGTTGGAGTACAAATGCTGGAATTAACTCATGCATAACCCATTTGAACACTTTATCACTGTTTTGTGCACGTGTGTGTCTTCGTGGGATATATCTAGTTAATGCAGGCCCCTTGAACCCAACACATGCCTGGTTAAGTGTTGGTTGAACAGAAGGGCTCCATGGGCTCTGGTTCCCCTCGCCCTCCAGGCACACCCCAGAACATCACCAACTGGCTGATCCTTCGATTATACAGCACCTGTTCCATCAGTTTATGCCCTCAAATGTACACCCATTAACCTACAGGCCAGCATCCATTGCACGCCTGAGTAATTAGAGCAATGGGCTACAAAATAAAAATGGGAAATGTCATCTTAAACCATATGATTGATGACGACCTCTCTCCGATATTAGATTTCAGTCATTATTTCACTAAAGCAAAACTAAAATGAAGACCGTTGTTTTCTCAGCGGCGCTTATATTGTTGTGCTTGTGCCACTTGTCACTGCGGCTAAGACAGATTTGATCAGAATTTGATTACATAATATCTGAAGCATATAGAACTATCAGCAAAAGCTTTGTTAGGCATGACTAGTCTTTCATTTAATCCAAAATGTGTAGATTGCCAAATGAAAAAAAAAAAAAAAGTCTGTTATGAGACACAAAACGTGAGAGATTATTATGTTTGCTCAGACAACGTGTGCTTTCTGTCGCGACGGGAGAAAACCATTTTACTCGCTTAATAAAATCTACACAAGTCCCTACAGTGTCTCTCCACACAAATCCAGCCAAACGTGTCCGATTGACAACACCCAGGTTATTATCACCTCAGTGCTGCACATGAATATCAAATTTTCAATTGCTTCCTCTGATTCAGTTCCATGCAAACAAAAGCCTGCTTTCCCTTATTTTCATGTAAATGTCTCTATATAGGGAGAGACAAGTGTAATCAATCATCTTCGTGACAAGGTAGGAGGGCTGGGATTATTGGTGCTTAGTAGTGGAGGGATCATAAAACAGGGAAATTGAAAGTGATATTTAATTGACATTGCCATTTGCAGTGTTCAGGGCCGAACAGCACGCTGCCTCCCACGCAGAGAGAGAGAGAGAGAGAGAGAGAGAGAGAGAGAGAGAGAGAGAGAGATGCCCGCAGGACAGACGAGTCCAAACAAATTTCCTCACAAAATGCGCTTGCTGTGAAAGTCTAAAGTGAGTTGTCAATCTCAGGCCTGAACAAAGGAAACAAGAAAGTTAAGCGGATGTCGAACAAACTTTAAATGCTAGCTGCTCATTCAAGGATATATACAATTTCACCTATGGCTGCAGGGAGCCAAACTTTATATAGGTAAATCACAGGAAAACATGTCCTGGTCACATTTCACCACAAAATCAAGAATAAAATAAATAAAATATACCGTAATGTCCTTAATGTACAGAATGAATAGATGAAGTTGCAGGTTATGGTGTTTAACCATCATCAACAACAAAACCAGACCATATGAGCCATTAAAATCGCACTTAGAGTAAACCAAATTAAACATTTTATTTTAAGAAACTGTTTAATTCCCAACTAAGTCTAGCTCATGGGAAAAAATCTGCAGACCTTTCAAATTCAGTTTTTTTTTTTTGTGCTTTTTTAAAACCCCGCACAGGCTTAAACCCTTACAATTTTCAGAGCAAACAAGAATAAATCGCACTCTTTCTTTGAAATAGACATAAGAAAATACATTTCATATTAACAGGAAAACATAACTTTATTTGTGTATGTTATGATAGTTTGCATAAATTAAATTAAAAATTTAGAACCATTAAGATTTTTGCACTGTAACATTATTTTCATGACAATTAATCACATATTCATCCAATTATAATTACATTAAGGTGTCATAATGTTTAAAAAAATGTTCTTCATTATTCTCAGTTGTGATTCACATTAGATTCTCATTACTGTAATATGTTGGGTTTTTGTTGTAATATTAATTTTTTTCAAATCAGCATAAATTAATAAAGTGTATTAATTACTACCACAATGTATTAATGCTTGACAATTTATGTTTTGTTTATATTATTTTTATTTATTTCGATTTTTGGAGTGATATATAATAGTGTCACATGTTCTTGACAGGTTTGTGAGATTGAACCATATTTTTATGTTATACATTACTCAACAGTTATACCATGACAAGACCTCCAAAACACATGCAGAACACAATCATGTTTAATGCACAAGAGATCTATAGTCTTTAAACTCCAAAAGTGGAGTTCTGCTATCAATCTTAAAATATAATAAAAACGTAAAAATGTCTGAATTAAGTATTGCTAATATTCTTCCAGTATATCCTCATACTGTTTAAGTACAGTTTATTTATTTATAAATTTTTCCATTGTTTTCTTGAGACAAGTAGAAAGAACTAGAAGCATGAATCAGTGTCATGTGCTTGTGAATTAGGGCAGACAGGAAGTGTGTTTGATTATGAGGTGTAATGAGAGAGATGCCGCACTGATGTCATGTCATTCTGGGTCATGCACCTGTCCCTCGATCACATGCTAAAACCTGGAGCACCGGCCTCTGTAAGAGACACCCCCCAACAAGCCTTCTGACAAGCATCTTGAACACCCATTGCTTATCGTGACCTTTCAGATGCATGCGTACAGGTAGAATTGTGTCAAAGACGAGCAGCGTGCACTATAAAAACAATTCCTGCAGAAATTACAATAACTTACTGGCAGAAGTTTGCCCGTAACTTACTTCAATTGGATTACAGTAATTTTACTGTAAAAGCATTTACAGTATCATCCATTTTACTGTAAATTGTAATTACAGTTAATATACTGTTACAGTATATTAGTAGAGTCAAATCTACAGTATTTTACAGTTTTCTTGCACCAGTAACAATGAATAGGTACTGTTACACTGTAAAATGTACAGTAATTAGCTGGTCATTTTCTCCAGTTTATTAACTGGGATACAATATATACACATTAAAGAACTGCAGTATTTTAACAGTGACAGTGAATAAATAAAAATGTGAACATAATGTGACTTCAATAACTTTTATTGTGCAATGGATCTTAAAATGAAGTCAAATCATCAATAATTTAATTTGATCATAACTAACTATATTCCCACTCCTTTCAATATCAATTAGAGCTTTCAATTATTGTAACACTTCTGCATGTCCATGCTAATAATAAACCTCATTCACAGGTATGCAAGCATTTTCATTCTTACAATAACAACTTTATGCAAAATTGTTTCATTTTTAAACTCCTGAATAAATGCAGTCATACACTTAAAATACTTTCTGAGCACAACATACTCGTAGATTCATAATTTTGCAAACTCAAATGAACAAACTACCTGATGGTTGGAGGAAGCAACACAAGGTTTCAGGCTAGTTTCTTGTTTTGCAACGTCTTGCCACTTCAAGAGCACCTGGAGACTGGATTGATCCTCGCAATGAACCTTAATATTTATTAAATAAATTATAAATAAATATTCTATGATACATGGCCATTTGCTTTTCAACATTTCACCCTAATGTCGCAGCAAACAAATAAACTAGTATATATTTATATGATTTTATTCTGTTACTCACACAAAGTGAACATATCACTTAATTCCTGGAATATGACGCACAAGCTGCAAGAAGGCACTGTCCTCTGCCATTGTATCGATAAGACAGCTAGAGATATTTATTAAGATAACTCCTTTTGTCTTCAGCATAAGACATTCATATGGGTTTTGAATGACATAAGGACGAGTTAATTATGACACATTTTTATATCACCTTTACTAATATAAATCGTTTTTTAACAGATTTAAATATTATGGCATATTACAAGATGTGCTTACCTTGACTATGCATTTAATAAACAGCATCCAATTATTTACTGGACAGAACCGAATCACCTGAAAAATAAAATAATAAATAGTTGTAATCTTGCTAAAGCATTCAAAAGTTTCAGATCATGTTGGTTGTTAATTCCACTAATTAATGTTTTAAAGGATCTTGCCTAGATTGATCAGCTTTGAAGTACTTGGTAGTGCAAATCTCTACACACACACACACACACACACACACGCACACACAGAGTTAGTTAGTTTGTAGTATACAGATTTTCTAACTGTTATCAACTGTAAATTATATCATGGATTATGTCATGTTTTTAAAAGTACTTACATCTACGAAAAGAAACAGTGAACCATCCTTTTCTGTCTAGCAAGTCATCAAATGGCATCTGGAAAAACAGCGAAAAGCTCAGGCCTCTGCGCAGATAGATTTCTAGCAGAACATTTATGATTTCTTCTGTGATGAAAGGAATGACCTCAATAAAAAACATTTTTTTTACAGTTACTATTTAGACATTCAAATTCATGTTTTTCAGATACTGTCAGCAAGCAGTCTCTCTCTATCTCTCTCATATATGATTTTAATAGGATGCAAACTTCAGGTTTTCGTGTACAGTCTGAATGGCGGTGCACATTCAGATATTATGTCATAAGTACTGAAACACAGAAAGCCCGAAAAATTATAATAAAACAATCAAACATTTGCATTTTGAAAATGATTTCCATTACTGCATACATTTGAGAAACTATAGTGCCTGCATTCGAAAGTTTTGGCCAGTTGATTCGCTGACTAATCAGTTAATTGCTTGACTGACAGTGTGTTATAAATGAAGGGGACTCTCAAGGAAAATGGTCTCAGAACAGTTTGAAAAGTACCTTCTTTTCATCCTGCTTTCACATACACTACAGCATAAGAACGTTCTTGTTTATTTTTTTCTCTCTGCCTTTTCAGTGCAAAAAAAAATGTTTATGCTCAATTTTACTGTATTTGGATTTACAGTAATTCAAAAATGCTGTATTTTTATACCACTCAGAGTATATTTACCAATAATGCAACTGTGAAATCCCTCCACAGTAATAAGATGTTCATAATACAGGAAAATACTGCCCCAAATTACAGAAAATGCTAACAGTTTTTGGGATTTATAGTCTGGGAGAATTTGATTGGCTGATGCTATAGAAGCAAGGCCATAGCCGCATAAAGGCTGGCCACTTTTGTTTCCTGCGTAGTGGCATGACATGTAGCCTTTGATGTTTGAACGTTCTGGTCTGAGCATCCCAGCCGAGCCTCAAAAACATTAATCACCACCCTGTTTATATATCAAGCTGGCCAAGAGGCTACAAGCGATTATGAGGTCAGAGCACTGCAGAAGTACTTAACCAATTCCCAACCCTCAGAGCCGATCTGTCCTCGCTCCTCTAGTCTGCCAATTCATCATCATTCTAGCTAGCCGGCATAATGGAGCGGACAGCGGGAATGACAGAATGCTAAACAAGGTATGGGAGAAAAAGGAGATGGAGAGAGATAGAGATGAGGTAAGCAAGTAAAAAGATTGAAGGAGGCCCTGTCTAATTCCCTGAACACATCCACTTTGGTCTCTTAACCTCACGAGGGTCCTTTTGAGCCCCCAAAGAAGACAGCACATGTTATTTCTAACAAAGCCTAGACAAATGTATTAAATATGGGGCTGTTAGTGTTTGTAGAGTTGATGCTGAGCTTCTAGATCTGTGTCCTCTCCTTCTTGGTGAATCATGGGAGAGAAGGTACCAATGCCTTATTTCAGACACCAAAGGACCAGAAGAGCGTAGTTTTCTTTCCTGTGTTTATATATTTCCAATTGAAAAGGGGGAATTGGGACGGGACATATCTAAGAGCTTATCCTTTTTAAATATAATCGCCAATGTCCTTTAGTTTACGTCCAGGCTAATCACACTGTTATTGTGCAACAGAAGGTCAAAATTGGTTTACGCTTAGTGAAATCTGAACCACTGCCCCCAGTGGCCAAAAGTGGAAGTGCTGTTGTGGTGAAATGTCTACAGCAGTGGTCTCCAACATGGTGCCCGCGGGCACCTGATAGCCCGCATGGAGTCTCTGAGTCGCCCGCCGAGCACGTTCTATAAATAGCCTGAATTGTAATCTTTCATTTAGTTTTTTTATTTTTTATTTATGATGATGGCATAAAATGAGAAAATAACTAATGGTAACATTTCATATACCATTAAAACATAATAAAATAATTTAAAATATTTAGAATCTGCACGTCGAGCACGTTTCAAAAAAAAAAAAACGTAACGTAACTTCTGTGAGTTGAGGCGGTCGCGGGCAGACAGTACATAAGATAAATTGAACTATAAAAAAGAAAAAAAGATTAATTATGGCTGATGATGCAGGTCATGCAAAAAAGAAGAACACTTATTATTTTAACGAGGAGTGGGAGACAGAATTCCTCTTCACTAACGTTAAAGATAAAGCTGTATGCCTCATCTGTGGAGCTAGCATTGCGGTTTCCAAGAGACACAATGCGGAGAGACATTTCACCACAACCCACAAGACCTTCAAATGTTCATTATCCACCAGGTACATCACTTAGAAAAGAAAAAGTTAGTGAGATGAAACCAACATTAAGCAGGCAGCAATCATTTTTTACAAAACCCGCTAAAAAGGTAGTTGTTGTTTTTTTGCCCATAAAAGCAGGCTGATTTGGCCTATTTATTGTTGTAAGTGTGACAAATAACTCTTGACATTTTGTATTCAAATTGTGTTTAAATGTGTTCAGTGTAATGGGATCTACAGAGAGAAATTATAAATACAATTATAATTGTACATTTTTTATATAAATTCCTATAAATAGGACTGATTGAAGAATAAAAATAATCTAATAATTAATAATAATTTAAAATGCTTGTGAGAAATGATTTACATTTATTAAGCCATGATGTCAATATTCATTTCATTACTTAGACATATTTTGGTGATTAAAAGTAAAGTGAAAAAAGTGCCACAGTGTTTGTTTATTTTATGACATTTTAAAAATGAGAAATTGTTTATTTTTATATAAAAAAATGCATTTCTTTCATTTTGCTCTATCGAAAACGTACCGAACCGTGTCAGCACTGTATCATATTGAACCTAACCGTGAATTTTGTGAACCGTTACACCCCTAATATATAATTATAAATTCAATTGTCATAGTATTTAACAATATTACTGTTTGTTGTTGTATTTTTCAAAACTTGAAACGTGTGTGTGTGTGTGTGTGTGTGTGTGTGTGTGTGTGTGTGTGCGTGTGCCTATATCAAACAAGTAGCCCTCTAGACTATTTTATTCCTTCAGGGAGCCCTCACTCACAAAAAGGTTGGAGACCCCTGGTCTACAGTGTGACACTGGAAGCAATATGTATTATTATTTATTTTTTTGCTGTAAATTATTTTTACTAATTTTACTGCTATACTCCATTAATCCGTGCAGAAGTATAAGGTCATGAGATTGCTCCAGCAATAGTAAGCAGTTGAGGGTTTATATGCTTTGATTCAGCCTTGCTTAAAAAATAACTTCAATCTTAATCTACACAAAGCTCACCAAATATTCCATCACCTATATCATGACTCAAAATGTTCCCTTGATCGCCGGTCCCTCCAGAAAATAAAACCTCAGGGAAAGCAGCTACTGTATACAGAACTTGATCTTCCGCATAGAATAATGGCTGTAATATGGTGCTTATCAAATAGTTGGCTATGCCAAAACCAGTTTATAAAGTCAAAATTAAACTTAAACCAGAGGTTTTGGATCAGCATCTCATAGCAGAACTCATAGCAGCATTGATTCTGCTGTGTACTGCACTAGGCCTGTTTTAGTCAAGAACACACTTTATTCTTCAAAGTTTTTCTCAACAAGCACTGAACTGAGCCCTTGGTGAACGCCCTTATTTTTCCAGTCCAACCCAACAGTCTAAACAAAGCCTTTATCTTTGACACATGTAATTTACGAGAAATAAAGCACCAGCTACCAACCATTAATACTTCATCACAGGCTCCAATAGAGCAAGGAATCAGCTCCTCTGACTGATTATGGTATCATTTTTTTGTGTACTGTTTTGCATAAATATGCCCAGGTTTTCTAGAACAGACTGAAGGGCACATCTCTCATGCAAAAGACTATAGGATCATTCACTTAGACAACCTTGCTTATTATTTCTTTGAAATGTATAAGTGTAGTTAATAGAGCTTCGTGGTTACGTATGTAGCCTTGAGGGGTGTGATACGGCAGTGTTGGTCCTGACAAGCCAAAAAACAAAATCAACTGCATCAATAGCTCAGAAGATATCTCTGATAAATGTGCATGTATGATGTAGCTTTCTAATTAAGATCAAAATGATTGTCACTTTTGTTTGACAGTTAAATTAATTACTTTTGAATGTCACAGAGGAAAATATGATTGCTCATATGTTGCTCTTACACACACACACACTCTCTGTCAGGTTTGGGAGGGTTACTGTTCCACTACAGAATACATGCAGTAAAATGTCATTTGTAATGTATTCCGTTAGATTACTGAAGGTCAGTAACATATTCTAAATACTTTGGATTACTTCTTCAGCACTGGGAGATGTTTTTACTTGTTTTGACTATAAAAACTCTCCCAGTACAGTAAGACAAAATACACATGTTAAAAATACATTCTCTGAAAAACCCAAATATCTTATGCAGTGTTGTTTCTAAAACACGATCAATCAAATAGTTTTTGTTGTAAGGATTTTTTTATATAATGATAATGATCTAGAACAGGGGTGCCCACACTTTTTTGCATGATGATCTACTTTTAAATGGCCAACTCAATAAGATCTACCAACTAAAAAAAACACAGTTTCATTTTTTTTAAATGCTTGTTGGGACTACTGTATGTATCCCTACATGGAATTAATCTTGTTATTAATAAAAAAAATATATATATATGTAATAATGTTCAATGTTGATATCATTCAGTTTTAACACTATAACCCAAAACACCTAGAGCACAATAGATTACAATAGCCAGGGCATGTACCTTATTCTGATGATTTGCACTGAATGGAATCAGACAGTAGCTGCTGGTAGCTAGTCTCAAACACTGCTAGTGTCGCAATTTCGCGCTCTGTTCTCAGAAGCCCTCGGAAGGCCCGAACCTAGTTGTCATGGCAACTGATTAAACAAAAATCTTGCCTGGTCAAAATTTACTTGTCAAGTGCAAGTCAGACAGAAACTAAAAGAAGGAAAGACATATATATATATATATATATATATATATTATGTAGCGCAGCCACATAAGGGATGAATATTTATATCGCTGTTAATTACCCTAATTATGCTTGTAAGACAGCTGTTATGGTCTAACTATTCTTCCTGTGTTTATTGCCAACATATAAGTGGTTGATATCCCATTTTACTCTCGCGAGAGTTCTGTCGCGAAGCTCCAGGAATTCCCATTGACGTCACGCCAAATCAGCTGGGTGATTTTTTTCTTCCGTTTAAATGGAGCCGGGAAACCGGCGTTCAGGAGCTGACACGTTGATGCTCAAGCGATCGATCGCGCGAAAAACCTCCGCCAAGGCTGTTACAGACTGTGCACAGAAAGACACTGTGGGATTATCTTTTTGTTGATTTTTCACCTTTGGATTTCGTCACAGAACAGCGCTGCTTCACATCGAGCTCACGGACTTAACACAACCACCGGTGAGGCCGATTCAACGCACACACACACATAAACAGGACATTGTACGGGACTCATAGTCATTTCATCTACTTTTCATTTATCATTTTTGTTTTTTGCTTTCTTGTTTGTCTTTTGTACATTTGTATATATATATATATGTCTGGATTCACTTGGATGTTTTCTCTCTACTTATTGTAAATACACTTTGGGTTTAAATCGAATTATTGTCTTCCTAGCCTTTTTTTTTTTAATCTTCATCACCATACAAACTTGGGGTCAAGACCGTTTTTTTTTGTGTATCATCACCTATAAGCTAGGCTGAGCGTTACATATTGGTGGCCCGTACGGGGACCCTTTATTATTATTATTATTGTGTTTGTTTGGGGTGTGTTTTTTTTTCTCTATCTCTCTTTTTTACAATTTGCAAAATGGATGTGACAAATGTTGATTTGGTGGAAGTTCCTGATGAAAATATTGATAACTCTGTGAAATCTGGAAATGTCCAAAATGATATTGAACAAACAGAGGTGGATTTTACCACAGGTTCATTTGTAACCAGGCGTAATCCGCCTGAAGAAAGAACTTCAATGATTAGTTCATTATACATGTCTGACACTGAACAATCTGATGATGATGATGATGAAGGTAGCATACTGAATATAGGTATGGTACAATTGATGCATACTGACTTGACTCAATGTAAAGGTAATTTATTGGCTCTAAATCAAAAATTACATACTTTGGAACAAGATTTCAAACAGTCAATGGACAGTACATTGAATAGGGAAGCAAGCTTTAGGCAAGCTGTGGACTCTAGCTTGGCAGGGTTGGAGGATTACTTCATGAAGGCACTGGAAAAATTAGAAAAGGCTGTAACAGATTGTTTTCTGAGGAGAGATGCAAAATGGGAAAGGCAAATGAGAAAAATGAGGCTCACTAGCACTCCCACACTCTCCAGATTACAAGCCTGTTCACCAGATTCCTCCCATTTTTCCACTGTCCGTCAACCACTGACCCCAGCTCTAGTATCTAGAGAGAAAATTTCCACTCATAAATCGATCAATGATACTTATGTTGTTCAACCTCAAGTGCTTGCTCACCATCCTAATGTGCTTACCTCCTCTGTAGTGGCAGGTGCATCCTCATTCTGTGCCCGTCCGCCTATCCGAATAGAGTTCCCTTCTTTTGGAGACTCCTGTGAGACGGCGGAGGTGCTCAACTTCATCGAGCAATGTGAGAACTTCCTGGAGATCCGGCCCCTTCCCTGTGCTGAACTACTAGGAACCTTAAGTACGGTACTGAAGGGACCCGCTCTGAGCTGGTGGAAGGCAGAGAAGGTCAAGGTAACGGATTGGAGGTCCTTCAAAAAGGCATTCATGGCTGCTTTTCTCCCAGACGATTACCTCTCAGAAGTGGAGGAAAAGCTGAGGACGATGGTTCAGCAGCCACGACAACGTCTGAGGGACTTTGCCTATGACTACCGGGCCTTATGTCTGAAATGGAAGCCAGAGATCTCTGAAGAGGAGCTAGTGAATCGTATACTGAACAACATCAACCCCAGAGTCGCCGGGTGTATGAGGGGAACAGTTAACTCCGTTGAACACCTGGTGAAAATCGGATCCATGGTGGAAAAGGACTACATGGGAGCTAAAGACTACTGGCAGAAAGTGGGAACTCAGAGCAGCAAAGAAAAGACCAACAAGAAATCTGCTGAACGTACCTTCAACAAAAACCTGGCTGGAGTAACACTAGCTCAACCCCATCCAGTGTCATCTCTCCTTGTGGTGCCTGTAAAGGTAAATGGCAAAGAAGTGAAGGCAGTGTTAGACACCGGTAGCACTTACACTTTAATGCAAGAAAACCTGTGGAAACAGTTGAGAGGTGAGATTCCATCAGTTGTTACCTTCAGCCCACAGAGGTTCATTATGGCAGACGGAACAATTCACCAGTCCAGAGACCTGCAAAGGATTAGGTTTCAATGGCATGACCATGAATGCAGTATGGATACTTATATCCTAAAAGACACTCACCTCGCATTTCCTCTTATTGCTGGTCTGGATTTCCTGAGGGCCACGGGAGCCGTCCTGGAAGTGGGACGAGGCAGGTATGGGTTAAGATCTGACAAAGGATACACTTATTACCCTTTCTTGCCATCACAGATTCCAACAGGTCCAGCCAACCCGTCTGGTCCAGTTCTTTCTCATATGGCTGCAAAGCTGAATTTATACTATGCCTTACCCTCAACTGGTAGACTTCCCGAACTCATGTCGGTTTCCACCGAGATCACTGAGTGGGACTCTGACAATCAGGAGGAGTTAATGAAGTTGATCTCTGCCTGGCCACGCACCACTTCAAACACCCTGGGTAAGACCTCAATAGTACAACACAAAATCACATTATCGGATGACATACCTCTCAAATCTCGAGCATACAGAGTTTCTCCTCTTAAGAAGCAGATCATTGAGGAGCAAATAGATCAGATGCTGCGAGATGATATCATTGAACCATCCTTCTCGCCTTGGTCTTCACCTGTAGTCCTGGTCCCCAAACCTGATGGCTCTTACAGGTTCTGCGTGGATTACAGGAAGCTGAACAGCAAGACAGTACCAGACGCTTACCCAATGCCGTTGATTCACGACATCCTTGAATCCCTGGAAGGAGCTTCCTGGTTTAGTTCCTTGGATCTGCAGTCTGGGTACTGGCAAGTGGAGATGGATGACCAGAGTAAGGAGAAAACTGCTTTTATCTCAACCAAGGGGCTATTTCAATTCAAATCAATGCCGTATGGGCTCAGAAATGCCGCTGCTACCTTCCAACGGTTGATGGAGAGAGTACTGTCTGATCTGAGGGGGACAATTTGTTTTGTGTATATTGACGACATAATCATCTATTCAAAGTCAATAGAACAACACATTGAACATTTCAACATGGTTCTACATAGACTTACCCAAGCCAACCTGACGCTGAACATGAAGAAATGCCACTTCTTCAAGCGACAGCTCAAATTCCTCGGCCATATAGTCTCTGAGAGGGGAGTGGAGATTGACCGAGAGAAGACCAGAGCCGTTGCGGAGTTCCCCCCACCACAAGATCTGAAAGCCTTGCAACGATTTCTGGGACTGGCAGGGTGGTATCATAAGTTTATTTCCCACTTCGCTGACATTGCTGCCCCATTGAACCACCTCAAAAAGAAAGGAGTTAAGTGGGAGTGGACGCCAGAGTGTCAGTCTAGTATGGATGCACTTGTACAAGCTCTACAAAACTCACCAGTGTTGATACAACCTGACATTAACCAACCCTTCCAGGTTCATACGGACGCAAGTGAGGTAGGAATGGGTGCCATCCTCACTCAGCATTCAGAGGAGGGAGAAAAGGTGGTAGCCTATGCATCACGGACCCTAACTGGAGCAGAGAAAATTACAGCACTTCTGAAAAGGAATGTCTAGCAGTGGTTTGGGCGGTTGAAAAGTGGAGACATTACCTGGAGGGAAGAACCTTCGACGTCTTCACGGACCATGCGGCTCTCGCCTGGGCGTTCAACTGCCCTAAAACATCCTCACGCCTTACCCGCTGGACACTCCGCCTGCAACAGTTCAGTTTTCAAGTTCATCACAGGAGAGGTTGCCTCAATCAGGGACCTGACGCATTGTCCCGGGTCCTGGAGAAACCTATTGCTGATGATGCTCCTTGCCTGATCACGTCTTCACACAATGCATCTACATTACCTCACTCTCTGGAAGAAATAATAAAAGCTCAAAGTTTGGATGATACTATCTCTCACCTGCAGTCTAACATGAACCCTCGAACAGTCAAAGACCAACCCATCACCTTTGAAGACCTCCAAGGGGTGTGGTACCGCAGAGTTCCTATGAAAAATCAAGGAGTGAAATATCAACTGGTAGTACCTCAATCCTTAACATCTGATTTCATGCATTACTATCATGATAATCCACTTGGAGGTCATCTTGGACGGTTGAAGACTCTGCTGAAGATCCTGGACGTGGCATGGTGGCCGTCCGTCCGGAAGGACGTCTGCCAATACATCAAAACCTGTGAAATATGCCAGAAATACAAGCCCAGCAATACCAAACCATCGGGATTGATGCAGAGCACATTGATCACAGAACCGGGACACACGTTAGGGGTGGACCTTATGGGACCCTTCCCCAACAGTAAAAAACAGAACACGTACCTCCTTGTCATTGTGGATTATTTCACAAAGTGGGTAGAAATGTTCCCACTCAGAGACAGTAAGACCCAGAAAATAGTGAAGATTCTGCGGGAGGAGATATTCACTCGTTGGGGGGTACCCAAATACCTGGTGTCCGATAGGGGCCCCCAATTCACTTCCAGCCTTCTGGGCGATCTGTGCAAAACATGGGGATGTGTTCAGAAACTCACCACGAGTTATCATCCACAGGCAAACCTAACAGAGAGGATCAACCGAACCGTAAAAACTATGATTGCTGCCTATGTGGGACAACAACATCAGTCCTGGGACCAGTGGCTACCTGAATTCCGCTATGCCATTAACACCGCCCAGCAAGAAACCACAGGAAAGTCTCCTACAGAGCTCATGCTGGGTAGGCAAATTCTAGGACCACTGGAACGTCTTATCCACCAACCACCTTCACCAGATCAAGCTGCTTATTCCCTGGTAGAACGACAAAACATCATGATGGAGGAAGTGAGGAACAGAATGAGGATGTGCCAAGCCAAACAAGCTAGGTATTATAATAACCGTAGGAAAAATGCGCAGTTTCAAACGGGTGACCTAGTTTGGATTAAAACTCATCCTCTCTCTAGTTCCTCAAACAAATTCTCTGCCAAGCTAGCGCCCAAGTGGGAGGGTCCAGCTGAAATAAAAAGTAAAACAGGGCCAATAAATTACACTGTGTGCTGGGGCAACCCACAAAGAACAGATATATTAAATGTGGTAAACCTGAAGCGCTATTATGGACGCTCTCCTCCGATGCCGCTGGCTGGGGGGGATTATGTAGCGCAGCCACATAAGGGATGAATATTTATATCGCTGTTAATTACCCTAATTATGCTTGTAAGACAGCTGTTATGGTCTAACTATTCTTCCTGTGTTTATTGCCAACATATAAGTGGTTGATATCCCATTTTACTCTCGCGAGAGTTCTGTCGCGAAGCTCCAGGGAATTCCCATTGACGTCACGCCAAATCAGCTGGGTGATTTTTTTTCTTCCGTTTAAATGGAGCCGGGAAACCGGCGTTCAGGAGCGACACGTTGATGCTCAAGCGATCGATCGCGCGAAAAACCTCCGCCAAGGCTGTTACAGACTGTGCACAGAAAGACACTGTGGGATTATCTTTTTTGTTGATTTTTCACCTTTGGATTTCGTCACAGAACAGCGCTGCTTCACATCGAGCTCACGGACTTAACACAACCACCGGTGAGGCCGATTCAACGCACACACACACATAAACAGGACATTGTACGGGACTCATAGTCATTTCATCTACTTTTCATTTATCATTTTTGTTTTTTGCTTTCTTGTTTGTCTTTTGTACATTTGTATATATATATATATATATATATATGTCTGGATTCACTTGGATGTTTTCTCTCTACTTATTGTAAATACACTTTGGGTTTAAATCGAATTATTGTCTTCCTAGCCTTTTTTTTTTTAATCTTCATCACCATACAAACTTGGGGTCAAGACCGTTTTTTTTTGTGTATCATCACCTATAAGCTAGGCTGAGCGTTACTATATATATATATATATATATATATAATATAAATTGTATTTAATTATTTATTTTATTATTATTTTTTATTTAACGAAAGCGCATTTAAATTTCGTGCGATCTACCAGCATTGCCTTTGTGATCGACTGGTAGATCGCGATAGACGTATTAGATCCCTGATCTAGAATATGATTTTTTTGCCCTAATACCAAAGTTTTACTAGAAAAGAAGAAATTCTGATCCAACCTGAATTTTCTTGATAAAAATATGATCATATCTGGTAACATGTGCATGTAAAATGGCTAGAAATAGCATTTTAGCTTAGTGTAAAGCTGAAAATTTACACAAGGTTTATTTCTATGTCTTCTGCTCCAAACTTACTTCAAACGTACTTCTCTGTCTGCTCGTATGAATGTAACACATAAGAAAGTGTTTCACCGCTGTTCAAATGCACTTTGGATCACATCATTTATATGTAGAAATGTTTTCCATCTGAAAGGACTAAATATTAAATGAAACAAATGATAATAAAATGCAAAATAATCTCTGCAGTAATCAAAATACTTTTTGAATGTAACTGTAATCTAATTATCAATTATTTAAATTGTAACTGTACAGTGTGTGTGTGTATATATATATATATATATATACATTGAGATTAAATGGGTTAATGACTAGATTACCTGCAGGGTTACAGCAATGTCTCCCAACTTCTGCATTCGTTATTGAATCAAACAGAGACGCAGTGACAGAACCTTGGAGACAGCAGCATGGTTTCCGTTAGCCGGCAATCAGAACTGCCGCTCCCTATACGCATATTATTCAGTCTGCATAGGGCACAGGTAGGGTTGCACCAGCTCTTACATAAGTTGGGACGTAAAGTTCACGCTAATTTCTTGGTAACTACTAGTAAGTTTGTAATTAAGTCAGTGCTTAATTTGGTTGCACCACCTGTTTTTAAGGCAAGGCTTAACTAGTAGGTCGTTCACATGTTAATTCTGTTGGTTCCTGTTTTTAATGTCTCTTATTTTGAAAAGTTAATGTGTTGAGTTAGGGTTTTCACGACTGTAAATAAACTGCACTTGGGTTCTTCAATCCACATCATCTTGTCATCATCATTGCCATTGCCAGCTACAAGCGTTACAGTCGTGAACTCTCTATAAATTCATGTGTTTATAGAGAAATTAACTGTATTAATCCAATTAACAGCCTTCAAATTTATGCACAGAAATGTTAAAAAGCTGTGAATTTCAGTTTGATCTTTCATGTTCAGTGTTCAAACCCTGTTTGCTCGCGTAACTGTCAGCTGTAATAAATGATATCCCCATTAAAATATGATACATAATAAAGCTAGATTTTATATATAGTATATTTGCACTGTGTACATAACAATACATAGAAACTGGTATATAAAATAAATAAGGGGTGATAAATCAATACTAATACAACAGGCTGGAAAAATAGACATTTATTCAGTTTAATATCCTATATATATATATAAACTTGACATTGCACGACACAGCAGACAAAGAGCTGCTCAGAGCATTTAGAGCTCTGCATGTGATCCAAGTATGTGCACAAAGCACTCACCGGACACAACAACGACAGGGCTGGGTCTGCCTCCTCCCGTGGCAGCGCTTGCAGGTTCACAATCTGATCCCTGAATGGGTCGTGGGAACCTTGGGCACATAGCCCGGTCAGGGTCTCAGGATCATGTGAGAATCTGCCAGCCTGAACTCCAGGCAAGTGTTGCTGACAGAGAGCGCTTGCAGGTCCCCCACCCTCTTGATGGAGATGAGCGAAATCAGGAGGGCCATCTTTAAGGAGAGGGCTTTCCACTCGACTGACTCTAACGGCTCAAATGGGGCTCTCCGACCACTGAGAGATCCTAAGAGGGGAAGAGGCATTGCCTGGGAGGAATCTGATGATCAGGTCATGTTTCCCTAGGGACTTACCGTCCACTGGGTCATGGGGTGCGGCTATAGCGGCTACATATACCTTCAAGGTGGAGGGGGACATCTGCCCCTCCAACCTCTCCTGCAGGATGGAAAGCACTGACCCGACAGCACATCTCTGGGGGTCTTTGCCTCGGGAAGAACACCAGTCGTGAACAGGCGCTACTTCAGGGCATAAAGCTGCATCGTAGAGTTCAGCACCACCTGCGTGCGCTCGCTTGTGAGGTGCACTATCATTCTATCACTGAGAAAAGAGATGCTCTGAACCAGGGAGAGCTTGCTTTTTTCCCAGTTGACCCAATGCCCTAGACGGCTGAGGTGCCTGAGCACTAAATCCCTGTGCGTGCACAGCAATTCTCGAGAGTGTGCTAGAATGAGCCAGTCGTCGAGACAGTTCAGTATGCGGATGCCCACTTGTTTTTCACTCAGGTGACATTTCACCTAACGCTTCCTGTAGCACTTGCCATAGATGTGTCTGTCGGGCACTTCTCACACACCTTACAGTCTAACTGTTCCCACAAAATCTCAACGAGTTTAAGATCTATAACACTCTTTTCCAATTATCTGTTGTCCAATGTCTGTGATTCTTTTTCCACTCAAACTTTTTGTTTTTCTGATTCAAAAGTGTCTTTTTCTTTGCAATTCTTCCCATAAGTCCTCCTGAATCTGGTGAATGAAACTGGTGTTGAGCGGGTAGAATTCAATGAAGCTGTCAGCTGAGGACATGTGAGGTGTCTATTTCTCAAACTAGAGACTCTGATGTACTTATCCTCTTGTTTAGTTGTACATCTGACATTCTACATCTCTTTCTGTCCTTGTTAGAGCCAGTTGTCCTTTGTCTTTGAAGACTGTAGTGTACACCTTTGTATGAAATCTTCAGTTTTTGGCAATTTCAAGTCTTCATTCCTCAAAACAATGATTGACTGACATGTTTCTAGAGAAAGTCGTTTCTTTTTTGCCATTTTTTGACCTAATATTTATTGTAAGACATGCCAGTCAGTACCAAATTAACAATTTATCATGATTACTCAAGGATTAGGTGTTGGAGTGATGGCTGCTGGATATGGGGCCTCTCTAGATTTGATAAACAATTACTTTCTGCAAATAGTGATGGTGCTGTTTTTACATCAGAAATGTCCTACTACTGTACATGAATAATGTCATACACATTTACTCATCCACATTTAAACATTTACTTATTATTTCAAACATATGAGTTTCCAACTAATGGAAATGCATGCTATTTCCTGTAGCCCTCACTTTAAACCACGTAAACAACATACAATTAAACAAGATGCAAAAAAAAAAAACTTCATTAGCGGAGAATACTCTTAAACTGACTGTGCATTTATGTTGAACGCAAAGTGTAATACATGCAAGAAGAATATGTATATTTGAGAATAAATAAAAGGTAGTGAAAAATCAAGTCAATGTCTCCGGCGACAAGTAAAACTGGACTTGTTGTTATTTGTTATTACACAATGGCTAAATTAGAAAATGTCTTTCTCCCCCCATCCTGCATCCTGTGCAGATTTTCATACAGTCTGCTTGTTTGATCATAAATTGTTGAGTGCAATGACTTGTCTCCTCCACTTTCCTCACTGGTCAGGGCAGATTAAAAAGTCCACCTCACTTCCAAACGGTCTCCGCATACTATTAGCATATATATGAGATTTGAGACATTTTCTAATATTCTCCAGCAGAACTCATCTGTCAACGCTTCTGATGAATTATAAAAGGCTTGTTTAGGAGGAGGAAAAACACTCCCTGCTCTGCTCACCTTACAAGAGTAACCTTTACTGTTCTGGAGGAAGGTAAAACTACTTTCAGTCATTTTAATGCAACACAGTTATGCATATTATATTCTAATAATGCGATGTGAAGTGGTCGCTCACGCATTTCATGAAAAAAATAAAAAGAAACATGACAAAAAGTTGATGGCTGCAGGATTTCCCAGTCCCAACATGGCTATATTAATATTAATACATTTATCCATCACAAGGTGGACATGCTTTCAGCTTTATTGTTGATCTCTAATGCTCTGAAAATCCAGAGTTCTTATCATCAAGGTATAAGATTTTGGAGATACCATGAATACCATGATAGCTATACACTGTAAACATTCAATGCTAGGTGTCTAAGACTGGCAGCTATGCTTAGTATCATAAAATCATATGTAATTGCTATACAAGTGTTTTCCAGAACCATCACAGCAATTCACTCAGCCAAACCCATGCCAATTTTAGTAATAAAAGTATAAGCTGTATCTCAAACGACACACTATACATTATGCACTTACAAAATATACTATGCACTCAGCCATGTAGTGTAGTATCGTCCCAAATTATTACACAGAAGCATTTGCCGTTTAACATCTAACGGAAGTGACGTTTCAAGAGCATGTGATGTGTTGCCGCTAGCGTTAGCGCATTTGCCAACCTCCTTGATACAACCTACCTTGTCTCTTAAACATCATACATATTCACAGAGCTTAGGGTGATGGTAAAGCATTCAACTCACAGTTGTAAGGTTCTGTATTCACTGAAGTTTTGCAAGCCGCTACATTTTTGTGAGACTGTTTTGTCAGACCAGCACTGCAGCCAAATAACTTTGCCCCGTCCGCTATGTATGGGGCAGAGTGCATGAAGTGTCCAAACATTCCACTCTCTGTTTGAGGGTTAAAAAAGTACATCATCCGGGTACTTAAAGTACACTTCTTTGTGCTGCATTATCAGTGTTAACACACCACTCACAATTCTAACACTACAAAATGCAGTAGAATAGTGTAGAAGTGTGCATTTTGCAATGCACCTATAGAGATCACTGTACTATAGGTACATAATTAGAACTCCATTACTGCAACTTGAGTTACAAAACCGAATTCAACTCAACCTCCTCCAGTTAGGTTTTCGAACACATTGCATTTTGTGTCCGAGCTGTGGCACATTTGCATCATCACCGTGAGTATTAAGGACAAGTACTGTTTGTGAATGCAGATGCTTAGCTATGCAAGCTCAATGTTGTGTGTTGTTGCATTTTGAATATGTGTCAGACCGCAAATTTTAACATAACACAATGCATTTTAGCGATAGCGAGATTAGAGTGAGCTGTCCAGTTCTACGTTGAGTTTTCTCATTCAAGCCAACTGCTGTTATGGTGGAGTAACATTGAGAAAATTGCTGAGTAAGTTAGGTAAAGTCAATATATTCATGGAAACTTACATGAAAATTAACACATCCACTTTAATGGCACAGACGTTTGAAGGTAGTTCCCCATTGAGTACAGAAGTTTGTTCCTGCCACAGTAAACAAGAACACGTTAAACATGTTTAACCCAAGCGTGTTGGCAATGTGATGGCCAACCATTTACATTTGAGTTTACGTACTTGTGTAGATACCTTATAGGAGCAACTGTTTACAACAGAAATTAGGTAATGACCTTGGAGAAGTCATTTTTTGTCATGAATTCTCCTCCCTTCCCATTAGGGGGTGATATGCATGCATAATGTGAATCACTAAAAACAGAAGGAAAATGAGAAAGTGAAAGTAAAGTGGAAATTGACTGGGTAGGGAGGAGAATTTATAGTAAATAAGGATTATTGATTTGTTTCTCACCCACACCTATCAAATCGCTTCAGAATACACATAGATTTAACCACCAGAGTCATCTGGGGAACTTTTATTTTGCCCTTTTGTGGATTTTAGAGCTTCAAAATGTTGGCACCCATTCACTTACATTGTATGGACCTAAAGAGCTGATAAATTCTCCTAAAGATCTTTGATTGTGTTCAGCAGAAGAAAGTCATACAAATCTGGGATGGTAAGAGTGTGAATAAATTATGACAGAACTTAAAGTTTTGGGTGAACTAACCCTTTAACCTATTATAAAAAATCTTCAATAATTGTCAATAATTCAAGTACTTTAATGCTTTGTGTAGAAACTAAACATTGACATGCTGCTTTTGGAATGTACATTTACATATAGTAATTTAGCATGTTTAGTCATATACCATGAAATCGACAACATTCTTCTGAATTACTGACAAGGGCAATCTCAGAGACACGTAATCACATTCACTCTGAGACATGGGTTTGGGTCCCATTGGAACTAGGAAGTAATCACCTTCACATAAACCATGGTGAGCATGAGTCAGAGATGTTGAGTACATTTTTACTCCACTAATGCTTTGGTTTAGGGTTTGGGTTGGGGTGTAGGTTTATTGAAATTGGTATTCCTGTTGTCTGTTACATCTCACCATTGGCACCACCCAGTGTACATATTTAACCTGGACACTGATCAACTTTTAATCTGTGACAACATTTGCACAGCAGTTTGATTATAACCTGCTGAGTTGTTCAGTCTACTATCTCGTATTGTGGCAATTTTGAATTTGTTCCATTGAGTTTAAAAACTCCTAGCATTAGAGATACGGTGAGAGACAGTATGTTAGTGTTATTAACACAGAATAAGTTTCAGGTTTGGATTTCATTACAGTCCTGACACTTGTAATGCAATGTATCCTTTTATAGTTCATGCACTGAGGTTCAGCATATCATATTGCAATGCAGAGGAGATGAGTGAGGATTGAGCTTTGCAAAGGTTTACAACCCGTGATAACTTCCTTAACAGCAAACATACATTACATGGTACCCGCCAAAACCTGCGTCTCAAGGGTGACAAAGGGTGTAAGCCTTTATATTTCCAACTAAACGAAACCCACTTTAATTAAACGACTAAAAAGTGCAGTAGCCTGTGTCCTAAATTAATTGCTTTTAATTAGATTACGCTGTTGTAGATAGCCCACATCGAATTATTAACATTGTTGTACATTCCCATACATTCAATTTCCATCAGTAGTATTGTGGAACGAAATCCCCCTCCCTTCTCTGCCAGGGATATTCCTATATTCTGTCAAAGTGGATTTTGTTTTGTTAATTAAACAGGCTAAAAGTGCAGCGGCCTGGATCCTATTTCAATCAGATCCATAATTTAGAACATATATAGCAACCTGTGATTATTACAGCCTTTGGTGAAATTTCAATCCTTTTACAAATATGATTTCGTCTGGTAATGGCTGTCGCTAACTCAAAAGCGAAAGGGTGTCTGCATGGATTTGTTAATTAAATGAGGAAATAATTGGAAGGTTGTGTCTTTAATAACAACTCTAACTCATAAAAAAAAAAGTAATAGACAATCTCACGCCCACTGTTCGGTTTTGAATACAATTACACAGGGTAATAGAGTTTGGCTTGGCCAACTTCCGCACCGCTGTCAGAGGAAAGAATGTCTGGTATTTTTTTCCCCCCCTTTTTTTTTTTTGTGTTTTTTTTTTTTATTAAATTACTAAAAGCAGCAGTCTGTATCCTATCTGGGCTATGTCAGCTATTGCATTGGATTATTTTACATTTTGATTGAAATGATGTCACAGGCAGATAAAGGCAGCCTGACCATTGTAATTGAATCAGCTTGAGTTGTTTATTCTGGTGATCTACAGCAGTGATTTGCTTGTCCTAACACCCAATGCATAAAAGATCCACTCTTGTTTAACACCCTACTGATTAGATCAGTTTAAAATGGCAAAACAATGGCATTCGTGTCGAGAGACAGACATGCATAAAGATTATACATAAAAAAGAAGGGGGGATTCTCCTGTCACATCGTGTGTGTGTGTGTGTGTGTGTGCGCATGCGTGTGTACCATCTGCTTAACTTTCCATGTGTGACCAAAATTCTCAATAAATAAATTTCGCATGGATGCCAGATGCAGGCGACAGTTTGACTGACAACATTTAAATAACAGTTAATAGGAAAAAGCAAAAGTAACAGCCTCTCATCCCTGGTCTCCATCCACTGACACTTTTAGGAATTTTAAACAGGCCTTTTGTACTCGCAGTCTGATCCTGAACACAGCTTTTCTGCCTGAGCTCAGATGGAAGTGATTACAAATATAATGCTACAGCAGATCTTACATTATCACATTATGAGATGCTGGGAAATAATACACTTCAAGCTTTTCAAGAGAGACACACTGAAGATCAATTATGTAATGGGTGACAGTAGATAGAATCATTTATCGCTGTATCTCATATCAATTTAGTGTAGTGTTAAAGAAATCTCAGATTTAGTAAATACTCAGAAAACATCAATGTGAAAAAGCATGACATGTTACATAAAAAAGGTTTATGAGGGAAAAAACATGGTAAACCAATACAAAGTACATTACTTAAAGGAATAGTTTACGTTTTATCTAGTTTTATTTTTAATAGTTTTAAATCCAAACTCGTATTATATTATTTCTTCTATGGAAGACATACCTGTAGTTTGAAGAATATCTTGGTTGCTATTGTGTAATGAAAGTGAATGAGGACTGGGGCTGTCAAGCTCCAATATAACAAATGCAACCAATTCTCAAAAATGTAGTGTGTATGGCACATGATTTGTATTCTAAATCTTCTGAAGCTATAGCTTTTTATGAGGATAAAGGCTGATATGCAAGTCTTTTTTTTACAACATTAAAACCACTGACAGGTGAAGTGAATAACATGTATTTTCTCATTACAATGGCACCTGTCAAGGGGTGGGATATATTAGGCAGCAAGTGAACAGTCAGCTCTTGAATTTCATGTGTTGGAAGCAGGAAAAATGGGCAAGCGTAAGGATCTGAGCGACTTTGACAAGGGCCAAATTGTGATGGCTAGACGACTAGGTCAGAGCATCTCCAAAACGGCAGGTCTTGTGGGGTGTTCCCAGTATGCAGTGGTTAGTACCTACCAAAAGTGGTCCACGGAAGGACAACCGGTGAACCGGCGACAGGGTCATGGGTGCCCAAGGCTCATTGATGCACATGGGGAGTGAAGACTAGCCCATCTGGTCCGATCCCACAGAAGAGCTACTATAGCACAAATTGCTGAAAATCTTAATGCCGGCCATGACAGAAAGGTGTCAGAACACACAGTGCATCGCAGACTGGTCAGAGTGCCCATGCTGACCCCTGCCTACTGCTGAAAGTGTCTACAATGGGCACGTGAGCATCAGAACTGCACCATGGATCAATGGAAGAAGGTGGCCTGGTCTCATGAATCATGTTTTCTTTCAGATCATGTGGATGGCTGGGTGCGTGTGCGTCGTTTACCTGCGGAAGAGGTGGCAGAAGGATGCAGTGTGATGATTCAGGCAATGTTCTGCTGGGAAATTTTGGGTCCTGACATTCATGTGGATGTTACTTTGACATGTACCATCTAAGTACATAAAGATTGTTGCAGACCACATACACCCCTTCATGGCAACGGTATTCCCTGATGACAGTGGCCTCTTTCAGCATGATAAAGTGCCCTGCAACATTGCAAAAATTGTTCAGGAATGGTTTGAGGAACATGACAAAGAGTTCAAGGTGTTAACTTGGCCTCCAATCTCAATCCGATTAAACAACTATGGGATGTGCTAAACCAACAAGTCCGATCCATTGAGGCCCCACCTCGCAACTTACTGGACTTAAAGGATCTGTTGCTAATGTATTGGTGTCTGATACCACAGGACACCTTCAGAGGTCTTGTGGAGTTCATGCCTCGATGGGACAGAGCTGTTTTAGTGGCATGAGGGGGACCTACACCATATTAGGCAGGAGGTTTTAATGTTGTGGCTTTTTATTTGCAATTCTTCCCATAAGTCCTGCACTCCTGAGTCTTTTCTTTACTGTTGTACATGAAACTGGTGTTGAGCGGGTAGAATTCAATGAAGCTGTCAGCTGAGGACATGTGAGGCGTCTATTTCTCAAACTAGAGACTCTGATGTACTTATCCTCTTGTTTAGTTGTACATCTGGTCTTTCACATCTCTTTCTGTCCTTGTTAGAGCCAGTTGTCATTTGACTTTGAAGACTGTAGTTACACCTTTGTATGAAATCTTCAGTTGTTTGGCAATTTCAAGCATTGTATAGCCTTCATTCCTGATGATTGACTGACGAGTTTCTAGAGAAAGCTGTTTCTTTTTTGCCATTTTTGCCAGTATATTTCATACTGTGGCAACTCAAAAACAAACACAAAGACAATGTTAAGCTTAATTTAATGAAACAAATAGCTTTCAACAGTGTTTGATATAAAGTGATTTTCTAGCATTAAATTAGCAATTTAGCATGATTACTCAAGGATAAGGTGTGATGCTGCTGGAAATTGGGTTTGTCTAGATTTTATCAAATATTACTTTTTTCAAATAGTGATGGTGCCGTTTTTACAGTAATGTCCTAACTATACTTTGTGATCAGTTGAATGCCACTTTGGTTAATTTAAGTACCATCTTCCTTCTGAAACAGCAAAATCTAATATAATTATTTTATGAATCTTCTTATGGAATAAAATTTGTGCATAAAACATAGATCAGATATCCTTGGAGAATTGCATTCTGTAAATACGTAGGGCCATCCTGTTAAACGATGAATGAGTTCATTCACTCATTCATTAAACATCTGTGACCTTTGTCTTCTCTCGCCTCTGGATTAGTTAACATTTTAGAAAAGACCCAACTCTTGTCTTTAATCCCATGTGTCCTGCTCTCTCAGGTCAGTCTCCATCAATCACTGGCATTTACATCGCATGCTCCATATGCACTGACCACAGACCATCTGAGCGGAGATTTTGCCAAACATTTGCAACTTTTACTTCACCTGATGATAATGCAAATGCAAGTACTAGCTCCAACACTTCACAATATCAGTAGCTTTTGGTTCTGTATGTTCTGGAAGTCTGTTCAAAATGCATGTGTCTGGCTTCACCCGTCAAGTGAAAGTTAAATGTGGCACTCAATGGCCCCAAGTTATATTCACACAGACCCTATAAAGATCAATCACTAGTGTGGATATCAGTTCACTCATGAACATTGTATATAAATGTAGTTATGTATGTTCTACGTGTATATGTATGAATATATGCATGTATGTATTCATTAACATTATTTCATAACATTTCAGAGACTTGACTTCTTGGCCTTTTGTAATTTGTAATTTTAATATACCTGTACATGTTAAAGTACTTGAACAAATTATCTGTTTATCCTGTAATATGTCATATGTTATTCAGTTTGTTTAGCTGATATTCATTATACTGTAGGTAAAAAATTTGACTATGGAAATTATAATATCTGCCAAAACATCATGCACTGACTGTTTGTAAATTAAGTTTCCTAAATCCAGCAACTTGTTATATTATCCACTGCCCAAATAAATAAATACTTTTATTTATTTATTTATTTATTTATTTACGTTAAGTCATTATTTTCATAATTTCTTTTGGTTACACAGGTGGGACAAAATGACAAAACAAATTCTGAAAATGTTATAAACCTTAAAAAAAAAAAACATAATACTGTAATTGATGATGATTTTACAATAGTATCAATAACAGTAGTAACATGGTATTTCGGTGTAAACAGTTACCATAGTAAATTAGTTATTATGGTGAGAAAATGTATCATGTATTTATTGTAAATAAAAAAAAATCTAATCAAATAATCAAATCACTTTGTCACACTACCATGTACACAAGTGCAACAGTAGGTGAAATTCTTGTGTGCAGTTCCGAGCAACATAGCAGTCATGACAGTGACGAGACATATACCAATTACAATAAACAACATACACAACACAATTTACATATCAAATGTACACATACTTACACAACACAATAATTATATACAATGTACAGTAAACAATACAGACAATATAGAATACACATACAATAAAAATAAAAAATAGTATATAAATAATATATATACAGTAGTTGTATTGAGGAGAATATATTGACAGTCCAGTGTGAGATATAAGATTAATAAAGTGCAGTGCTGATTATTGATCATGAGAGATCAAGTGTTCAACAGTCTGATTGCTTGGGGGAAGAAGCTGTCATGTAGTCGGCTGGTGCGGGTCCTGATGCTGCGATACCGCCTGCCTGATGGTAGCAGTGAGAACAGACCATGACTCGGGTGGCTGGAGTCTCTGATGATCCTCCGAGCTTTTTTCACACACCGCCTGGTATATATGTCCTGGAGGGAGGGAAGCTCACCTCCGATGATGTTTTTGGCAGTTCACACCACCCTTTGCAGGTCTTTGCAGTTGTGGGCGGTGCTATTGCCGTACCAGGCGGTGATGCGGCCAGTCAGGATGCTCTCTACAGTGCTGGTGTAGAACCGTGTGAGGATGTGGTGGTTCATCCCAAACTTCCTCAGTCGTCTCAGGAAGAAGAGGCGCTGGTGAGCCTTCTTCACAACGGCCTCAGTGTGGACAGACCATGTGAGTTCCTCAGTAATGTGGACACCGAGGAACTTGAAACTGCTGACTCTCTCTACCGGTGCTCCATTAATGGTGATGGGGCTGTGTTCTCGGTCTTTCTTCCTGAAGTCCACCACAAGCTCCTTGGTTTTACTGACGTTGAGGGAGAGGTTGTGCTCCTGACACCAGCGTGTCAGAGTGTGCACCTCCTCTCTGTAGGCTCTTTCATCATCGTCAGTGATCAGACCGTCGTATCATCAGCAAATGTAATGATGGCATTGGAGCTATGTGTCGCCACACAGTCATGTGTGTATAGGGAATACAGGAGTGGGCTGAGAACACAGCCCTACGGGGCTCCAGTGTTGAGGGTCAGTGATGAGATGTTGCTGCCCATACTAACCACCTGACGTCTGTCTGACAGGAAATCCAGGATCCAGCTGCACAGCGAGCCGTTTAAGCCCAGAGCCCGGAGTTTCTCATCAAGCTTGGAGGGCACTATGGTGTTGAATGCTGAGCTGTAGTCAACAAACAGCATTCTCACATATGTGTTCCTTTTTTCCAGGTGGGAGAGAGCAGTGTGTATTTTAGATGCAATGGCATCATCAGTGGAGCGGTTGTTGCGGTAGGCAAACTGCAATGGGTCCAGAGAGGTGGGCAGCACAGAGCAGATGTGATCGCTGATTAACCTCTCAAAGCATTTGCTGATGATGGGGGTCAGAGCAACAGGACGCCAGTCATTTAGACAAGTGATTTTGGCTTGCTTCGGTACTGGCACAATGGTTGACGTTTTAAAGCATGTGGGGACTACAGACAGGGAGAGGGACAGGTTGAAAATGTCCGTAAAAAAAACAGCCAGTTGGTTCGCGCACGCTCTGATGATGCAGCCCGGAATGCCGTCTGGACCTGTGGCTTTACGGATGTTAACCCATCAGAAGGAACAGGTTACAGCCGCAACAGAAACGGAGAGTGAACCGACCTCTGTAGCGTCAGCCGCGAGTGATCTCTCCACGAGGGCGGTGTTGTTGTCCTCGAAACGAGCATAAAATGTATTAAGCTCATCCGGGAGAGAGGCAGCGGTGTTCACTGTGGAGTTTTTATTCCGTTTATAGTCCATGATGATGTTAATTCCCTGCCACATACTTCTAGAGTCTGTGGTGTTGAACTGTCCTTCAATTTTGTGCCTGTACTGCCATTTGGCTGCACTGATAGAGTTACGGAGGGCATAACTGGCTTGTTTATGCTCCTCCACGTTCCCGGAATTAAAAGCGGAGGTCCGCGCTAACATCGCCAGTAACACGTGGTTTCTGGTTGGGGTAAATCCATATTGTTTTGGTTGGCACAACGTCCTCTACGCACTTCCTGATGAAACACGTTACGCTGTCAGGCTTACGCGTATGACATTACATACAGTATGTGTTGCTATGTGAATCCCACAGCTTTGTGGGATTAAAATCCTTCACACATTACCACCAACAGTTCCAGTGACCCTCCTCGTGTTAGATTAGACTTTAAATCTGTTCAACACACTCAACATAAGTGACCTTTTCCCTGCCTAATTTTGGTCAACTATCAGGGGGAATAAAAACAGAAAAGAAAGAAAAACACCTCAACAATCCCATCCTAATATTTGCAATAATGTGCTGCCGTTAAAATTTTGATTTATGTTCCATGAGGCTGTTAAATGAGACGGCAGTTTTTACAATATAGATTTCCTTTCCATTAGGATAATAGTTTTATTGTGGCACAATTATGAAAAAAAAAAAAAAAAAATTGGCGATACCTGGCAGGCTTTGATATGTATCAGGGACTCTTAACTGTGCAAATGTAGCCACACGCAAGTAACATGGGTCAATTGCAGACAGCATCGTGGATAATGATTAAATCATTAAAATTTTGTCTATGCTTCACGGAGCATGGAGAAAATTAACTTCACCACCAACCTCATTTTTCTGCTGAACATGAAATAATGATTTTCTGCCAGTATAATTACAAAGCTAACATCTGATAGAGTCAGCATCCAGGGGGGATTATCACATGCATGAGTATTAGACCTCATTACCAGCTTGACTGCAAAATTATTACATCTTGTAATTGGATGGTGAGATTTATATACAGATTGGCCCGCTTCTCTGTAAGATTGTAATTACAGGCTTGGTTGCTTTGCTACTTATCACCGGGTGCAGGAGGAGAGGGGAAAACAAGCAGAGGGAGAGAGTTTTTCATTAAGCTGTTACCCTATCAATAGAGGAGCACCTCCATTGGCCCCTCTGTATTTATTAGGCCAAACAGTGCTGTTTGCAGGGACGGGTTAGATGGGGGCGGAGTAGTTGTGCCATTTATTACCAGCTGACAAATGGGATTTCATTTATTTAACCTCTGTGATCTATTCTGGCGAAATGTATAAACAAGTCATCCGTTTTATGATTCCGGAGTCAACGCCTCAATTATCTAAAGGCTAACTGACTGTTAAAACACCCATCTGCTAGCAGGAACACATTGATTTAATTTCCCGTATGTTACCAAATGCTGTCCACAGTGAAAAGGGGACATAATACACCTAATATTGAAGGTTTAGTACACCAATCCTTTAATAGTCCTCATGATTATGTTTTTTTTAATGTTCTATGGAAAAAACAAACATTCAAAGCAGAATGGCTGCTCTTTTTCTTACAACGAAAGTGAATGGTGACCATGAAAGCAAGGTTTTCAATGATTAAGACTTACATTTCAATCTGTTCCCCACACAAAGCTATCATATAGCTTTAGATGACTTGAAATATTTAGCATGAATCAAGAGGACTATTTTTATTATGCTATTTGTCCTTTTTGGAGCTTTACAGCCCCTGGTTCCCATCCACTTTCATTTTGTGGAAGGAAGTAGCTCAGTTATTCTGCTGAACTTCTCTGCTAGAGTTCCATGGTAGTAAAAAAAAAAAAATCAGGTTTGGGATGATGCAAAAGTAAATAAATAATAGAATTTTTGGTAACACTTTACATAAATGTTTCCTTTGTTAAAGGTTTAGAAAATGGCTCATTAATGACTTAAACAACACTTACTAATCAGTGGCGTTGTAACGTTTTGGCAGAGACAAGGCAAGAGAGCAATGGATCTAATCTCAGGTTAGTTTAATGGAAACAAATAAGAAGGATATACAATCAATGTGGAGAAATACAAAGAACTAAATGTGCACATTTAACATTACATCTTAACTAACACATAAGGAACAAGAACTGACAACGAGTGCATGAAACAAGAGGGTATATATACACATGGAGGACTGATGAGGGAACAGCTGAGGAAGATGGGAACAGATGAGGGCAGTGCATCATGGGAATTGCGGTGTGGGGACAAACTACAACAGAAGACAATAACAGTGTCAACAAAAGAGTCCTTATGTACAGAGGGGAGCAGATGATGAGGAAGGATCCAGGGGACGATTATGAGGCCAAGGAGGTGACCAGAGGGCAGGGACTTGGTCTGGAGGCCTGGTAGGCATCAAAAGGCAGGGACTTGGTCTGGAGGTCTGGGAGGCAGCCACAGGGCCAGGACAGGGTCAGGAGGTGATTTGGTCACAGGAGGTGGAGACCTAGGGGGTGGAGCCATAGGTGGATCCGGAGGCGGAGCAGTACGAGTAAGGATTTGGGATCCCGATCGCGGAACTGGAGATGGATCTGGAGGTTGAGAAGGGCGACTCTGGAGATTGATCTGGAGAAGGAGAGGGTGGAGCCATTGGAGGAGGAATCCCAGGATGAAGAGCGGGTAAAGCCGTAGGAAGAGCAGGATTTTGAGAGTCAGGAGGAGGAGCTGCTGGATAATCCAAGACTGGACACTCGGGAGGAGGAACCGGAATGCGGTCGGGCAGAGCCACAGGAGGATTTGGGACTCAGGAGGTGGAGCAGTTGGAGCCACAGGAGGATCGGGATTTGCGATTTAGGAGGTGTAGACAGTGGCAGAGCGGGAGTCGTAGGAAGTAGAGTTTCAGGAGAGGATGAAGTCTCAGGAGGCGTAGCGGACAGAACCGCTGGAGGTGAAGTTTCTAGGGGTGAGGGCGGATCCGTGGAAGACTCTTGAGGGTGGAGCCGAGGGAGGCTTGACAAAGGTAGGCGGAGCTATGGGAGGTTCGAGGGGGGTGGAGAAATGGAGGGCGGAGCCATGGAAAGCTTGAAGAGAGCTGGCAGCGACTGGGAACTGACCTCCGTGTTCATGAGCATGGGCAGTGATAGAGGAACGACCTCCATGGTCGTGGACACTAGCAGTGACTGGGGAGTAGGAGCCCTTCTCCTCTTCCTTTTCCAGATGGTTGTGAGCACAGCTGTTGGAGGCTGTATAATGAGGATCGCCTGAGGCATCTGTGCCTATAATGCTCCATTTACACCTGCTTTGAAGAAGGATTTCAGAGTGTGGTAATCAAAATGCTCCACACTTGCCAGCTCAAGGAACTCACGGACATGATCTTCCAATGCATGAGGAGGAGAACTTGGACAGCAGCTAGATCCATTTGTGGGCTCAGTTCTTCTGTAACATTTTAGCAGAGATGAGGCGAGAGAGCAATGGATCTAATCGCAGGCTATGGAAAGGAAGAAGTTTATACAAGCAATGTGGAGAAATACAAAGGACTAAATATGCGCATTTAACATTAAATCTTAACATTAACACATAAGGAACAAGAACTGACAATGAGTGCATGAAACAAGGGGATACATATACACACGGAGGTTGATGGAACAGAGTACAGCTGAGGAAGATGGGGAACAGATGGATGTGATGAGGGCACTGCATCATGGGAATTGTAGTGTAAGATATTTGGTATGAGACATTTAGAAGGTAACCGTTAATGTGCACACAGTTTCACACCATTATATGTAAGGATATTTGGTGTGCTAAATTTAGAAGGGAATTTAGGATCTCGAAATATGTGAGATATGAACTAAATTAAACTGTCCTTATTGTACATTATTAGGTAATGAAATGTATAATGAATTAGTCGCTCTCGACAACCATTTTAAATTAGATGGTTGTCAAATATCTACATTATTTGTCTTAATAGATTCTCCACCATTAAATTGTAATACACTGTGGCAGGGTGGAGGGCGGGGCCGGGTTGTGATTATACACACCCGGTCCCATATCAGGCTAATTAAGCCTCAGAGAGGGATAAAGGCCGATGGCAGACGGTGGTGCGAGAGAGAGAGAGAACGTTTACAGACATGTCCATCATGTGTTTGTTTGTCTTTTTAAGTTTATCATTAAAACTATTATTTATATTGCCAAGCCGGTTCTCGCCACCTCCTTTCCATCTAACAATGTTACACTGGTGCCGAAACCCGGGAAGGAGGCGAGAACCGGCTTGGCAATATAAATAATAGTTTTAATGACTACCAGGCCCCGCCCTCCGCCCTGCCACATACACGTTTCATTGTATCCACTCACAATTTCTACTGTAAGGAATTAGATTTAAAAAGTGAATTATAATTAATTAACTTATTGGAGTGAAATTATTCTCATGGCTTAATAATAATAATCTCTGTGTAATATCACACATATTTAGGTACAGCTTTGAATGTGAAATAAATGATCAGTGCAGTGAAAATGAACTTTATGGAGTCTGTTGACAATATCTTAAGAACCATTTATCCTTCTTTGGTCTACATTGATTTGCTATCGGATTACCCACATTATTTAATTAATACACCAGCACTTTGAGCTCAATATTGGAGATGTACTTGCGTGTCTTTTTGGTGTTTCCTTGCATTCTTTGTTTTGCTTGATTCTTTGCGCTTGGTCAAAAGTCCGTTCCGTTTTTTATATCTTTATATCTTGAGAATGGTACAAGAGACATGATATTCGTTGTCATCATCTTTCTTGGCATATGCCAGTGAATGCTTGCATAATAAACATTACAAATTTGTCATGGATATTATATGTGTAGTTAACAAAACATGAAAATCCCTGGTTACAAATCATACTCGTTAATTCCTTGGTTATACCACATGGATAAAACATTACACACTTTTTAAAGAGGTACATCAGGCTATAATCATTCATTTGTCAGTTATACAAGTTACCACAGTTCAAAGAACATTTCAGATATACATTTTTGAAGGCTAAATCAGTAAAGAACTGTGACTTTGTGTAAAATGTTCTTGGATTAAGATGAAATGTCTTTGCAAATCTGATGGTCTTTTGGAAACCTTTCAAGGAAAGGTCTGCTTTAACCCATGACCCTTTTGCTTTAAATAAGGTTGTTTAGAGTGTCTTGACCATTTTATTGTCCAAAGACAGGCCTTCAGTAGGAAGTTGTGGCTTGGTCCGTTACTTGTGTACTTGTGTACAGCTGTCCATAAATCTCTCTCTCTTTCTCTCACACTGCAGCTTCCAGTCGGCCTTTATCCCTCTCTGAGGCTTGATAAGCCTGATTAGAAACCCTCCACCCTGCCACAAAAGTTACATACACAATACCTAATGAAGGAAAATGGAAAACATGAGGGCCTAAATGCTTGGACACGGGAGAACATAAAGATGACCAATGACATGGCTAAACTATAAACAAGTTGAGATGTGACCTGACAAGACGTTTACATTTACATTTACATTTATGCATTTGGCAGACGCTTTTATCCAAAGCAACTTACAGAGCCCTTATTACAGGGACAATCTCCCCGGAGCAACCTGGAGTTAAGGACGCAATGGTGGTGGCTGTGGGGATCGAACCAGCAACTTTCTGATTACCAGATTACCAGTTATGTGCTTTAGACCACTACACACACCACCACAAGACATGCTGCGGGGCAAGGCCTGGCGAGATAGGGCGTGGCCATTGGGGCTGAGGACCAAGCAAAGCCACTGCGATGGAGGTCCCTGGTGGGGCACAGGCGGGCCTGGACCGTGGAGCAGAGGCGGTCCTGGACCATGGAGCAAAGGCTTACTTGGAGCAGTTTGGGACTTGGCTGTGACATGGCATGGAGCAGGCTTTTGACATGGCATGGAACAGGCTGAGGTGTGGTTGTGACATGGCATGGAGTAGGCTGAGGTGTAGCTGTGACATGGCATGGAGCAGGATGAGGCGTGGCTGTGACATGGCATGGAGCAAGCTGAGGCATGAAATGGCATGGAGCAGACTCTGGCGTGGTGGTGACATGGCCTGGAGCTGACTCTGGCGTGGTTGCCATGACTTGGGGAAAAGTTGTGGAAGGGGGAGCTATGGGAGGCTCGAAAGAGTCCTGGATGACTGGGAAAAGACGTCAGTGTTCGTGGGCATGGACTGAGTCTCGGGCAGTGGCTCTGGAATGACCTCTGTGGCTGTGGGCATGGAAGGAGACTTGGGTGTGACCTCAGTGGTCGTGGGTGTAGACAGAGACTTGGAAATGACCTCCGTGGTTGTGTAAATGTGCAGAGACTTGGAAACGACCTCCATGGTCGTGTACATGAGCAGACCTAGAAACAACCTCCATGGTAGTGTACATGGGCAGAGACTTGGAAACGACCTCCTTGGTTGTGTACATGAGCAGAGACTTGGAAACGACCTCTGTGGTCGTGTACATGGACAGAGACTTGGAGACGACGTCTGGTGTCCCCCACAGTGAATGTGGAACCAATGATCTGCAGGGCGAGGTCGATAAATTGAGCCAGATTGAGGGGACTGCGACAGCCAGGCATCAAAAATGAGATTGGCTCACTCAATCCAAAATGGAAACAGTCTTTGAATGCGACCTCATCAAAGCCAACCTTGCTGGCCAGAGAGCAGAAGGCCCCACATATTCTTCCAGAGATCGATTCCCCTGACGTAGGCGCAGGAGCCGAACTGCAGTTCATTATGGGCAGTAAGGTATTCTGTAATGATTCTGGCAGGCAGACGAAGAGAACAAGTGCAGTTTATTTCCAATACGTGATATACAAAAACCCTGACTAAGAATGTGAATCAAAACAAAACATAACCATGAATGACTAGACTAGACTTGAAATGACTTGACTAAAGACTTGACATAAACAAAACATGACTTGGCTTGACTACACAAGATACAAAAAATTTACATACACAATATTTGTTGAAAGAAAGTGGAAAACATGAGGGCTTAAATGCTTGGACATGGGAGAACACGACAAAGATGACCAATGTCAGCAAGCTGAGGCATGAAGTGTCAGATTTCAAGTAATTTTAAGTTCATTTTGAATTGGACGTGACCAAAAATGTGGTTGTCTGTGTCAGTTACTTGTGTTATGTGCAAATATTTTCTGCACCATCAGTTCGTCCAATTCTAAGCAATTGCTGTGAGGATGAGAGCATTAGAGGCGGGCACCTCTGGGTGAACTATCCCTTTAAAAATGTACCCTTACTGAGCTGAGATGATTCTGTCAGTAAGTGTGCACTTTTTCCCTTAGCCTTTGTTCTTGATTCTTTTGATTCTCTGACACAATATAGAAACTAAATCAATACCTGGCTTAAATTGTACCAGACAAGGAGTTCAGTTGTCCAGGCCAGCCAGGGAACACCTTTGTTCTCCTATAACAAGTAATCTCTCCTGCAGAATGAATATTGACATGCTGGCTCCATTTCCGCTAATTTTGTAGCCACACACAGCAATCAGGTTGTGTGTGGTAATAGAGTTGTTATTTGAGTCCATTACAAAGGCCTGCGGATCAATGGAGAAGAGATACTGGGCTGAAACTACAGCAGAATGCTTATGTGAGGAAAGCAAGCTGTCCTTGAACTCAGACAGCTGATCTCTCTTTCTATCCCTCTTTTTCCCCATCGTAGAGTCACTCTTTCTATTTTCAGCTCATGTTGCCTTCAGGCAGTGAGGAGAAGAACATTTACCTTTGCTTGTCTTTTCTGTTATCCATCACTTGCAGCCTTTAATTCAGTTGAGCCTCATCAAAATTCCATTCAGCAAAAGAGTGGATTAATCTTCATGCTGGTGCGCCATTGCACTCCAGAGACATAGGGGTGAGTACACTAAACAGTTGCAGCACTTTTGCATTTGGTACTTCCAGACTGATCTCGCTGTGAATTCGACAAGAGTAAGATGAAAGTTCTTCAGCTGAAATCGGTCTGTGCTTACAGAAATTCAAACCACTACCCCCAGTGGCCTAAAATGGAAGTGTTGTTGAACGTATGGGCATGTGTGAGCTCCAGTTTCCGGGTAAAATGTCCATAGAGTGGAGCCAAAAGTAGGTTGTAAAGCTACTTGTTTTTATCTGTGAATGATATAATAAAGTCAACAGAAATACATATTTTATTAACCATATGCCCCAACCCTAAACCTAACTGTCAGTGGAGTGAAAATTAAATCTTAGATTAAAAATGTGCTATCAGTTGCACCACAGGGAAAGGTAAACACATTCCGTCTTAAGCCGCGGTCACACTAGGCTTTGTGCATGCAAAGTTATTTCAGAAAATTATAATCTATTGTATGTTTTAATAAATAACATCTCTCAAATAACTAATTATATTATATTAAAAATGTTCAAATGCTGTATATCATCTATACAACTTTAAAAGTTTTATTTGTAATGACCCAATAGGCAAGGGTGGACTTGGAAGAGAAATCAGCCCTGTCGATGTCGTTTTCTGCATATCGTGGTGCCCTTGGGCATATTGTGGCGCTGTTTTGCGGCCTAGCCAGTCATGGCCGGTTTTGCATAACGCGGTGGCCCATTCCAAAACTGAAAATGCTAGATCAAGGTAGTCTTCTGCATCCTCCACAACTGAGCACTCAGAACCGACCTGCAAGATGGGTAACTGCGTTGCGTTCTTCAAAAATGTTTTGTACATGTTTGCGCTGTTACCTGATTTGCATAATTTATTTTGTGAAAACAATGCTTGAACAAGGCAGACAGCATGTGCAACTTAATTTAATCAGTAGCACAAATCATTCTTAGGGAATACTCCCTTTATCCCTGCAAACACAGTTTATCCATTCAAGCAGCTGTCATTAGTGCTACTGAAAGTATTGTAACCAAATGTGTGTGTTACTTTATCCCCCATATTATTGACCCAAGCCTCTTTCTACACATACTGTGTTTCTCTTTCTGTCTAACTCTTTCTGTGACCACGTCATGCCCACATCTGTCTCCCCATCATCCGCTATCACCCGCTCCAACACACCGGAATTCTAATCAGCATCACCTGTTAATCACCCCAACCTCATTAAGGACTCTATTGATGCTCTCCATTTAGCTCCAGTCATTGTCTAGTCTCGTCCATGTTGTATAGACCAGTTTTCCTGCTCTCCATTCAAGCTAAGTGTGTATTCCTGATTGTTCTTTGCTACTATTTGATTTTCCTCTTTTGTTTACATATTTGTTGATCGTTCTGATCATTGGTTTAATTAAACATCCCAGCATTTGGGTTCTCACATACCTTCAATGTTTGTCTTCATCCCTGACAGACAGACCTCCCATGATTCCCCACTCATTGTTGTGTCATGTTATCCAGACTGCTGTATTCCCTCTTCTCAGCCCAGGTCAATAATTTGGTATATATGTTAAATGGCGCCCATTAACCCAGGCCACGTCAGACCTCTCCTAACCACTGATCATATAACCAGCAGGGATATTTTATTACAGCCACTGACGTCAAGTGGGTAAACCTGCACTCCGCTTGTGTAAAGGGGGATTAGAGCAGATGTACATGTGAGAGAGGGAGGGAGAGAGAGAGAGAGAGAGACTGGAGGAGCGGTGCAGTGTGAGCAGGTCCCTCAGGAACCATCAGAGAGAATTTATCCTGTGTGCTGCACAGTCTCCATAAATGGCCCTTGAAAAGTGCTGTGTTTTTATCTGGCCATCAAATCAAATTAAAACCCTCGTCAGCCTCTTGCCATTAATCAGAAAGCAGAAGTTCCTGCCCTCTGAATTTGTTAGCACAACCTTGTTTTTTTCTGATCAGCTAGCATCTGTACACCCAAGTGAAAACCACTGGAAATATGTAAATGCTTATATCCCTCCCCATATAGCCGAATATAAACTAAAAGTTAACAGAAAAAAAATGGTTATGGTAAATAAAATATTTTCTGTTGTTAGTGACATGATACATTCCTGATGTCAGCACAAATTCATTAAGATTGACAGAATCCATCCACACTGATTCAGTTTATCTAGTTGCAAACATGTCCCCCACAGATTACTTATTGCTAAATGCAGTCTATTACCTCACCAAGATATGCTAAAACTGCAATGCCTGAAGTCTTGTGTAACTTGCATTTAAAAAGTTGTTTTTGTTCAGCAAAACATCACAGTGAAATAAAGAAATATCTATTGAATCCACAGAAGGTAAATACGGTTGTCAGCTAGTTTTAATTAAATGTTACACTCTGAATTTGAAAGCTTTGACATTTGATTAAAAAGCTTATCTGCCAGTCTACTACACTCAGGAGAGGATGCGTGCAATTCTCATGCAATCTGACACTCTGTGATAGATGTGATATTTTGAACGTTTTTCAAGTTGATTGGATGGTCAAAAAATACAGTTGATGAGCAAAAATGCTGTAAAACCAGCTTCAAATGTATTACCATCATTTCTAATATAGTTTTATCACATTCACCATAAAATAGCTGCAAATACAATTTGCAGTGCAATAAATTGTAATCCTGAGTAAATCTATAAACAAGCCAACAAAACCCATTTTACTTCCCACTATACTTAATGTGATGTATTGTGTGATGAGTGAAACCAGTAAGTAAAAGGTAAAGAAGGATATTCAACATTCAAATAAAAATGTTAGTGACATCAGCCCAATGTCGTTACTGTGGTGGAACAAGTTATTATATTTTGATGACCCATTGATGAATCATGCAGAGAGTTAAATGTGACACTGGGTAAGAAAACCTTACTATGAAAACCGTCATTAACTTTATTGTTTTCTAGTTGCTTAAACCGAACTGTCACCTCTGACCTCTGTGTGGCATTAATCAGTGGTTAGATGAAGAAGTGAAGCGATAAAGTTTGTGGCAGATACCTCTTCAACAAGCTGTCTACAACTGTCCAAAGCTCTTGAAGGTCATTAATGCTGAGGTGATCTATGGGCTGGCAAACACAGGCTGAAACATAAAGACAGGCTTGGGGATTGAAGATCTGTTGGACAATCTGCCCAGGCGCCTGTGTGTGTGTGTGTGTGTGTGTGTGTGTGTGTGTGTGTGTGTGTGTGTGTGTGTGTGTGTGTGTAGAGAGAGATCTGGTGTTTTCCACGTAAGAAAGGCATATTGATTTGGAAAGGCATGATAGTGAGTGCTGAACACATAATTTTCATTTTTGGGTGAATTATCCTTTAAAGATAATAAATGATGATGCTGAGGAGATGCTGGCCTTGCAGGCGTGGTTTTAGAAGTGTGCAGTAGTCTTTAGGAGAGGAAGGGTCTACTCATTACAGTATTGATTAGAAACTGGACCAACAGATGTGGGCCATATGGCTTTCCTTTGGCCCATGCCTGGTTAAAAGTGCACACAGTCATTCTGTTCCTCTTACTGCTCATACTGATGATGAGATCTATAAAGTGCTCCCTGAGGTTCATTTGATCTCTGAGAGGGGGAGAAACCCATTTAAATAATCTTGCAGATTAAATGATGCCAGTGAAAGGAATTATGAGGAGAGGAGATAAGCAGGTTTGGCACCAGGACTTTTGTTTATGCAAAAATGAAGGTTTTTTTGTGACGGTTAGGTGACAGAATCTATAGTTTGTACAGTATAAAAATCCTTATGTCTATGGAGAGTCCTCATAAGGATAGCCGAACCAACGTGTGTATGTGTGCGCGAGCGATGTCTTTAAAATCTCCGTTGGGTAACCCTGTACATTTAAGTTCTAATAATTCATTTTTATGCATGTTGTTATAACTACATATCAATGATTAATAGAGTTTCATTCATGCAACACCTGCCAAATAGTGAACCATTTATTCATAATAACACTTGTTCAACATTAGTAACATATGAAAATACATAAGAAGAATTTATTACAGAGTTTGTACATGAAATTCAGTATGATGTAATGTCATCAGGCTTTATTATATTATATACAGTATGCTGTGAATGAGCATGAAGAGCTGAAAAGTGTAAATAACTTACCAGTCATTTATTAACCCCTTTATAAACCCTTAATAAAAGGGTTATAAAACATTAACGTAAAGTTTTTTGCCATTTGTTTCTCCTAAACAGCATGAGAATCAATTTACGGCAATTGGAGACTTTTGCTAAAGTGTTCTGCTCCTAAGATTTGTCTCTTGATAAAAAGATCGCAGTATTCTCAAAACCATTTCACAATGTGCTCAGATTTGCCAACATAAACAAATCTACAATCATAAGTCAGACATTTAGATAATATTCCCATTAAAGACTTCTGCGACCACTGTTTGTCAACAATTGTCTCATTTTATTTCAGATAAGGCCTGAGGAATGTTAAAGACTCAATTAAATTGATTGACGAGCACAGTTTAATTTTTTTTTGTCCTGTGTTGACATTTCTCATTGAAATGGGAAGTTTGGGCGGAGCATATTAAAAGGTTTTTCTCCACCAAAAGCAGAGACCGTATAACCAAATACTTTGGGAAACTATAATGTTGGAAAATTGGAAACTGCGTTTTTTAAACAAAACTTACAAGTGTGGGCCAGGCCTCAGGAGTACACTAGCATCTAGATGACCTAAAGCGAACAAACATGTACTAGAAGCACCAAACTCTTTTGATTGTATGGGGTCTTTTATAACATCTGAGATTAAGTGAATTAAATTTAAATTTAAACATAATTCCCTGAGCAATAAAAGAGCAACCCATGAGAAATGTGGGTATGTACATAGAGTACGTGTGTGTGTGTGTGTGTGTGTGTGTGTGTGTGTGTGTGTGTGTGTGTGTGTGCACTCTCTGCCCTTGGCCCTTTTCTATGCACTCAGCAGATTGTGCTGAAAGATAATGTTTCTGGTGTCACAAGGACATTTCCCTGTGCCATCGCTGGCATCTGCCACTTTACCGCTGTCTTACAAGTCTCGCGGCCCAACCCTAGAGACCTGTGTACTACATCTCTGGTGGGTCACATGAACTGATGCAAGTACACACATACATGCTCAAGTACACAGAAAGAGAGAGAGACACCCCCAAAAGTCATATGCATGTGGCATACACAAGTACATTCTCACAGCCTTTTAAATCCAGAGCCTTTTTGAGCCTAAAACCCACATTGACTGACACACTGAAGGTGTGCGGGTGTTTGTAATCCCTCTGTAAACGTGTTGAAAGAGGATTCCACGCTACAACATGCCACTATTTGTTCTCTTAGTTCAACATGTCACCTCTGTTTTGATATACACACATTTTATAATTTGTCATCTAAACATACTTTCTAAACTTGTATTGCTCACATTTAAGATGCTTTTGACTGTATTTTTTCTACATCGTTTTATCCTACTTTTCCTCTGCTCGACCATCTTTTTTAATAGATAGATAGATAGATATTGACACATTTAATATATAAAGAAATAGATCATTTTGATACATTTAATGTACAAAGAATAAATAATAAGCAGCACAACACTTAACATTAATGTTCCTTTTATTAAGGGATTATAAAGGAATTCATAATGACTAAAAATCATTTAAAAATGCATTATCAGTTGTTGAAATGCAGTTATTAAAACATGAACAAAAAGGGTGACTTTCATGCAATACTTGCCAAATAGTGAGCATTTTAACTCATGTGTTATTAATGCTTAATATACATGCTTACTCATACTTAATCAAAAACATGAAATGCCCCAATTCATTATTTCTGTCACAATTCAGCTAAATAGACTAACATGGTGAGGTTAAAAGGAGGGATTGTGCAACAGTCAGCTTTGTGTTTATATTGATTACTGTATTGTCTTGACTCATTTGTGTTGTCACTTTGATTGTCACGTTGATGTGAAAAGAATGCTGCTACCCCGAGTGCTGTCCCAACTTACCTGGAGTTAGTTACCTGTAAGTCCTCTACAAAAACACTTTTCAGCTCTTCATGCTCATTCACCACATAATCTATATCATATAATAAAGCCTAATGACCATTACATCATACTGAACTTTATGTACAAACGGTTCTACTGTTCACAACTCCTTAATAAATGCCTCATTTGTGTCTATTTATGTGAAGGCACACTTTCATAGGTATGCTGAAGAAGTGTTTTTAATCATTTATAATAACACGTGATGTAAAATGGCTCACAATTTAACAAGTATTGCAAGAAAGTCACCCTTTTATACATGTTGATATACCACACGTTTAAATAAATGATTAGCCATTGACAAACTCCTTCATACAATCTTAAAAAAGGGAGCATTAATGTAGTCTTACCTTTTATCATTAACTAACCTTGTATCAATAATCTCAAACTCAGTATTTGCCTTAATAACAGTAATGTTTGAAATATTTGCTTTATAAATCAGAACTACACATTAGTTTGATTTGTGCAGAAATGAGTTAGTGTGACAATACTAAGATCATTTTATACATTTGCAAGAGTTTCAATGAATGACACTAGAAGGTTTTGATTGTTTTGTATTTATTTATTTATTTATTTTATGCTTTATTGCTGTGCAAAAACCAGTGCCTCGAAATCACTGTATTTACTGCCATACCTGAACAGCTGATTTATTTATTTATCTTCTAGAGAACTGTCAACTTCCAGACTGGCCAGCAGGTGGAGACTGTTCTTCTTTTTCAGCAGCTGACTGGAAAACTCATTTTGGGTGTCAACATTTTCTCATACCCTTCAACAAAAAGGATTTTAAATATGAAACATGGTGATTAAAATATTCAAAATTCTGCTATTTTAATTGAACTCTATGCAACATTTATGATCATTTGTCCTGATGCATATGAATCACAGTAATATTATATTAATAATTTGTACAATATATAATATACAAACATATATTAACATATATCTTACCTGTTTTTTAGGTTATTTTTTTATTTATTTATGTCTTTGTATATAATCTTATTAACCACTTTAATCTGTATCATTCGTATTATTTTCAATATTGCCGTTGTGGATTTTCTTTTGTTGTTTGAATCTTTCTGTGGATACATTTGATGTATTCTGTGTTCCACCTGCTCTGTTTTTCAGATTGAATACTTTCAAGTAGCTAGAAAATAAATAACCAAAAAGGCACAGTCATACTCATAACTTTCCCAAGGGTATTTTGTATCCAGTCCTCTTATACGAGGTCACATTTCCCAGAATCCGGTTTACATTCCAGTGTCACAAAAGCAATGCACTGCAATTTCCTGACCTATAATCCCCCTCTGGTCAACTGGAATAGAATGACCTTTTCTGCCGATTGGCTTGCACCTTCATTATAAAGGATGACAATCAAACTCTCCACCACCTTTTTTTTAATAGACATTCAGTATGTGCAGCTCTCTGAGTCCAAGAGTGACATAGAAAGAGAGAATGCATTTATGTCTGACTGGCTGTGGACTGCTCACAATGGGCAAGATAAATTCCCTTAAGAATGCACTCTGCTTTCCTCTTCATTTCTCTTCATCTCTCTGTCTCTTTCTTGAGGTCTTTTCCAGACCACCTCTCTTCTGCACTGCTAATGTAACAATGCTCTCTGTGATTTCATGAACCACAAAGTGCAATGTGGTGTGTGTGTGTGTGTGTGTGCGTGTGCGCGTGTGTGTGAGAGAGAGTATGTGTGTGTGTGTGTGTGTGTGTGTGTGGGCAGGTTTGGGTGGTTCACCAGGATTTTTTAGGTTATAAACTGGTAAATACAAGGGAATTATGATATAAATGTGGTTTATGAGGACATTCTAGTGTCTCCATAATTCGAAATGATCCTTTATTATAAATGTACAACATAAAAATATTTTTTGACTATGGAGAGTCCTCATAAGGATAGCCGCACCAACGTGTGTGTGTGTGTGTGTGTGTGTGTGTGTAATGGAGAAAGAGAGAGAGAGAGAATGTGAAGAGAGAGAAAGAGAGAGAGAGCTTTCCTTGCCCGACTTCAACTCTTCATTTTGCCTTACACACAACTTTACAGTCACACAGCATTCTCTCAAACTATCTGATAAATATTGATCCTCTGGTCAATTGTCATGGATAAAAGAATAAATGATTACATAAAAGAAAAAAATATATATATGAAAATAAAATGTAAAAACTGCATGTGTGCAGCTTGTGAAACATTTGCCTTAAAACCTTAAATCTTCAATCTCAACAACAGAGCCTTTAAAGTCAAACACCAGTGCCTCATACAGATGTATGTACGATTCCATCAGGAATACATCTTTGTGACTGATCTGTCCGACTTTCTCTCTTTCTTTCTCTTTCTGACTTTTACAATGAATCTGCACTGAAGAAAGGATTTTTTACTGTACTTTAAAAAAAGTACTTTTTTAGGTAAGTGGTTGCGCAAAATATACACACACACACACACACACACACACACACACATCATGCTAGCAACATGCTCTACCAGTTGAGTACTAATATTAATATTATATTATATGTTTGGCATATCTTACCAAAAAGCCTACATAATTAAATATTTAGGGGTAAGATTACACAGCCACTCCCTCAAACATAACTCAGTTGAAACACCTCTTTTATTTCTAATTGACATTCAATATTTGAAATAAGTCTGTTGAAACAATATATTATTATTGAGTAAAACACAATTAAAATAAATGTAAAAAATATAATATACAATTTACTAAGGGCCACATTACTATTATTATTATATTTTTTATTATTTTATTTTATTTCTTTGTGTGTGTGTGTGTGTTGATTCTCAGCACTGTTTTGGGTTAAGACACTAATAGCACTATTGATAGATGTCATGCTTATTCAGCTTAACAGATCCCTTGTGTGTTGGGAGCTTACTGTGTTTACAGACATGAATAAACAATGACATGGTGTTTTCCTATTCAAGAAAGCCTTTATTTTTGTTTAAAAAGGCCATTTGCTATTGTATTGAAAAATAGAAGGTTTGACAGCTTAACCACAAAACTTAATTAATTTCATCTGATACATCTAGATTTTTCTCAACTCTCAGACTGACACATAAGATGTTTAATGTAACATACAATTTCTGCTTTCGCATTTATCACTTTCTAACAAATCTTGTCCTCTTAAATCAATGGATTAGCCTACCACCTTCCTGAGCCTTGACACGGCACTCATTTGTCAAAGACACTTTTAAGTTAATTACAGGTCATTTGTTAGGGTAATCTTGAATGTATTGTGATTCAAATGCAAAACAGTTCATTGGTAATCTAAAAAGTAATGAACAATCAGTCAATTGAGAATGGTATCTAATGAAAACATTGTGTTGCACTGAGCTTGTTAACATGCAAACAGGGATGCTAACATGGTAAGCATGAGTAATATTGAGATATTTGTTTGGTTTGATGCAGATTCAGGGAGTTAAATGTATTATACAAACTAAAATTATTATTTAGTTTTATTTATTTATTTATTATCAGGTATTAAACCCTGGATGAAGCTCATTTCAATGAGGAAGTTTCTGTTGTACTGCAGTACTGCACAGATTTACAATCAGGAGAGTATCTGGAGGAATTAATGTTTCTAATAAATTCACATCAGCAGGAATGGATGGGGGGGACAGCAGATCGCTGAAGACTTTTGTCAAAAATGACAAATAACATCAAGAGCTGCAGCACAGTATAGTACATTGAGTTGAGTTCAGCTCGGCTCTGTAAATGTGTGCAGTTAGTTGTTATTGTTCAGATGTGGTCACTGATTCATTCAGTGATCATTTCTGCAGATTACATCTTTACAGCAGTAGGTGGCAACAAAAGAACATGTTTTATGTAATCAGTGATTGAATCATTGACTCATCTGATTCTTTAAAATCACAGAGTCACCCACCCCAGAAACAACCGATGTGACAAGAGCGGTTGCTAAAAGATCCATTCAGAAACTTTAGAGTACATGAACAGTTGTGCTTGATGCTTTGGCTTCTTTTGGCAAAGAAATGGACAAACTAACTAGACATTTTTTTGTCTGATGTTAATGTTATTTGCTTGTTTGTTGAACTGGTGTACAAAAGCAATTTCACAATTCCAATCAAGCTGTTGTTCCAGACATCAGCATGGCTGTGAACAGCAATCTTGCTTGTGTGATATTGCTTTCTGTCTTCCTTTTGACAGCACTGGTCAAAACATGTATGTTAAACTGAAAAACTATGAACAATTGAGAAAAAATCTCTCAAGCTGCTCATGCAGAGGTTTTACATCACCGCTAGTATCTTAAAGAACCACATCTTTTATGACCCCGTTTACACCTGGTATTAAGATGCATTTCGGGTTATCCGATCACATGTGGTCAGCATTAAATACAGGTGTTAAAGACGTTTAAAATGTTTTGTGATCGGATCACAAAATCCACATGTGAAGCATTAAAAAAAGCATGTGACCACATTGTATTTGAGGTGTAGACAGAACACTAATCTGTCCTGAATATGTCCTGGACAGCAACAAAGCGCCACCCCTCACCTGTCAATCAACTGCTGCGCTAAAACAAGAGTTTAAACTTTGCCATTTACGAGTGGCTTTAAAAGGAAATAACTGTCCGATCGGAAATTAAAAAACAAGCATAAGAACTTCACAGATCTTCTTCAGTGTGTCTGATGTCAACAAGAAGGGACAAAGATGACAAGCACACACATCTGAAGCTCCTTTAATACAGATAATCGACTAAAATAATGGATAATTCTGCCTGAAATGTTGTGTTTGGGCTTCGATTCAATTTCAGATATATCTGTGAGAAACAGCACAATAGTTTTTACACTTTATTTTATTTTCTTAGTTTGTTGCAATTTAATGTCATGCAGTACCACACTGACAGTGACTGATGTACTGTAGGTTGTCATGAAATCAGAGACCCACCCCTCAAAAACCATGCACAAGTTGTCACAGGAGATGCATTTAGCAACCAGGTGTAAACATTGATGTGTCTCGCCTGACCACATGTGATCGGATCACCCGAGACGCATCTTAAATCCTGGTGTAAACGGGGTCTATATTTCCACATATCCACTGATTGGTGGTATTTGAGCATACATCAGATGCTGGCAATTAAAAACCACTGGCACACACATTGAGAAGCAATTACCTCATGCGGAGTATGAATCACTTTCAGTGGCAACAGAAGAACAGGACATGTATTAATGTAAGAGAAGCTGATATCTGTCGATTTGACTGGGTGAAATGAACTCAGAGTGACGATTTTAATGCTTTTCTCAATGCCATATATCACTTTTTTTGGCTATAAAAATTCTGCTAGTACAGAAAGACAAAACACACATGTTAAAAATACATAAATATCTGTTACGAGTGCAGATGAAGGCAGACGTGGAGTGAGGATCTATATGCAGTGTTACTTTATTTGTAAATAAAACAGAAACACGGAAAACATTAAAAGGTTGAACAGGCAGGATAAACATAGAAAGAGCACGGAAACAGGCGTCCACAAACATCAACGATCGACAAGGGAATGGAGAACAAACAGGGTTTATATACACTGGAGACATGATGATGATGACAAACGACAATCAGGTGAGCACAATGACACAGGGCTGGCAGTGATGAGGGCCGGGGATCATGGGAAGTGTAGTTTTGGACAAAGACAAGTGAAACCCAAGGCAGACAACAAGGGAATCATGACAATATCTTATGCAGTGTTGTTTCTAAAACAAGATCAATCAAATTGATCTTGTCTTAATGATTTTTAGATATTTTTAAAGGAAAACAATACAAAGATTATTATCAATATTAAGATTTTGCACTAATATCAAAGGTTTTACTAGAAAAAAAGAAATTATGATCCAATGTGAATTTTGTTGATAAAAAAATATGATCGTGTCTGGTAACATGTGCATGTAAACTGTCTAGAAATAGCATTTAAGCTTAGTGTATTGTAGCGTAATGACAATTTACACAAGGTTTATTTCTACTTCTTCTGCTCCAAACTTACTTCAAACGTACTTCTCTGTCTGCTCGTATGAATGTAACACATCATAAGAAAGTGTTTCACCGCTGTTCATATGCACTTTGGATCACATCATTTATATGTAGAAATGTTTCCATCTGAAAGGACTAAATATTAAATGAAACAAATGATAATAAAATGCAAAGTAATCTCTGCAGTAATCAAAACACTTTTTGAATGTAACTGTATTCTAAATACCAATTATTTAAATTGTAACTGTAGTGGAATACAGTTACTTACATTTTGTATTTTAAATACATTATCCCGTTACATGCATTTTATATAACAATTTAAATAATAGTTTAATATAAAACGCAACCTAAAAGACAAACACACTCAAAAAGGTGTCGGACAGCTGTCCGTAAATCTCTCTCTCTCTGTCGTACTGCCATCTTTGTTCAGCCTTTATCCCTCTCGAAGGCTAATTGGCCTGATTAGGGGCCGGGTGTGCGGAATCGTGACCTGGCCCGCCCTCCGCATTGCCACATTCCTCCCTTGTTCTCTCAGGCCGGGAGCACCCAGCATGAAGTAAACCCCCCTTCCCTGGGGAGGGGCATGGCTTCTGCCCCATCTGCCGGCAGGTCATCCCCGTCTACCTGGATGAGGGAGGGGACAAAAAATATTATGTGCCACCTACACGCCATAACGGCGATCTTGCCAAATTAATAAAACATTTTAATATAGAGAGGGAAAAGCCAGCAAAGCGTGGCATTGGGAGAGAGAGAGACAGAGAGAGGAAAAAAAAAACAATTTCATGCCGGTTCTCTGATATGGCGTAGCTTGGTCCTCGGCCACTCCTCCACCCTCTAATGGACAACATCCGCGCCTCCCCAGACAGATCGGAAGCAGTCCTCCAGTCCCTGGCGGACAGAATGCCCTGCCAAATTTTTGGTGGACAGCAGGGGTCTCCCCCGCCCCTGGCAGCAGCAACCAGCGGCCTTTCCTCTGCTTTCAGGTAGCTGGGCTCCTCCGGCGGATGGGGTGGATGGTAGTGGTGATGACTCTACAATGGCGCATCCCTCTTCCTTCCTGGGTTTTGATACCAGTGTGAAGGGAATAATGGATAGGAGGAGGTGTGAACCAGCTTGACAACATAAATAATATTTTAATTATAAACTTAACCAAAAAGAAAAACACACACAGGTGTCAGACAGCTGTCCGTAAATCTCTCTGTCGCACTGCCGTCTCCGGACGTTCTTTATACTTCTCGAGGGCTAATTAGCCTGATTAGGGGCCGATTATGCTTCTTGTGTCTGTTTATGCTTCAAACAATTTTGTACAGGATATTTTAAACAAATAAGCTGCTCCCTTACTATCTTTGATTGTATACTCCTTGGCTCTTAACAGATTTATTTAGGATTTGAACATAGTTGGCTGAACATAATCTGGCTGTCTGGGACTTAGTAAGGTCCAATTATTCTATAGTCTATAGAATATACATGTGAGAGTGGAAAATTGTATAGGGGTCAGAAATCAGATTTTGTTTCTATGCTCCTAAAACAGTGTATAGACCACCTAGACTCCTCCAGATTTTTCTTTCAACCCAGTATACCCATTTTTAAGAAATGTGATGCTGATTTAGTGCATTGGAAACGTCTTTAGTAGTGACCAGTTGTGAATATGTGTGCAACACATCAATTAAATTTACTAGAATTTATAGCCTCCGCTGGTGACATCATCAGGATGCGTCGGTACAGGGGCTATAAATAGATGCGCCACAGGTGCATCATCAGGTATTTTGTCTTCAGACCACTCTGTGTGTATTGTGCTTCTCAACCTGTCAGAACTTTCTACTTTCCTCTGTTAGGATTTGAATTTGTTAGGCAGTGCGCAGAAAACCTTTCTGTTTCAGAATGAATGTGAAACAATGCAAGCGGTGTGTGTTCCCGTATTTATGCTCTAATCGCTGAAACGGACACACACCAGTTTTGTTTTGTGTGTTTGGGGAAGAGCATGCTGCTCTTGCGTCGGGGCGGGGCGAGTGCGAGCATTGCGATCTGTTTACAGTCAAAATGCATCGCACTCGTCTCGCTTACTTCCGAAAGCCAGCGCCCACTCATCCATCATGGGGCTCTTGTATGGATCTGGCTGAGGAGCGAGAGATGGGTCCATCCCTATTGCTCACTCTCTCCCCAGACCCTGCTGGTCCTTCTCATGATCCTGAAGCACGCTCCGGTGCCTCTTCGGTTCATGAGGTGGGTGCTGAATCTCTTGAGTCTGCAGACTTCGAGCTACCCACCTCTGAGCTTTCCGCGCATGATAATAACGTGGCTGAAGAAATACTAGGGGTGGTTACTCTGGCTGTGGCCAGACTACAGTGGCCACACGAACAAGAGACACCCAAACACTCCAAACTGGAAGACAGATTTCAAAGGAAGATGGCCAAAGGAAGGGAACGCTACATCAGTCCCTTCTTTTCTTTGATGACCTCCATGACAAGCTTTCTCATTCATGGAAGACACCTTATACTTCCCGTGTCTTCGTGCCCTCGATGTCGACATATTCAACTATCGTGGGTGCTGAGGCATGGGGGTATTCCATGATGCCACCCGTAGAGGAGACACTTGCGGGTTATCTCTCGCCTGGCTCGGCATCATATCTAAAGAGATCCACTCTCCCCACAAAGCCGTGCAGGACCACCTCCACGCTTGTGGGGAAAGCTTATCAGGCAGCAGGTCAGGTAGGTGCTGCCCTGCACACTATGGCAGTGTTGCAGGCGTACCAGGCTGACCTGTTGAAGGACTTGAGTGCGGGCAGTACGGTCGACGAAGAGGCTTTCGCAGAGCTTTGTCGTGCCACAGATCTGTCTCTCCGGGTGACCAAACAGATGCTCGTCGCCCTCAGCAGTCCCCAAAGGACCGTCATCTCCAAGAAGAGAAAGCCCTGACAGTTTTGCGCCCAGCATTGTGGGGGTAGCCCCCCTCTGGACGGGGCGCATGAAGCTTCTGCCTGTACCCTCCCGATACTCCCACGAAAACTCTCCATTCCAGCCACCTTTGGTGTTTTGGGAGTTGGCAGTTTCCAGTGAAATGTTGGGTGTTCCATTGCTTCCTGCCGCAGTACAGGACATGGAACACTCAACATCCCCTCAACAGGAAGTGTCAAAATTGATACCCATCTCAGAGAACCTAGCAGCGTTGAAGCTACTGCCAGGTGTTTCTATGTGGGTCCTAAGAACAGTAGAAAAAGGCTACAGAATTCAATTTGTTCACCGTCCTCCGCGTTTCAATGGCATGGTTCCCACTACCGTGAAACCGGAACAAGCATGTCTACTATGGAAAGAACTGCAAAATCTCTTGATCAAAGAGGCCATGTTCTCCTTTCAGAGAGAGAGTAAAGTTACTACAGTAGATACTTCCTGGTTCCCAAGAAGTATGGGGGGTTGCGTCAAATTTTAGACCTTCGAGGCTTGAATCGCAAAGTAAGGGCATTCAAATTCAATATTCTAACTGTCAAGACGGTCATATTTCCTATCCAACATCATGATTGGGTGGTCATGATCGATCTCATGGATTCATACTTTTATATAGAAATTATGACACAACACAGGAAGTTCCTGAGGTTCCAATATCGGGTTCTTCCATTCGGCATAGCCTTATCACCCCGCACATTCATGAAGTGCATGGATGTAGCACTGGCTCCTTTGTGACTCAGCATTACAGCACAGGGATGTGGGATAGCTCATCTGGTTTTCTGGGGTTGAGACTTAATACCATGAACAGCGTCCTCTCATCCACTCAGAAAACGACTCATCTGGGGATCGTATGGAATTCGATCACAATGCGGGCACAATTGTCTCCCGCTCGAATCGAATCCATTCAGAACACCCTGAGCAAGTCAGGCTAGGCCAAGGTTGCACTGTTTGTCATTATCAACGAATACTAGGTCTCATGACATCTGCGTCTTCGGTGATCCCTTTGGGCCTTCTGCACATGAGACTGTTTCAGTTGTGGCTCAAAGCCAGCGGATTTCATCCAAGGGCCAATCCCCTAAGGCTGATGTGTACCCTTTCTATGTGGTTCAGACCCCGGTTCCTCACTTTGGGTCCCAATCTAGGTGCATCTTGCCGTCGCAAGTTGCTAACGACAGACGCCTCCCTGATGGGCTGGGGAGCGGTCTTAAGTGGTCGTCCAGCTCAAGGGGAATGGGAGGGTCATCAGCTCGATTGGCACATCAAATGCCTCGAGTTGATGGCTGTATTTCTGGCTCTGAAATACTTCCTCCAGTATCTGAGAGGCTGCCATGTTCTGATGCAGGTGGACAACACAGCAGTAATCTCTTATGTAAACCAGGTCTACTTTCACGCCAACTGAACAGACTGGCATGGCATATTCTCCTTTGGACCCAGGGAAAGCTCCTGTCAATCAGGGTAGTTTATATCCCAGGATGCTTGAATGTGGGAGCAGATTTACTGTCCAGACAGAAAATACCGATGGGGGTGTGGAAACTCCTCCACGAGGTAGTGGAACAAATCTGGTTGAGATTTTACAGAGCAGAAGTGGACCTCTTCTCCTCGCAACAGACAGTGCAATGTCCCCTCTACTTCTCTCTGAGTCACCCAGCCCCCCTGGGTCTGGACGCGATGGCACATACATGGCCCAGGATGCGCCTGTATGCATTTCCTCCAGTTTCTCTGCTCCCGGGAGTCTTTTCCAGAGTTCTCCAGCAATAGGACAGGGTATGGTTCTCGGAGATAATGCCTCTCCTCAACATCTCGCCTTGGGCGATTCCGGACTGGAGGGACCTTCTGTCTCTGTCACAGGGGACAATATTTCATCCCCGGCCCGAGTTATAAATTATAGTCAATTTTATTGACGTGTTGCACACATATTCACAGCTGGTTACTCCTAAAGACATTCCCAAAGCGCTAAATCAGCGCAGCATCTCGTTCCGCTTTTATCAGGGAACAGGGGTTACAGTTAAGTAACCCGAGAAGTTCTAAGTTAATCAAAAATCGCCACACAGGCTTTATTAAAGGCTGTCTTGCCTCAGATGAGACAGCTATTTCACATTATAAACCTAACTAGCAGCTCTTAAAATACTGCTCCCCCACAGCTTATGTTCAAACTGATTATTTTGAACCTGCTCTGATTGAGTTGAAGAGAGGATCTATGCAAGGTTGCCCTATCTCCCCCTTACTTTTTGCTCAGGCAATTAGATGAAGTCAATCAGTCCATCCAGTTATGCTACATAGATCTCGCCATCATATGTCTTTATATGCAGACAGCATTTTACTTTATCTCTCTGAACATACTATCAAAATCTGTTAAAAAAACATTGAAAAATGTACTGTACATCCCTTTCCGAAAGTCAATTATACAATTATACAGTTATACAAATCTTGGTTAAAAGACATCAGTAGATTTTTAAAAAGGTGTGCCCTTCATGTGTCAAGAGTTACTATACTTAATAATGAACATCCAACATAGGTTCAACTTTATTTTCTCTATGTTACCTCTTCAACCCCGCCTAAAATTTTTTGATGATGCCCTCTTTTTTCAATTAGTCTAGGGAGAAAAGCACTCGAGGATCAGTCTGTCAACCCTGCATCATCCCAAACTGGAGGCTGGTTTAGCAGTAATCAAATTAAAATTATATAATTGTGAATTTCACATTGAACCAATGCATTCTTACTCCAATTTACAATGGATATGTATAGAGGAAAGTATAGTTCACCCCTATTGCCTTGCTGATGTTCCTTTAACACATATTGGGCAAAAGGTCTTGCATAAGTTTGGTAATATCATCACTACCACACTTAAAGCATGGAATAACGCTGAGAGGGTCATGAGTATCCCATTCAATCTCATGTTGTAAAGGTATATTTTTAAAAGACATCTGTAACAATTAAGGTCTATGTACATTTACAAGATATTCAGAAAGAATTCTCTCTACCAGGCTAGTTCTACTTCCTCTACTTAAAGCTAAGGTCTACAATATGGTCTTATAATATTCCCTGGAATAAGATATCTTCATCCCATTTTCAAACACATTGATGCTTGCTTTGGCTCGAATGGTTTAGTTACAAAGTTGTACAGCTGACTAACCAAATATACTAACAAATCATTATCAGTTGTCTCAGTTTGCGATAGAAAGTTGGGATAGACGGTCTTTAATCCTATATGGGAAGGAATTTGGCCTAACTTAATTTTGCCTTTCAAATGCTAAGATCATCAGCTGGTACATTATACTGTAAGAATATCCATCAGGTGTATATGACTCCACACAAGCGACATATAATGAAAATGTCCCATAGCCCACGCTTCAGTCTATGCAATAACACTACAGGAATGTTCTCCATATATTGTGGGATTGTCCTGTCATTATTACTTTCTGGACCATGTTATTATTTGAATGTTATCCAATTTTATTGGAATTGATCTCAAGTTCAAACCCCTTCTATGTTTATACAATTATTATTATTCACTTAATCTTTTATTATGGAACAAATTAATGGTATTTGCTAGCTTCATGGCTGCAAAAAGACTATTATCTTACTCTCGTTCAAACCAAATATCAAACTAGAAACTTTCTGGCTTGGATGAATATTAAACATTGTGTTGATGGAAGAAACTACTGCAAAACTGAATAAAGACAGAATATCCACAGTGGAAACTTCAATGGGATTCTCCAGCATCATTCAGAACTACATCCTTATTGAATCTGCTAGTTATAATAAGATGACATTAATTTCTTTTTTACCATTCTGCAGTATTCATTTTGTGATATCCTGTCACCAATGGCATATTTTTACCTTGATAAAAGAAAACAAATAAAGTATAATCACAAAATAAATAAATGACATGAGAAGCTTTTAACAAAATGTGATATCAGATGGCTGTAAATGCTTTTTTTATACTAATTATTATTGTCATTATTATTAATGTAATGTATATATGTAAACTATAAATTAGTTTCATATATATTTTAAGACAAAGAAAAATACACTTCAAAACTGCCAGTCAGGTTAAAACAATATACATCAAAAGTAAAATATTAGAATGAGACTTTAATTTATCGATTTGTTTTGTTCTTTATGAATCTTAAGTGCTATTAAATTAGATTTGACAGATCTTCCTTTAAATGTTTCAAGTGTTTGAGAGTTTTTAATTTGTTGCAATAAGTAATTATAACATAATGCCCCTAATGAAGATCCAACATTGATGGCAGTCTGTGCCTCAGGCTGTCCCAGGTGCAAAGATACAATCAGGACCTGCATAGACAAATGCATCGAGAGAATTCCAAACTGTCAAATGCATATTAACATGCTGTTAGCTGCCAAAGTAAGATGCAAGATGCCACCCGGCCTGCCACAAACGTTTATGACATGCAGAACTTTGTATATGAAAGCTCTCACAATATATCGTAATCACTATTTGCTGTAAATGTCCCTCTCATAGTTATTCAATTTCACTTTTACATTCAATCTTATATGCCACATTATCTTTATATCAAGAAATGTCACACCAGGTTTGATGTCAGTGAAGAAGCATCCGAACGAATTACCTTTGATGTTATGGTGATTTTAACAATTAAAAATGTAAATTTAGGTTAGTTAGTCAAACAAAAGCTATCAAATGTATTAAGAAGACTTTGAATTGACAGCATCCATGAGCTTTCATTTTCATTGGAAAAGCGCGGATAAGAGATTCTGCAGAGTGACTCTTTTTGTATTCCACAGAAGAAAGTAACACATTTTTTTAAATAGTGACAATGTTCAACTCAAAACTTTCAGATTTGCATGATTAATCAAGGCTGTAGATTATATCTAAAGGTTTCTAGACTAATAAAATACAAATAAGTCTTTGTAATTTACACTGAAAACCACTTTATTGTCATAGATGGCTAGATAGGCTAGTTCTAAACACATAACAAGTTTATAAATAAATAAATAAATTGTTTATATAACCCCTGTATTTCTTTAATATGTCTCATACTTAACCATTATTAAACTGGGCAGTTCAACTTAACAAGTCTACATCATTCTGCTCTGAAATGTATAAGCACAGAGAGCTCTCCAGTGACCTCAAACAATTTAAATGGGTTAAAAAGCTCCAACCATTAAATTTCCCCCAGGAGACAGACGGAACCGTGCAGACTAATGCATGCTGGTTAAGAGTGTAATGTACTGAACATGGTCAGGATGAGTTGACTCTTAGGGAGCTTCTATGTTAATAGACATGTTAGCCTCACTTTAAGATGCAGCTAGTTGCTTGTGTGGGTTATGTAAGTGTGTGTGTGTGTGTGCGTGCGTGCGTGCGTAAACATGCATGTGCATGTGTGTGTAAACATTTCTAAATGTAATCATTTATTACTATAATTAGTAGAAATTGTCTATGTTTTAAAACTTAGACAGCATCTTTGCTGTCCACTTCCTGTATAGGAAGCTGCCTTTTAAGGTAGCATCATAACTGAAATGGATATTCAGACTCATTTGCATCACTCTATATAGGCAGCAATTCTGTACAACATACATCACACTCTCCTGATAAAACTTCACTGGGGGACTTTTTGCCATGCACCAATAAAATGTTGCCATTGTCAGTGATTCTGTATTCCTCTCATTTCGGAGTATTTTAATTCCAATCACAAATAGAGCTCCTCATTTGAAGCGCAAAAGAGGCTCGATTTCAATGGTGTTTGTTGTTAGCATGTTGCTAAACTAACAACACAATAGTCTAATAAGCATAAAAATACTTTGCATGCACAAATATTGTGTAAAATAGTCATTGTTTATTAGTTTGAACTATTTCCATAAGTATAATTTAAGTACATATATTGTATATACCTATAAGTATATGGGTACAGAGGCGCAACAACAACAACAAAAACTTATTTTCAATTTTAACTAAAATCAAGCACAAAACTGCAAATTAATACGTTTGTAAATTTTCTCTGTTACACACACAAAATGCTATTTTATGACACTGAAACACTAACGCATGGTTTGAAAGATGCTGCATCTTAACACTTGCATTACATAACCAACAAAACTGAGCAAAAACTAAAAAGTTGTTTGGTTGCTCAACTGATATAGTGTAGCATCAGGGGTGGTTCAAGGGTAAGTGAATATGTGGGGCTCAGCCCAGACCTTTGTGGATATGGGTAGGGGCATTGATGACATATCAGAATATAATATGCTTACAGTAATAATAAAAGTTTCTATGTTACATCTGTGAGGTGTAATTTTGTAATATTTTATTATTATTACTGAAACTAACACTAAAAGTCCTACTAACGTTTTTCTAACCCTCAGATATGCTTAATGAGCAAACATTGTGTGCTTTTTAACACTATGCACTTTGAAACAAGATTTTAAAATATATTAAAAATATACTTTCCATAGTTCAACTCACATTGTGTACAATTGGTAGTTTTAAAGCCTTTTATTAATTTGTCAGGTGCTCAGTTTTGAAGATAGCAGGCTCTAAATAGGCTGAAATAGGTGCCTATGAGAAAAAAAACGGTTGCTAATTTTTGCCAAAGTTTGCGGTATATTGTGGTCTTAATAAAGAAGTTTGGCAAAAATTAAAACATCCTGGCTCATGACATAAAGTTGGCACATTCCTCGAGCACATCTGTATAGTACACTTTGTTTTCAGGGTTCTTTATCTAAATATTTGGTCCTTACTGCATCTGAATGGAAGAGCTCAACACATTTTCCAGTATTTCTCCAATACAAGGCATTTTGATTATCCAAACACAGCCACAATCGCGAGTCACGGGCGCTCTTCTTGCAAGCCTGCACTCACACACACACACAGCAGCTGCCAACAAGACAGCATGTGGGTACTGAACTGAGACACTGAACTGTATTTGGTGTTATTGAGGCTATCAACTTGATACTGGTACTTTTGACGTCATTACATGCTGATAAAAACATTCAGGGCATTACTGATAACATTTGTGGCTTAAGCCCTGGTAGCCCATGTGTTGGGCTTTGAAAAAGGAAGACCGCCGTACTATTCCAGTAAAGCACGTAAGCATTAAGTGTCATAGAAACTCTACGATGTGGTTTCTTCAGCTATTGCATTTTTCATCTCACATTTGGTTTTTATGAGGCAATTAGTTAGTTTTATGTAATCTTTGAAGGTTTTGTTCATTTAAAACTTCAAAGTATTACGTTTAAAAAAAAGAACAAAAAAATTGTTTTGGGAGAACATTTAACTCAATTTTACCCCCCTCAGTGGACATTTCACCTCAACACTGCAGTGATACATGTTATGAGCCTGCAAAAATGTTGCCACAGTCACATAATTTACACGAGATCTAGCTAAACAAAACCCACCACAGTACTTTCCTAAATACCTGTTTGTTGCTATGCACTGCAAACATGTTCCTGATCCATGAGGTCACTGCATGTGATGACAAAAGAATGAGGTCATTTGATCAAACATTTAATATTATTTCAAATGTTGCAGATTTTTGGAGTTAATGAGAATCACTAATACTTATATAGACACTTATATTTTAAGACAAAAGACGGAGATTAAATCAATAGTTTTTCAGTAACTGTCGAAATAAGTAGGGTTGGTAAAATATGCATTCCTGTTCACTTTATACATCATTACTCCAACTAAAAAAAAAAAATCACCTTTGCTGCCCCTCTGTGGACATTTTATCCAGAAACTGGACCTCACATGTACCCATGTTCAACAACACTTCCAGCTTCGGCCACTGGGGCCAGTGGTTTGAATTTTGGTAAGAACAGAACGATTTCAGCTGAAGAACCTTCAACCTACAGTTGCCAAATTCACTGTGTAAACAGTGTGTGTGAAACATGTGTTAGGGGTATAACAGTTCTGACCCGGACCAGATATGGAGAAAGAAGAACAGGAGTCGAGAAGTTCAATTAAAAAAATCAAAAATTTACTGAAGTATAGTCTGCAGTGAAATTGGTAGAGCCAGCGGCAAAGTCTCACGAGGAGATCGAAAGCCAACTCGTACCTTACACAAAATCTTACATCAATTATACCATTTGCAAGGACCTACATTCCATTATTTTACTCCTGATTGGCTAAAAGAACATACAGTCACAACATATAGACAGCTATGCGGCCTATCGACATTAATCAGTGCACTTGTCGTCCGAGCCCGAGATTTACATCTGAAGTGACCTCGCAGATGGTCGCGGGGCGTCTTCGAGTCGGCCTGGTGTGCATCACTGGGTTCAAAAACTGGGTAGAAGGTCAAACGCACACACAAAACACTGACGAACGACAGTTCTTCTCTGGGCACAAGAGAGCCAGAGCACACATTATCAGGCCATTTGAACCAAAACAGAGAGATAAAATATTCACTCCTCGGGCAGAGGAGAGGGTTGAAATAACATACATTTCTTCCCTAAAAATAATAAGAGAAAATCACACTTCTACTATTCAGGTATTATTACATAGGAATTTGAACCATATAATTAGTCATGGAAAGGTAACAATCAAACACAGAATACATCTGGAACACATGTTTAACGCATTCCCCTGACCCCCTCCCCTGAGAGGCTGGAGAGCGTCACAAATAAGCTTATCCCCCAAAAGACCTTCAGCCGACGTGCAGGACAGAGAGACTCTGGAATGTTCCTAAAAGAGACTAATTAACATTCAACACACATATGATTCAAAGTATATTTCAATTATGCATAATTAAATAGAATTGATTATGTGATCATGCATATAGTTAATTCATCACTTTATTAAAGAAGTTAAGCAACAGAATACAGATAGATATTGATATAAAAGGTTGATATTAAAAATTGATATATCTGAAGAGCCAAGGGATTTTGACCCTCACCCTTCAGTCCCCCGTTTTAGACCAATGTGGGGTCCAATACCACCACGTCTGGTCTACCAAGTGAGGTCACTACGGAAGGTGGAGTGGTAACGCATGCTTCCCTGATGGGTCACACTTGTCTCTTCGCCTCATTGCGGACATGCTGGATACTAAAAATTCCCAGTCCCCACGCGAAGGCTCTCCCACCTTCCACTCACAACAGGGCATGGATGTTATCCTTCTTAAGTTTCTCTTCCAAGCGTGTCGTCAGTTTTCTCAGTCGGTTCTCCTCCTCGGAAGGGTTCAAGTTACTGCAAGCAGACCTGCATACATAAGAAAAACAGAAATGAACACACATCCACACACACAGACAGAGGACACCCACTCCCAAAAGAGCTCCAAAAGCATATAACACATATTTAACAGCTCCCATGACCAAATCCTCTGACGCAGCCACAAACTCCTCCCAAGCTTCCTCCACATATTCCTCCACTGTTTCCGTCATGTCAGTAAATATTGCTCCTACCGAAAAAGCCAAAACCAATGCTACTGCTATAGCAGACGGAGGTTCCGAATCAGTATACCATGGAGCGCCCTTAGATTTAAGCCATACAGAATTCAAATACTCATAACCTGCAAATGGATCATTAGTTTTTATCTGTTCCAGAAATGCAGTGATAAATTTCTGCCGAGCTGTTTGCGCCTTCAACCGAGGAAAATATTCAGTCTTCTGCTTCAACTCTGCAACACAAAGAGACAGCTCTGCTTCGTTAGCCTTCTTACTCTTATCAACTGGATGCCATGCAGGACCCATGGCGTGTGTCAACCTGTATTTAGCACAGTCCTCTGATGGAGTCTTAGACTCTAGATCTCTGATTTCCTGTACTGAAGGAATTGGACTCAGAAATTGTCTAAATTGTTTTGCCCTGTCAAACCACTCATCTCCAATAGCTACATCGGACAACTGAGGCCACATCCTCACCTGAAATGATTTATAATTGTCCCACAACAGCTCCTCATACTTTAAAGGTACCAGACTAGTCTTTGCTCGAGTGTACATCATTTCAAAATTCAGTTTAAACACTTGCAAATGCATCCATGCTGTCACATTATAAGCCATCAATGTAGGATTACAACATTTATCTTCAAGGTAATCATGCAAGTGATCCATGTTGAAAACAGTTTTGTTAGCAAGGTTCCTAGCAAACTCATACTGGTGCAACACATCAGAAAAACTATCCCAAGTGTAACCTGACTTAACAAAAGAAGCATTACACACCTCCCAGGGTATCTCCATCATCTTCACACCGGTGAGCTTCTCAGAAATTTCTCTACATTTATCAACATCTCCAGGAGGAAACATCTTAACAAACCACTGTTGAATTTCTTTACCTAAACAACGCTCAACATGTGCAGTCTCCTTCCAAGGGTCATCGAATCTAGTGTACCTGGGCCAAGAGAGGGACAAAGCATTAATAGCAGGCAAACCATTTTTACTGCCATTCAGATCGAACTTGTCCTTGTCAGTTTTATCTATCCGTTCTAACCTATCACAGACTGCACCATAAGCCCTATTAGTGTCCCATCGGATCATGTGGCATTTAGTTGGGACTAACACTCCCCATCTCATCAAATCCTTATCATTTATTGCTGTTTGATACTCATCAGACCTCGGTTCTTCTCTAATCACAATATTGCTGTATATATAGCTTTGGGCTACATCTTTAATGAATTTGTTGTAACCAAGTTCATTCTTAGCTTTGGGAAAATAGTATGACATGATGTGGCGAGGATCAGGAGCACTTGGGTATAATGGAAGTTTCACTGCTTTTCTACCTAAAATCATGTGGGAGTCATTCACATCTGCTACCTGACGCCTCCTTCGTTCTGCTCTACTCTCACCTTTTCTAGATTTTAACAAATATCGATTAACCATATCCATTCGTATAGAGCATGCACTCATGTTTTCACGAGCTATGTGGTCAGGGATCCAGCTCATTGAACTGAAATCTCCTTCAAACAGGTCAACGCCTCCACTCCTCATCCACCGACCTTTTTGCATAATGAGGGTAGTATCGGGATAATTTGGGGAGTGACCAAGCCAATAGGTCACTGTCTCATTTCCATCCAGACGATAACAACGATCATTTACCTTTTGGTACATGGTCGGAATTAAATTTAGACCCTCAGTTGAATTTAGACATGGGTATTGTACCCATGATGGACGGTTATCGATCTCCTCGCAATCCCAATGAGTTGAAAATGCATGGAATCTCCCTGTCCAAATTGAAATTTGAATCCACATCAAAAATGATAAAGCGATCAGAATTAAAAATACCAATGAGAGCGGAAGTACCAATCGGATGAAAGCTTGTTTCACTTTCAGTCGTCTCTCACTACGCACTTCTTCTTGAAGAATTAGCAGCTTCAGTATGTCGTCGGATTCAGCCATCTGTAATGATAAAACATTTGTTCTAGAATTCTAGAATTTTAACATACACGACAGACATTTAAAGCGTCTTTCAAAGGCCCGGATGGTCCCTCATGTTGCAAGGGGGCATCCCAGGGCAGCCGCATGTAGCGACCTGTCATTACCTCAAAAGGGCTGAGCTGTGTAGTCTTGTTAGGGCTGGCTCTCATGCTTAACAAAATCGCTGGGACAGCTGCATGCCACCCTTTCCCCCACTCCAACAATCTCTTTCTCAGTGAAGTTTTAAGCTTATGATTAGTGCGTTCAATAGATCCGCTAGATTGGGGCCTAAATGGAATGTGAAAGTGTTGCCTCACCCTCATCAATTTCATGACATTTTTCATCACCTTCCCAGTAAAATGTGTACCCTGATCTGAATCAATTTGTAAGGGCAAACCCCATCTTGGGAAAACTTCATTCAACATAATCTTGGCGGTTGCATCTGCGGTGCAGTTTCTCAGTGGAAATGCCTCAACCCATCTGGAAAACAGATCAACAATCATTAGAATGTATGTAAAACCTCCACTAGGGGCAGTGGACCTATGAAATCAATTTGGAGGTGTGTCCATGGCCCTTGAGGTCGAGGGGCATGTCCTAAGGGAATTTTCAGCTTAGAAGAAGAATTAACCTTAAGGCATACTAGACATCTCTTACAAAAATCATTGCAAGAAGCCCTCAGTCGGGGCCACCACCAGGTTTTGGAAATCATTGCATGTAGTTTTTCAGGACCTGCATGTGCCAAACCATGATACAAAGACATTAGTTCAGTTCTAGCAGAAACAGGACAAACAAAACGCTCATTAAATTTCCACAGTCCTTCTGCATTTTTCTGAGCTCCTAATTTTGTCCATTGTTCTATCTCTTCAGGGTCATCCTCATCATAGAGTTTAAAAAGGTCTCTGGGGGTCTCACTCTCCTGAGGAGCAAGAGCCATAACACTCACGCAAGACTCAGTCCGTGTTGCAGCCTCTCTGGCAGCTGTGTCAGCAGCTTGGTTTCCTGTGGCCACAGGAGAATTGTCCGTTGCATGTCCAGTGACTTTGATAACTGCTCCTGTTGCAGGAAGATCACAGGCATTCATAAGTTCTTTTACCTGCTGTTTATGAGAGATCGGCAGACCGGCAGTGGTTAGAAATCCTCTGCGTCTCCACACAGGGCCGAAGTCATGAACAGCACCATATGCATAACGGCTGTCAGTGTAAACATTGACTCGTTTCCCCTGGCCATACTGCAATGCTCGTGTCAATGTGACCAGCTCGGCCACTTGAGCCCCTCCTCCTGAAAGAGAACCACAGTCAACAGTTTCACCATGTTCATTTACAACAGCCCAGCCAGTGAAGCGTTTTCCCTGTTCATGAAAGCTGGAACCATCCACGAACAACTTCATGGCATCAGAAAGTGGTTCAGATTGAAGAGGGCTCTGGCTGTCCGTCTCGATCAGTCGGGCACAGTTGTGTGCAGTTCCTTCTTCTGGAAGTAAGGAGGCAGGGTTGATAGCAGTTTCAATGTCAATATTTATATCCACATTTTTACTCAAGAGAGTGGCCTCCCATTTAGCTTGTCTTTGATTAGAGATAGAGCCTAAACGAGTGTTTGTTAACAATTTCAGAATCTGGTGTCTAGTGTGCAGTATCACCTTCTGATGAGTCACAATGTCCTCGGTAATCTTTACAGCCCACTCTGCACAGTCGCATATCAACAAGCACGGATGCTGTCCTGCCATTGAAACAGGAATAGGAGCAGAATAATATCCTACCATCCCATAGGAGTTTCTTCCTGGAACCCTTTGACCCAGGGCCGCTGAATAGGATCGAGTTCCCACCCATGTCCATAGATGGAACGGCCTGCTGGCATCGGCATGATGTAATGCTGGGGAGGAAGCAAGAGTTTCTTTGATACTCACAGACGCCTCCTCCATCTCCTCAGTCCAGTCGATCAGCTCCGATCCAGGTTTCCCTCCTTTCAGCGCCTCTGTGAGTGGTTTAGAAAGTTCAGTGTATTCAGAAACATACTGGCGGCAGTAATTCAAAAGACCCATTACTTGCCTTAGACCAGTAACCGTGTTTGGTTTTGGAAGTTCAATGATAGCTTTAACTCGTTCAGGAGTGATGCGTCTGCCGTCCACACCCACAATTTGCCCCAAATAAGTCACTTCAGGCAGTGCTAGCTGTGCTTTCTTCAAGTTCACTTTGAATCCCCCGTTTTGGAGGGCATTCAAAACAGTCTGTACAGCAATCAAATGTATGAACTTGGTTGGACTAGCAATTAAAATGTCATCCACATATTGTAGGACAACAGATCCGTCATATTCAATTTGTTTTCTTACCGGATCGATGAAGGATGCTAGTACCTGATGAAACAGTGTGGGTGAGTTGCAGAAACCTTGTGGCAAACGACTCCATGTCCATTGGCGACCCCTGCTGGTGAAAGCAAATCTGCCTTGGTCCTCCTTGGCTAGGGGACAAGTCCAAAAACCGTTAGAAATGTCTAAAGCAGTAAAAAAACAATGTTCAGATCCTATCTCGTGTAGGATAGTTGCGGGGTTGGCCACCAGAGGGTGCATTTTCGCAGACACTGAATTCAGAGAAGTGTAATCAATGGTCAAACGCCAGCTCCCATCCGGCTTTTTGACAGGCCACATGGGAGAGTTAGTGGGAGAGGAGCAGGGAAACACAATCCCCCGTTTGCATAGTTCATCTACAACAGTGTCAGCTCCTTCTCGAGCCTCATTTTTCAAAGGATATTGTCTTCTGGCTTCATGCAAAGGACCTGGGATGCTCAGTGGCTGAATCTGTGCTAAACCACAATCATATTTATCTTTTGCCCATACATCAGGAAATTTGGAAATTATAAACTTCCACTCAGGGCGAGTTTCAGTTAGACTAGCAGGTTCAGCCACTGCACATCTCTGCTCATGGTGGGGGCCACTCTGAGATAAGCTGAATTGTTTCATTGCAGCCAAGCACTAGCTTATCTTGAGAAAGCAAAACATCAGCTTCGAGTTCTTTCAGAATGTCAACACCGATTAGAGTCCCTACAGTATTTTTCCCTACCCAAAATTCAGTCCAATAGAATTTTTCAGAGTTAGAAATGGTTAGAGGGATAGGAACAGATTTATGATATACATTTGTGCCATTTAGACCTTCTATATACAAAGTTTCAGAAGTGATCTCAAGATCGAGATCTGTAATTGATGCAGTCGCGCCCCTGTCAATCAAAATAAGGCATTGCCGGCCTCCTAACAACGCATGTATGAATGGGCGGGTGTCTGCATAATTACATGAACCGGAGGCCGCTGACCCCTATTCGTCCCCATCAGCTGCCTCAGCTTTTTGAGCTCAGCTGTAGTCAGAGAGTTAAGCTTCGAGCATCACTGTTGACAGAAACATCATTTTTAGGACCTTCCTTTTTCTCATTTCTGTGATTTTTTTGTTTACCACTATGACAATGTCTAGCAATGTGGCCCTCTCTGTTACAATTTCTGCATCTGGCAACAGGCTTGGTACAATCTCTAGAGGTATGACCTCTCTCGTCACAATTATAGCAGGTTATGTTATTGCGGGGACTCATTTCCACTTCAACTGACACAGCAGATACTTTACCCACATTAACATCATCATCACGTGTTTGCAAACGGCTCCAGCTTACAGAGCACCAACGAAGCAAATCCTCCCAATATCTGATGTCAATGGCACTGTTCAACAACATGTCTCGGTATTGTTTATTCAATCCGCCTGTAGCGGATTCTATCACTATGGCAGAATCAAGATCTTCTGCGTTGTTGTTTGCAGCACAGTACGTTTCATAGGCTATGCGAAAGCGCTCAATGTATTCGAAGGGGTTTTCGCCAGCCCTCTGTTTAATCTGTGTCACACTGGTCCAGGGAAAAGACCCCCGACCCAAAATATCTTGCACGCGTAACTTGTAATCTGAGTAAGCTTCACAAAACTCAGGCCAATCTGTGGGGACTCTGGGGTGGAAAGGAGCAATCTGAACCGCCCTTAATTTGCTGGTGGGAACCAAACCCTCAACCAAAGACTGTATATCTGCCATCCCCAGATTCTGTTGCCTAGCAACGGCCTCTAGCCTGTCCCATAGAATTTTGTTTGGGTTATACAACTTAAAAGGTTCCAACCCTGCAAGCAAACTGTTTTTCTCAGCCGCTGTGAGTCTGACCCATTGACCATCCTCCCAGCCAGCACTCATCTCAGTATTCAATCCTCCCCAAGCCTGATGTCGGATTGGGGCGGCGAATGCCGTCTCAATGGATTTAGACATTTCTCTGGGGGACAAGTTAAGATTTCCGACCCCCGGTTTTTGCTTAATCTGCTTTGCTTGCACGGCAGGAATCTCCGAAATGTCATAAGGTGGGGGCGCGAAACAGCCATATTCAACAATCCGCGTGCCTCAGCATATGGCCCATCGTTCTGATTATCAGTCTGATCAGCAGCGCTGAAAGCAGCAGATGCTTGAGCAGTCTGTGAAGAGCAGGTGGGGGCCAAGGGAGCACTGGGAACTGTCTCATTTTTCACAGCACTTTCTGCCTTCTCACAAACAGCCTCGAAACCCTTACTCAGACTACACAGATCACAGCCGACTTCCTGCCCAATAATTTTTGCCACTATCACGCTGGGCAATCAAACTAGACCATCCGTCCATCATATTTGGAATTGCCTTTTCATGGCTTAAAGGTATACCACCCACTTTACAAATCCATGAATAGGCAAACACGGATAGATATTTGGCCCTATCAGCGTCTTTTTTGTTCTGCAGCCAGTCAATCTGCTGCATGACGTTCCAATCAGAATCAAACCCCTGACTGACCATTTTCTTAATGAGCTGTGCACATTTCTTTGATTTGAGCTCGTCAGAGCAGAGCTGTTTACAGCGTGTGCCCTCCTCGTTTTGGTCAGAACTACTCAGAAAATTCCCTCTATCAGTCATTTTTCTTGGTCACAGTTGAAAATCACTACCGAAAAGATTTTAGCATCAAATATTTTACGTGGATAAATTAACTATAGCAGCAACAATACTGGATTTCTACACAATACACCACAAAGTAGTCTTCACAAACATCCTGGTCACATATACTGATCCATACCAATTCGGGTCATAATTTATTTATTTACTTGGGACTGCTCCTGATGCATCCCTGGCAAAACAATCCCTATTGTATTTTATTTTATTCTATACCTAATGTCTGAATCCCTAACTGCCTGATTCACTAAGCTCGGGGTACCACTATCTGAGGTGGAAGAGATTGAGCAGGTTTACGGTGCCACTGGACCTCCCGTCCAGGGACGCACTCTGCCGGGGTGGTGCTACACCAATGCCCACCTGGGCCCCCCACAGAGCACGCTTCACTTGCGCTGTTTGCTGTTTTAACCCTTAACAGCTCTCCCGCTCCCCTTCAAAATCTCTTCCAGTCAGACAGCCCTAACAATTAATAAAAGCTTCCTACCTTGTTTGCTGATTTGCCAGAGATGTCACCACGGAGTGATTGCCCGCCGAATCCTCCACCAAACTGTTAGGGGTATAACAGTTATGACCCGGACCAGATATGGAGAAAGAAGAACAGGAGTCGAGAAGTTCAATTAAAAAAATCAAAAATTTACTGAAGTATAGTCTGCAGTGAAATTGGTAGAGCCAGCGGCAAAGTCTCACGAGGAGATCGAAAGCCAACTTGTACCTTACACAAAATCTTACATCAATTATACCATTTGCAAGGATGTACATTCCATTATTTTACTCCTGATTGGCTAAAAGAACATACAGTCACAACATATAGACAGCTATGCGGCCTATCGACATTAATCAGCGCACTTGTCGTCCGAGCCCGAGATTTACATCTGAAGTGACCTCGCAGATGTTCGTGGGGCGTCTTCGAGTCGGCCTGGTGTGCATCACTGGGTTCAAAAACTGGGTAGAAGGTCAAACGCACACACAAAACACTGACGAACGACAGTTCTTCTCTGGGCACAAGAGAGCCAGAGCACACATTATCAGGCCATTTGAACCAAAACAGAGAGATAAAATATTCACTCCTCGGGCAGAGGAGAGGGTTGAAATAACATACATTTCTTCCCTAAAAAATAATAAGAGAAAATCACACTTCTACTATTCAGGTATTATTACATAGGAATTTGAACCATATAATTAGTCATGGAAAGGTAACAATCAAACACAGAATACATCTGGAACACATGTTTAATGCATTCCCCCTGACCCCCTCCCCTGAGAGGCTGGAGAGCGTCACAAATAAGCTTATCCCCCAAAAGACCTTCAGCCGACGTGCAGGACAGAGAGACTCTGGAATGTTCCTAAAAGAGACTAATTAACATTCAACACACATATGATTCAAAGTATATTTCAATTATGCATAAGAAAATAGAATTGATTATGTGATCATGCATATAGTTAATTCATCACTTTATTAAAGAAGTTAAGCAACAGAATACAGATAGATATTGATATAAAAGGATATATATATATATATATATATATATATATATATATATATATATATATATATATATCTGAAGAGCCAAGGGATTTTGACCCTCACCCTTCACATGCTTGTACAGTTTGCATAATAAAGATTTTTATAAAATACTTTAGCCTGCTATACACTGTAGGATTTTATAGTCATTTAAGATTGTTACTTGTTACTGTACAATATGAACGCATTGATATCACCATGGCATACTTTGCGACATTATGTCAGACTGTATGATACACATTGTAGCCGACTGTTGTCCCAATCCTCCCGATCAGTGAACGTGATTCACTTTATGGGAGAGTTGCGTAATAGAAGCGAAACGGCGAGATTTGCCTACCCCGGAGGAGCATTCCGTTGCCGTTGCTCCAATATCACTCCATCATGAGCATCGGCTAACATATTGTTATGAGTGATGGCAGCGCAGGCAGACGAGGAGACTGGATCTAAATGCAACTTACTTTATTTAAACAAGACAACCAAATAAACACAAAGGAAAACCCTCAATGGGGAAATAAACATAAAACTGAAAACACGAAGAGAACAACACTGAGAACTCGGGCAGGGAACACACACCAGGCTAACAACATTCAACGATTGACAAAGACAGAACAAAGAACCAGGGTATAAATACAAAAGGACAGGATGATTACAAATGATAAACAGGTGTGAACAATGACACAAAATGGCAGTGATGACGGCAGGTGGATTGTGGGAAATGTAGTTCTAAACAATAGACTGGTGAGACAGAACACAGGGCAGACAACAGGGGAACGTGACATAGCCCCCCCTCAAGGAGTGGCTTCCAGACGCTCCTCAGAAAAAAGAAAAAACAAAAAATCGTCCAAGGAGAGAAGGGAGGGCAAACAGACAGACCAAGGGAGCACAAGGGGCAAACCGACAGATCAAGGGAGCACAAGGGGCAAACCGACAGATCAAGGAGACACAGGGCAGACAGGCAGTCCAATGGGGCACAGAGGGCAGGCAGGAAGTCCTGGGGGGCACAAAGGGCAAGGACAGGTTCAGGTGGTCTGGGAGCTGGCCATAGGGCAGGGACCGTTTCAGGGGACCTGGGAAGAGGCCACAGGACAGGGACCGGGTCAGGGGGCCTGGGAGGAGGCCACAGGACTGGAACAGGGTCAGGAGGTCTGGGAGGAGGCCACAGGACAGGGACTGGGTCAGGAGGCCTGGGAGGAGGCCACAGGACGGGAACAGGGTCAGGAGGCCTGGGAGGAGGCCACAGGATAGGGGCCGGGTCAGGATGCCTGGGAGGAGGCCACAGAACAGGGACCGGGTCAGGAGGCCTGGGAAGAGGCCACAGGACAGGGACCGGGTCAGGAGGCCTGGGAGGAGGCCACAGGACAGAGGCCGGTTTTGGTGGCCTGGGAGATGGCCGTGGGCCCAAGGCCAGTTCAGGGGGCCTAGGAGGAGGCCATCGGACAGGGACAGGTCCTGGAGGTGGAGCTGAGAGGGGCTCTGGGGACGAAGCTGAGGGAGGCTCAGGAAGCGGAGCTGAGGGAGGCTCTGGAAGCTCAGGAGGCGGAGCTGAGGAAGGCTCAGGAGGTGGAGCCGAGGAAGGCTCAGTAGGCAGAGCTGAGGAAGGTGGCGCCGTAAGAGGTTTCAGAGGCGAAGACCTGGCAGTCTCTGGAGTCCCTGGGGACAGAGCCGTAGGAGGCTCCGGAGGCGGAGCCGTAGGAGGCTCGAGAGGTGGAGCCCTAGAAAGCTCTGGAGTCTCTGGGAGCAGAGCCGTAGGAGGCTCGGGAGGTGGAGCCGGAGGAGGCTCGGGAGGCGGAGCCATAGAAAGCTCTGAAGTCTCTGGGAGCAGAGCCGTAGGAGGCTCGGGAGGTGGAGCCGTAGGAGGCTCTGGAGGTGGAGCCGTAGGGGGCTCGGGGAGAAGGGCCGTGGAAGACTTGAGAGGTTCTGGAAGCAGAGCCCTGGAAGGCTCGAGAGGCTTGAGAGGCGGAGCCCTGGAAGGCTCGAGAAGCTTGAGAGGTGGAGCCCAGGAAGGCTCGAGAGGCTTGAGAGGCGGAGCCCAGGAAGGCTCGGGAGGCGGAGCTCTGGGAAGCTCGAGAGGAGCCCTGGAAGACTCGGTAGGCGGAGCTCTGGAAAGCTCAGGAGGCGGAGCTCTGGAAAGCTCGGAGGGCAGAGCTCTGGAAAGCTCGGAGGGCGGAGCTCTGGAAAGCTCGGAGGGCGGAGCTCTGGAAAGCTGAGCTCTGGAAAGCTCGGGAGGCGGAGCTCTGGAAAGCTCGGGAGGCGGAGCTCTGGAAAGCTCGGGAGGCGGAGCTCTGGAAAGCTTGGGAGGAGGAGCCTTGGGAGGCTCGAGAGGCGCTGACTCTTGGACAGGCATGACCACTGGCGCTGGCTCTTGGACGTTCGAGACTACAGGTGCTGGCTTGGGGACGGTCGAGGCTACAGGCGCTGGCTCGGGGATGGTCGAGGCTACAGGCGCTGGCTCGGGGATGGTCGAGGCTACAGGCGCTGGCTCGGGGACGGTCGAGGCTACAGGCGCTGGCTCACTGACCTCTGAAGCGACAGGCACTGGCTCGCTGACCTCTGAAGCGACAGGCACTGGCTCACTGACTTCTGAGGCGACAGGTTCGCTCCCAGTGACATGCGTGGGCGCAGACTCGCTCACAGTGACATGCGTGGGCGCTGGCTCGCTCACAGTGACATGCGTGGGCGCTGGCTCGCTCACAGTGACATGCGTGGGCGCTGGCTCGCTCACAGTGATATGCGTGGGTACTGGTTCCCTCATCATGATAGGCGTGAGCCGGGAGGTGAAAGCCTGTCTTCTCCTCCTCCTCCTCCTCCTCCTCCTCCTCCTCCTCCTCCGGGCAGACGAAGTGGACCGTACTGGCTCGCTGGCCGTGGCAGGCATGAAGGGACGAACCACGGGCGAATGGAGTACCAACACTGTGGGAGGAGTGGCAGCATCATCCTCCCGTACGTCCACAGTGAGCGGCGATCCGCTGACTCGCAAGGTCTCCTCCACGAAACTGAGGAGTGTCCAGCAACCATTCGCCGGCGGCAACAGTTCCCTCAGAGACTCGTGTAAGTTACCCCGGAAGAATGCCACCAGAGCGTAGTCGGGGAAGTCAGAGATGCGTGCCAGCTCCAGAAAATCTTGGACGTGGTCCTCCAAAGGGCGGTCCTCCTGCTTGAGGCAAAGGAGCCGGTAGTTCGCCGAGCAAGCTGCTAGATCCATGTGGTGGTCAATCGTTCTGTTAGGAGTGATGGCTGCGCAGGCAGACGAGGAGACTGGATCTAAATGCAACTTACTTTATTTAAACAAGACAACCAAATAAACACAAAGGAAAACCCTCAATGGGGAAATAAACATAAAACTGAAAACACGAAGAGAACAACACTGAGAACTCGGGCAGGGAACACACACACACACCAGGCTAACAACATTCAACGATTGACAAAGACAGAACAAAGAACCAGGGTATAAATACACAAGGACAGGATGATTACAAATGATAAACAGGTGTGAACAATGACACAAAATGGCAGTGATGACGGCAGGTGGATTGTGGGAAATGTAGTTCTAAACAATAGACTGGTGAGACACAGAACACAGGGCAGACAACAGGGGAACGTGACACATATAAAAAGAAAGATGGAGTTTTTAGTAACCCATCGGCCACGCAAAAGTTAGAAAATTCATAAAGGCTGATAATATATCATGCTTGCAAATTCCCTATGGATGATGCACAAACATTTCTCGTGAACATGTCACACTGTACGTTGTAAGATTGCCGATTTTGCCCTACGACGACAGAAATTCCCAAAATTTGTCTTAAAAGGCAGAATTGTGGCCAAAATTGTAAAGCGTGCGCTGGGCTTTAATGTACGATTTTGGCCACGATTCTGCCTTCTGAGACAAATTTCGTGAATCCTAAAGAATTTCTGTGATGCGCGCTCACGGGAAGTGCGTCTTTTTTTTTTTTTTTTGCATTCTTCATGCATTTGTTCCCTGCTAGTCTGGGCTGTTAAAAGGTGAGGCTTTATAGTAAAAAATATATATTGGTCTGTTTCTCACACACACTTATCATATCACTTTAGAATATATAGATTTTACCACTGAAGTCGTATGGATTACTTTTCTGCTGCCTTTATGTGCTTTTTAGAGATTCAGATTTCTGGCCACCATTCACATTCATTGTATGGACCTGCACATGCAGAGATATTCTTCTAAAAATCTTAATTTGTGAACAACTGAACAAAGTTATATCTCATCTGGGATTGTGTGAGGGTGTGTAAATAATAAGATAATTTTCCTTTTTGGGTGAACTATCCCTTTAAAAATATGTTCTTATATAAATATGTACGTGCACACATTGACAAATAATGCCCTAACATTGTCCCTATATTATATCACTATAGCCCCTCCATTGTGCCTCAGGCTGGGTGGGTGGGGTGGGGGGTGTAAACCCCTTCACACGTTTCACACAGTAGCAGTTCTGGCTTGTTTGGCACCCAAAGTTGTTGACCGGGGTGGGGGGAGGGGGGGTTGTCCCATGTCACCCATGCCTAGATCCGCCACTGGATTTTTAGTGGGAGGAGTTTTAGCCTTGTACCATGCTTAGAGTATAATCAACTCTTGAGGGATTTTTTTGTTTGTTTGTTTGTTTTACTGAGCTCTGCATGCAAAACTTCCTACTATCTTTTCTCCCATTTAACTTTCTCCTATCTGTCTCATTGCATTAAATTGTTTATCTGTGATGTATTGTATGATTGTGAGATGAGAGTGTCCGAACAGTTTAAAATAAACTAGATTCCTTTAAATCACCACAATTCCTTTATCTGTCCCTCTGTTCTCTCTGAATTGACCTTCCTGTCTTCCCTTCCCATTGACAGCTGTGACTCTGACAGTCCATCTAAGACACCAATGTGATCTGCGTCAAACACATACACATCTATTTCCACATACATATATATGCAGATACACACGCACATGCAGGGTCTTTCATGAAATTGAGCTCAGGTTGCTTTAGTTAGGTTTGACGTTGAGTGTTAAAGACACCACACACACATACACAAGAACAGCTCAAATAAAGCAAGAGGCCACATGCTACAGTCATTTTTGCACATTTAAAATGAGCTAATCAAACTTCTATATTTGTTTTATTTTATCCACTTATTAAGCTAGAAACCAAAAATAATAATTTAGATTTTCATGACCGATGTCCACTGTGAACACTAAAATTATATGGCCAGTTTAGCTGATGTGTTTTTAAGACATCAAAATGAACACACTCTTCACATTTGACACGAGTAATAACACTCACACCATATGTTTGCAACATTAATATACCTGAAATGATTGGGGTCTGTGTGTTCAAATAAACATCAGCCACTCTATCTTATTGTTGGGATATTTAAGTAGGATATGTAGAGTGCAGGTGCTGCACGCAGCCAGAAAAAGCGCAAAGTTTGGCAGATTTTACTCTTTGTAAAAGTGTCATTCTTGCAGCTAAATTTCAATAAATGGTCTTTTTCACAGTTTAAATTTTCAGTATAAAGAGTTACAGTTGAAATTAACAGCAATTTCATATTACAATTAATTATTTTATCTCAATAGATCAAGGACCATTTCATTCCTCAGGTGTAGATTCTTGTAAGGAGCATGTTAACATTGGTCAAACCACTGAAGATCCAATTTGATAAAAGACACCAATGTTCAATGCTGAATATTAATTAAACTATTATGAAAAAATTATAATAAATAATTAAGATGATGTGTGTGTATTGTTTGTGTATATTGCCTGTTTTACAAAGACATTCAAGAAAAGGGAGTTATTTCAAATTTTATAGCCAGAACTATTCATTTAATATGTTGGTAAAAAATATTCTGGGTTCAATAAAAGTTAAGCTCAGTCAACAGCATTTGTGGCATAATGTTGATTACTAGCAGGGCCGGCCCTTGCATTGTGGGAGCCCTAAGCAGATATTCTAAATGGTGCCCCCTTACCTACAAGTACACCTATCCAAACAAATAAAGCAAATAAACAAGTCTATTTTAAAAAAAGCATAAATCTTAAAGGTGCAATATGTAATATATTTACTTTATTAAGCATCAAATTCTCATAATATGTTATCAGTGATTTAGGAAACATGCTAAGTTGAAATACTGGCTACTCTGAAAACAACGCTACAGCCAATATATTCTACTTTGAACTGTCTATTCCGGGGCCAGAATTTCTGTTTGTGTGAAGCGATCTATCTACAGGAGTTTGTAGTTGTATGTAAGTGTGTTTATTTCATTGTTTTTAACGTTGTTATAGTGGTATTCATTGCTAGATCAGGTGCTGTTTGTTTACTGTCTTGAACGCGGGTCGCTTAGACGTGTGTTTGGTGTGTGTGCGCGCTATATTTGTGTTGACTTGTCCCATAGTATTCGCTGATAGAATTGCTAGACTTGTTTAAACTTGTCACGTAGGATTCGTTGCTAGATTTGCTTAGACTTCGGGTTGGTTATCCTGTGTGTGTGTAAAACTTTCGTCGTTTTAGTGTCTGCAAACAGTGCTTCACTGGTTTCAGAGTATTATTTATTGCTAAGTGCAGCATAATTTATTTGCGCTGTACAGAAGTTGCGTTTGTTTCCGCGCAACCCTGAGTTTCGGTTTCGGGTGACCACGTGACTAGCTTTGTTGTGATAAGTAGCATTAAGGCGTGGCTGCTTTTTTCCACTGAACGGCTCGTAAAGTGGTTATTTATTGGACTTAATGCTGACGCGGAAGCGGTAGCGGAAGTGGTGGCCCTCGTGTGAAGCCCTCCTCGTGTGAAGACCTACTTGGGTAAAGACCAGCGAGTCTACCTGTGCGAGTCCACTGAGCAAGGACACCGACAAGGCACCACTCACCAAGTCACTTAAGTATTTTTCTATTCTATCTCTTTTATTATTTTACTTATACATACATATTAACAAGTCTAGTTCACTAATAACACATGCCTTCAAGCACATCCCTGTTATCTGTTGTAGACCGTTCACAAGATACAGATGCAAGACAAAACGCAACCCACACAACCTACGGCCGCTTTGCACTTCAACACCTGCTCCACTCTCATTCTCAGTGGGACTCTGGAACTGCCAGTCTGCTGTGAACAAAGCTGCCTTCATTCCAGCTTTCGCCACGCAGTCCACCCTCAGCATCCTGGCACTGACAGAGACATGGATACGTCCTGAGGATACAGCAACACCTGCTGCTCTCTCTAACAACTTCTCCTTCTCCCACACCCCTCGACATACTGGTAGGGGTGGGGAACAGGTTTGCTCATTCATAATAACTGGACTTTTTCACCACACGCTTCACTATGTAACAATACATCTTTTGAATTCCATGCCATTACTACAATGCAACCCACAAAATTACATGTTGTTGTCATCTATCGCCCCCCAGGTCAGCTGACAAGCTTTCTTGAGGAATTGGATGTCCTGCTGTCCTCCTTGCCAGAGGATGGCAGGCCACTTGTGGTTCTTGGCGATTTCAACATACACCAGGACAAACCCCAGGCCATTGAACTGAATACTCTTCTGGCCTCATTTGACTTGGAAAGACTACACACCACAGCAACTCACAGGTCGGGCAACCAGCTGGACCTCATTTTTACACGTAACTGTACCACCTCTAATATTCTTGTTACACCTTTACATGTTTCTGATCACTACTTTGTTCAATTCAACATGATTCTCCCATCCATTGTAAAACCGACCCCACCTTTGGTTTCCTTTCACCGTAACCTCCGTTCCCTCTCACCCTCTCGCCTTTCCACTGATGTCTCTGCCACTCTTCCCACAATAAATGTATTTTCCATGCTTGATGTGAACACTGCCACAGACACACTTAGCTCTACTTTAACAACCTGTCTAGACAACATCTGTCCTCTCTCCTCTAGACCAGCACGGACTACACCACCCAGCCCCTGGCTGTCTGACGACCTTCGTGAACATCGCACTGATCTCAGGGCAGCTGAGAGGAGATGGCGGAAATCTAAAGATCCAGCTGATCTAGGTAAATATCAGCTTCTGCTCGCAACTTTTTCAAATAACGTTAAAATTGCAAAAACTTCATATTACCAGACCAAGATCAACAGCACCACAGACACTCGTAGCTTGTTTAGAACATTTAACACACTTCTCTGCCCTCCCCCTCCACCACCTGACACATCACTGACAGCAGATATATTCGCCACATTTTTTACTGATAAGGTTACAGCCATCAGCAATACATTCACAGCACCACACCCTGTCAAACACCTGGCTCCTGTATGCAACCCTTCTTTCCCTATGTTCTCTCCTTTAACTGACACTGAGGTCTCTAAACTCCTCCTCTCCAACCACCCCACAACCTGTTCCCTTGACCCCATTCCATCACACCTTCTCCAGGCCATCTCTCCGTCCATCCTACCAGCACTTACACACATAATTAACACATCCCTTCTTGCAGGCACTTTTCCCACTACATTTAAGCAGGCTCGAGTAACCCCACTGCTGAAAAAACCTGCACTTAACCCCACACAGATAGAACACTACAGACCAGTCTCTCTCATCCCATTCATGGCAAAAACACTTGAAAGGGCAGTTTTCAATCAGATCTCCGCCTATCTCTCACAGAACAAGCTGCTGGATGACAATCAGTCGGGCTTCAAAAGTGGACACTCCACTGAGACTGCCCTGCTGTCTGTCATCGAGTCGCTGAGACCGATGATCGAGATCATCCGTTCTGATTTTGCTGGACCTTTCTGCTGCCTTTGACACAGTCAACCATCAGATCCTACTCTCCACCCTCTCTAAACTGGGTATCACTGGAACTGTGCTTGACTGGTTCAACTCTTATCTCTCAGAAAGGTCCTTTGAGGTAGCATGGAGAGGGGAAGTATCCAAGCCACACAAGTTACTTACTGGGGTACCTCAGGGATCAGTGCTTGGGCCACTTCTCTTCTCCATATACACAACATCACTGGGACCCATCATCCAGTCACATGGTTTCTCTTACCACTGCTACGCTGATGACACGCAACTCTACTTGTCTTTCCAGCCCAACGACACCACAGTGACCGTTCGAATCGCTGCCTGTCTGGCAGACATCTCGGCCTGGATGAAGGAACACCACCTTCAACTCAACCCTGCCAAGACCAAACTCCTTGTCTTTCCAGCCAACCCTGCTGTTGAACACAACATCACCGTGCAGCTGGGTCCAACTACAGTTTCGCCTTCCAAAACGGTCAGAAATCTAGGGGTAACCATTGATGTTGAGCTAAATTTCACAGACCACATTTCAAAAACTGCAAGATCTTGTAGATTTGCACTACAATATCAGGAAGATAAGACCCTTCCTCTCTGTACATGCCACACAACTGCTCGTTCAGTCCCTTGTCATAACTAGACTGGACTACTGTAACGCTCTCATTGCAGGCCTTCCTGCATGTGCTATTAGACCTCTCCAAATGATCCAGAATGCAGCAGCACGTCTGGTCTTTAATGAACCTAAGAGAGCACATGTTACACCACTCTTTGTCTCTCTCCACTGGCTGCCGGTTCATGCCCGTTTTAAATTCAAGGCCCTGATGCTGGCATACAAAACAGTCACTGGGTCTGCTCCAGCATACCTTAAAACATTTATGCAGAGCTACGTTCCCACCAGAAGCCTGCGGTCGGCTAAGGAACGTCGCCTTGTCGTACCAAAACAAAGAGGCACAAAAACACTTTCCCGGACTTTCAGTTTCATCATACCAAAATGGTGGAATGACCTTCCCAACTCAATCCGGGAAGCTAACTCACTCTCTATCTTCAAAAAACGGCTAAAAACACATCTTTTCCAAAAGCACTTAACCGGTCAATAAAAAAAAATATATATATATATATATATATATATATTTACATTTCTTGTTGCACTTAAATTTGTTTTGTATACTATTATGATGATAGTGAAACTTTGTATATGGCACTTTTTGTACCACTGTCTCCCTAAGATGATTCGCTGATGTTCTTCCTCTTTTGTAAGTTGCTTTGGATAAAAGCGTCTGCCAAATGAATAAATGTAAATGTAAATGTGTTTTGGCCTGTGGAATCCCGCAAACTGCCCATTTTCCAATAGTATTTCGACCGCCTGGGTTGCCAGATTTGAAACAAGTTAGTGGGAAAACACAGCACGCTGCAGCCATGGAAGCCAGCAATACATCTAGCGAACATTGACAGAGTTATAAAATATCTGCACGAGCTGGTTTAAATTTGCAAACAATAAAAACATTGCAAATGTATACATTAGCTGATCAGCTTACAGTGTAAGGCTCGTCGCTTGCATTGTCAGTTTGCTCATTCCTGTTGCATGTCCGCAACCTGGCAAACCTTGTGTGCTTGGAGTCTGTGGAGGAGTGGGCAGGGGAGACAACTCTTACAATAATTATTGAGATGGAACTTATCTAAATCACTGGCACAGGGATGAAACGCACATGAATTGTCATGTAATAATTGTACACTGTAAAATCGAATGAGTTAAACTTACTTAAAAAGCATGTAAACCGACTGCCTAAAAAAAAGCAGTAAATATACTTATTTGGAACTAGGAATAGTCCACTTTACTTGAGCCAAATAAGTATATTTACTTTTTTTAAGGCAATTGGTTTCCTCACTTTTTTAAGTCAGCTTATTACATTTTACAGTGACCTCGTCACTGCTGTTTTCAAATGCTGAGCATGGCTTTAGAGAGAGTGGTCTATTCAGGTCCAGGAAACGGGTTACCGCAGCCCTCACTTTCTGGCCTGTGAAGAAAATGTGCTAGAAAAAGCTGCCAACCACGCGTTCCAGACCGGGAAAGGCATGCATGCACCCGTCTACCCCCTTTTCTGCACTGCCCAACCTATAGTGAGCTCCTCGATCATGACCAGAACACTCCGTTGACTTTCAGTGATATCACACTCCTCTATGCAGCCGCATATGTCGCTTAGTAGGTATGGCTGGAACTTATTACTAGATAAAAAAAGAAAAGAAAAGAATCGAGGTTATATTGAGGCACTTACAATGGAAGGGTTTAAAGGCAGAAATGTGAAGCTTGTAATTTTGTAAAAGCA